>NC_051307.1:191547595-191865928 GCF_015220235.1 Choloepus didactylus | reverse complement strand
CAGAAAAAAAAATTACTAGGATGATTTGTAGTAAACCTGAAATACTGGAGAAGATGACAGAACTTTGTCGAAGGACATAAAAAAAGGCACAATTAAGAGGAAAAATATAATAAATTCATCAAAGAGAAGACTCAACGTTGAAAACATGACAACTCTCCTCAACTGATATACAAATTCAGAGCAACTTCAATTCAGACTTATTTTTCCAAGACATTTGTTTGCTTTACATTCACATAATTCAAAGTCCTCTTAATCCCAAACACAAATATGACAAAGTTTACAAAGTGCCTTGTGCCATGCCAAGTATGAGTCTCATAATGGGGTGACCAAACATCCTGGTTTGTCCAGGATAAAAAGAGGCGGAAGGAATATTCAAAGGAATAATGGCAGAAAACTTCCAAAATTTAACAAAAGATATGAATATACACATTCAAGAATATGATAAACTCAAAGAGAACCATGCCCCATAGTCCAATGCCAAAGACAAGGAGAGAGTTCTGAAAACATCAAGAGAAAAGCAATGTTGTGTGTGGTGAGGAGCCCAATAAGATTAAGTCCTAATTTCTCATCAGGAACTACAGGATATGAAGGCAGTGGGACAACATATTTAAATTGCTAAAAGAAAACAATTGTGAGCAAAGAATTTTATATCTAGTGAGAATGTCTTTTAAAAATGTGAGAGAGATTAAGACATTCCAAAATAAATAAAATAGGGAGTTTGCCACTATTAGATATGCCCTACAAGCAATACTGAAAGTTCTTCAGACTCAAAGGAAAGGACAGCTGACAGTGCATTGAAGAGGCAAAAAGAAATTAAGACCCCTGGTAAAGTTAACCATATGGGTAATTATAAATGCCAGTATTATTGTATTGTATTTTTGGTATGTAACTCTGCTTTTTACCTCTTATGGGTTCTAAAAGGCAAATTCATAAAAAGTAATGATGCACCTATGGTTTTAGACATATAATGTATAAACATATTATCTGTAACAAGTACAACAAAAAAGTGAGGTGATGGAGGGGTATGGAAAGAGTATATATTTATGCCATTGAAGTTAAGTTGGTTTCAAATCAAATGTTATTGTTCTAGATTTATGATGTTAAATTTAAGCCCTATGGTAAACACAAAGCAAATATATGAAAAATATATACAGAAAGAAATGGGAAGGGACTGAATGGTATAATAAAAAAGAATAAAATAAATACAAAAGTAGGCATTAATGCAAGAATTGAGGAACAATAAAAGTATAAAATTTATAAAGACAAAATAGCAAAATGAGGAAAATCAGGCATTCAGTACTTATTTTAAATGTAAATGGATTAAACTTTCCAATCTAAAGGCAGAGATAGGCAGAATGGATAAAAAAGAATGACCCAACTATATAAATAGAAAAAGAAAGACACAAGTAGGTTGAAAGTGAAAGGATGGCAAAAAATATGTACCATGCAAAAGTAATCAAAGAGAGTTGGGATACCTGTATTAATATCAGATAAAATATGCTTTAAGTCAAAAATAGTTTTGAGGAACAAAGAAAGTCACTATATACTGATAAAGGGGTCAATTCAACAAGAAGACATAACAATTATAAATATATATGAACCTAATACAGAACCCTCAAAATATAGGAAGCAAATATTGACAGATTTGAGGGGAGGAATAGATAGTTCACCCAACCACAGTAGAATACACGTTCTTCTCTACTGCACCTGGCTCATTCTCCAGGATAAACCACATGATAGATCACAAACAAGTCTCAATAAATCCAAGATACTGAAATCATACAATGTATCTTCTCTGACCATATTGAAATAAAGCTAGAAATCATTAACAGAAGGAGAACTGAAAAATTCACAAGTATGTAGAAATTAAACAATGCACTCAAACACAAAATGTCAAAGGAGAAATTACAGGAAATTAGAAAATGCCTAGAATGAATGAACATAAACACAGAACTATGGGATGCATCAAAGGCAGTGCTGAGAGGGAAATTTATAGCTCTAAATCGTACATTAAAAAAAAGAAAGATCTCAAATTAGAGATCTAACCTCACAACTGGAGGATCTAGGGAAAAAAAAGAGCAAACTAAAACTAAACTGATCAGAAAGAAGGAACTAGCAAACATTAAAAAGAAGAGATAAATAAAATAGAGAATTAGAAAAATAGAATCAGCAAAACAAAAAAAGTTGGTTCTTCAAAAAGATCATTGATATCGACAAAACTTTAACTAGACTGACAAATCCAAAAAAAAGAAAGAAAGAAAAAGGCACAAAAAACTAAAACCAGAAATGAAAGGAGGGATATTACTACCAAACTTACAGAAATTAAAAAGATTATAAGAGGATACTATGAACAACAAATTAGATGACCTATGTGAAATGGACAAATTCCTAGAAACACACAAACTGCCCACACTGACTAAAGAAGAAATAGAAGATTTCAACAGACCAATAACTAGTAAAGAGCCTGTAACAATAATAAAAACCTCCCAACAAACAAAAGTCCAGGACCAGATGGCTGCAAAGCTAAATTCTACCAAACATTCCCAGAACTAACATCAATCCTGCTCAAACTCATCCAAAATATTGACAAGGAGGGAACACTCCCCAGCTCATTCTATGAGGCCAACATCGCCTAATACCAAAGCCAGATAAAGATTCAACAAGACAAGTCAGATAAGGACCAATATCCTTTATGAATACACATGCAAAAATCCTCAACAAAATACTAGCAAACCAAATCCAACAGCATATTAAAAGAATTACACACTATGAGCAAGTGGGATTTATCCCAGGTATGCAAGAGTGGTTCAGCATAAGAAAATTAATTAATGTAATCTACCACATTAACAGAACAAAAGGGAAAAAACATTTCAAATGACACAGAAAAGGCATTTCATAAAATCCAGCAGTCTTTCTTGACAATAAACACTTAGAAAAATAGAAATAGAAGGAAATTTCCTCATGATAAATGGCATATATGAAAAACCCAGAGCTAACATTATGCTCAATGGTGAAAGATTGATACCTTTTCCTCTAAGACTGGGAACAAGATAAGGATGCCCACTGTCATCACTGTTATTTAACATTGTACTGGAGGTTCTAGCCAATTAGGCAAGAAAAAGAAATAAAAGGCATCCAAATTGGAAATGCAGAAGTAAAAATTTATCTACTTGCAGATGACATTATCCTATGCATAAAAAATCCTGAAAAATCCACAACAAAGCCACTAAAGGTAATAAACAAGTTCAGCAAAGTGGCAGGGTAGAAGATCAACACTCAAAAATCAGTAGTGTTTATATACACTAGTAATGAGCCATCTGAAGAGAAAATGGAAAAATTCTATTTACAATAGAAACTAAAATAATCAAATATAAGAATAAGTCCAACCAAAGATATAAAGGACTTTTACACAGAAAACTACATAACATTGCTAACAGAAATCAGAGAAGACCTAATTAAACGGAAGGGTTTTCTGTATTCATGGATTGGAAGACTAAATATTGTTAAGATGTCAATTCTACCCAAAGTGTTTTACAGATTCAATGCAGCCCAATCAAAATTCCAACAGTCTTCTTCACAGAAATGGAAAAGCCAGTCATCAAATTTATATGAAAAGGTAACAGACCCTGAACAGTCAAAGCCATCTTGAAAAAGAAGAAAGTTAAAGAACTCACACTTCCCAATTTTAAAACTTGTTACAAAGCCACAGTCATCGAAACAGCATGGTAGTGGCACAAGGACAGACACATAGACCAATCAAATTGCACTGAAAGTTCAGAAATAAAACTTCAGCTCTATTGCCAATTGATTTTTTAAATTCAGTTTTATTGAGATATAGTCACATACTATACAATCATCCACAATGTACAATCATCTGTTCACAGTACCATCATATAGTTGTGCATTCATCACCCAATCTATTTTTTTTTCAGTTTTATTGAGAAATATTCACATACCATACAATCATCCATGGTGTACAATTAACTGTTCACAGTACCATCTTATAGTTCTGCATTCATCACCCCAATCTATTTTTGAACATTTTCCTTACATCAGAAAGAATCAGAATAAGAATAAAAAATAAAAGTAAAAAAGAACACCCAAATCACCCCCCCATCCCACCCTATTTTTCATTTAGGTTTTGTCCCCATTTTTCTCCTCATCCATCCATACACTGAATAAAGAGAGTGCGATCCACAAGGTTTTCACAATCACACTGTCACCCCTTGTAGTCTACATTGTTATACAGTTGTCTTCAAGAGTCAAGGCTACTGGGTTGGAGTTTGGTAGTTTCAGGTATTTACTTCTAGCTACTCCAATACATTACAACCTAAAAAGGGTTTATGCACTATGTAGTGCATAAAAATGTCCCCCAGAGTGACCACTCAATTCCATTTGAAATCTCTCAGCCAGTGAAACTTTATTTCATTTCATTTCGCATCCCACTTTTGGTCAAGAAGATGTTCCCAATCCCATGATGCCAGATCCAGATTCATCCCCAGAAGTCATATCCTGCATTGCCAGGGAGATTTACACCCCTGGGAGTCAGGTCCCATGTAGCGGGGAGGGCAGTGAGATCACCTGCCAAGATGGCTTAGTTAGAGAGAGAGAGCCACATCTGAGCAACAAAGAGTCACTCAGGGGGAGACTCTTAGGCAGAATTATAAGCAGGTTTAGCCTCTCCCCTGCAGCAACAAGTTTCATAGGGGCCAGCCCCAAGACAGAGGGCTCAGCATGACAAACCGTCAGTCACCAATGTTTGTGAGAACATCAACAACAATCCAGGTGAGGAAATCCAACACCTCTTCATCCTCCCCCAGCTGCCAACTGATTTTTGACAAGAATACCATGTCCACTCAATAGGGAAAGAATAGTCTCTTCAACAAATGGTTCTGGGGAAACTGGATATCCACATGCAAAATAATGAAGGAGGACCTCTACCTCAAATCGTATAAAAATATCAACTCAAAATAGATTACAGCCCTAAATATAAGAACCCAAACTATAAAACTCCTAGAAGAAAACATAGGGAAACATCTTCTGGACCTTGTGTTAGGCAATGGTTTCTTAGACTTTATATCCAAAGTACAAGTGACAGAAGAAAAAAGAGAAAAATGGGACCTCAGCAAAATTCAAAACTTTTGTGCATCAAAGGATTTTATCATGAAACTAAAGAGGCAACCTACAGAATGAGAGAAAATATTAGGAAACCATATATCTGATAAGGGTTTAGTATCCAGAATATAAAAAGAAATCCTACAATTCAACAACAAAAAGACAAACAACCGAATTAAAAAATGGGCAAAAGACTTGGATAGACTTGGAAATAGCCAAAAGCATGTAAAAAATGCTTAGTCATTAGAGAAATACAAATCAAAACTACAGTGTGATACCATTTCACACACGCTAAAATGGCTACTCTTCAAAAAATGGAAAATAGCAAGTGTTGGAGAGGATGTGGAGAAATAGGAGCACTTGTTCACTGTTGGAGAGAATGTAAAATGGTGCAGCCATTGTGGGAAACAGTTTGGTGTTTCCTCAAAAAATTAAGTATACAATTATTATATGACCTGCCAATCCCACTTTGAGGTATATATCCAAAGGAATTGAAAGCAGGGACTGGAACAGGTATTTGCACACTGATGTTCATTGCAGCATTATTCACAATTGCCACAAGATGGAAGCAACCCGAGTGTCCATCAACAGATGAATGGATAAACAAAATGTGGTATCTACATAAAATGGAATATTATTTTGCCATAAGAAGGAATGAAGTTCTGATAAAATCGACAAGATGAATGAACCCTGAAGTCATCATGTTAAGTGCAATAAGCCAGGCACAAAAGGATGCATATTGTATGACCTCCTTCATATGAAATAATTTGAATAAGCAAATTGATAGAGTCAGAGAGTAGAATGCTGGTTACCAGGGTCCGGGCTGGGGTAAGGAAATGGAGTTAATGCTTAATTGGTACTGAATTTCTGTTTGGGGTGATGGAAATGGTCTGGTAATGGATGTGGTGGTAGTGACACCACAACATTGTGAACATAATAAACATGAAATAAATTTTGAAAGGGTTAAAAGGAGAAATTTCAGGTTGTATAGATGTTACTAGAATAAAAACTTAAGAAAAAAATCATAGGACCATCCAACACAAAGAGTGAACCATAATGCAAACTATGGAATATAGTAAATAGTATAGTTGAAATAATATTCTTCCATCAATTTTAACAAAGGAACCACATTAATGATAGTTGTTAATAATGGGGGAGAGGTATATGTGAACTTTGTGTTTTCTGCATATTTACAACTTCTCTAATAAAAATAAATCACATTAAAAGATATAAAAGCCAATCTTAAACTTATGAGCTATACCAGACCTGACTTACTACATGGACCATAGTCTGACAACCCCCTTCTACATGACTACATTCATATGACAGTTCTAAAACAGGTGGGAAAAAATTCACAAATCATATTGCCTTAGGAAGACAATGGCTCAGGGACTGACTGGAAAATAGTCATGCGGAAACTTTCAAGGACCTGGAATCATCCATGTCTTCAATGGAGTCTTGTTAAGAGCTATACGAATTTGTCAAAACTCACCAAATGGTCCATAATATTGGTGCATATTGTTGTATATAAATTTTACCATAAAAACCCTAAAAAATTGTAAAGAAATATTTAAGTCTAATTCATGACATGTATCCTGAAGTGTCTTGGGGGTTAATTATACTAACACCTGAATTTACTTTGAAATGCTGCCAAAAAAATATGTAATCTGATAAATTCATGAATAGAAGGAGAAATATGCAATAAAGCAAATATAGCAAAACCAAACAATTTTCAGTTCACCTCCCTTCTGGTCCCATCTCCTACAGTAAGAGTAGATTCTTGACCCACTGCCTTCCCCAGCTTCCTCCTTCCTCTTTTATTAGTAAAGTCCATGGAAAGTATTGACAAAATCTATCATTTCTGAATGTGGACCAGGTGTTTTAGGTGTATTGCCTCATTTATTCTTTGCAAAACCCTGTGAAGCAGGCACTTATATCTGCTTTCTATTTCTGGAGTTGAGATTATATCTGAAACTCAGAGAGTTTCAGTCCTAAGACCCAAGTCACAGAGCAGCTGAGGCGATAAAGCAAGGACCTGAAATCACATCTGTCTTATTTTCCATATTTCTATATTTTACGGGTAGATTAAAAAGCTCCAATCTTTCGGAATCTAGGTCACCTGACTTCCAATCTCTAGATTTATCATTTGGGAGCACCTGTAAATTGGGGCTCATTTTAGAAATTTTGCCTCAGAATCAATTGTGAAAAGGGCTACTAATGTTTTTCAAGGTTTGGAGACAGCTAAGTGAGATAATTTAAATCAGTGTCTAGTTAGAGATGAATGTTTGCTTGCCAGCTTCCTTCCTGCCTGGCAAACAATGCCCACATGTTCTTCAGTTGTCTGGTAGAAGCATTGCACCCGGCATAAGGACAGATACCCTCCAATGCCTGGCAATTCAGGGATCTTTTCTTCTCTGCCTTCCCTGTCTTGCTTCCACTCCCTCCTAGCATCCTGCAGAGAAAATGGCATGGCTTGCTCCCCTCAGCCAGAGCCATGGACAGCCACCAAGATGTAACGCAAAATTTGTTGACTCTGGAGACATGCAAAGATCACAAAAGAAATGTAGCTCTTTGCCAGACCTCTGAAATATTGGTCTCTCCTTGTCTCTCCTCCAAGAACACAAGTGCCCTTGCCTCCTCATATCCTTTTCCCACAAGATTATTTTTAATACATACCTTAAGAGCCTTTGTCCTGGAAGTCCCAGTGTGGCTAATTTCTTTTTCTCAGGGTCGGTACCCTTCCGTGTGTGGGCAGTTTGGTGAACAGCAGCTCCTCTGTGGGTATCTTATTATCTGTGGTGAGTGACAGAATGGGGGTGGGCCTACGACTGCATCCTGCAGTTAAGAAAAAAAAAAAAAAACCTTTAAAAAAAATACTGAAAGCTATATTAACTCCCTCCAAAGTTAAATAATTTTGCCTGGGCTTGCTTTCCTCCATGGCATGTAGCATGCATAAATGTGTGTATGTGTATAAACATATATATTTGAATTATAATGGCAGTGACAATAACTTCTATCAGAGTGATTCCATTATTCATTTGTTGTGCCTTGCAAATATCATAATCCTTTAAAAATTCCCTTTTTCATCCTATGGCAGCAAGAATAATAATGTAATGGCCATGTTGCTTGTGTCTGCCAACATTAGATGAGGGAAGAGTCAGAGTCACCCCACCCCCACTCTGTATGGTACTGGTTGGGCTTCCAATCACATCGCTATAAAAAAACACTCACATACACACCATTAAAAGGGAGGCTTAGGACTGGGGTCTGTCAATGAGAATATTTCATCTCCTGGTTTACCATGACTGTTTCAGAAAATCAACATCTTGCTCTCCACATCAAAGAAAATTATTTGAATGATGAAGCCAAATATGAACACTTTATAGCTGAGAAATGGAGAGACAATAAAATTCTGATGACATTGCTTGTGTCCCCGGATCCAGACAAGCCTAAAGCCAGTACACCTCTAAAATCAATAATTGCATGATTTATTAATGTCCCTCCCCCCTTTTTTAGTTTCAGCTACTTTAAATTGGGTTTCTGGTATAATTAAATTATTTGAGACTAATACAATAGCTTCTATTTATTGAATGCTTCTTCTGTACCAGTTCCTTTACATACCTAATCCTAGTCTTTTCTTACAAAAAATTTGCATGGTAAATTTTTGTTGAAGGAAACTGAAGTGTAGAGAAGTTTGTGGACTTGCTGATGATCACCCAACAAGTAAACTGAAGACTAGACTTCAAATCCAAGTCTGACGGACTCCAATGACCAAACTCTTAATTTCATATTCTTAAAATTGTCAATAGCAGTGCCTTTGGGTCACAATGCATGCTGTGTCAAAAATGGGCATAAGATCCAGAGAATTTCAACAGGAGAACCCTTATAGATTCACTTAGAGGTCCAGAATTGTGAACATGAGTCCCCAGAATTGTTGAAAGGGAGCTATAGAAGTTCCAGAACCTTCTCATTTCCAACTCTCCGCTTCCTGGAAGGATGCAGTTGTCTGATGGCATTCATGGTTCCAATGCTTCACTCCTCCCTGTATCCCACATTTTGCTCTCTAACTTTGTAGTGCCCTCTCTCACTGACTCTGGGCCCAGCCATGTGACTTGCTATGGCCAATGGGATGTTGGCAAGCATGATGCAAGTAGAAGCTTGAAAGGTACTTGCTTAATTGGGAATACTTATTCTTACATTGTCCTGATAATATGCCTGAGCTAGTCCACTGGAGGATGAGAGACACAAGGAGCAGAGCCAAGATGCCTCAGTCATCCTAGCCAAAGCCAACTTAGATCTACCCACAGTCAGCCAACTCGAGATATGTGAGTGAGTCCGTCTAGGATCAAAAGGGCTGCCTAGCTGACTAGGCTGATGTGTGAGCAATAAATGGTTATTATGATTAAGTACAACTGAGGTTTTGTTGTTTAAACTAACTGATAAAAGGGTTCTCAAGGATTCAGGGGCCGGGCAGTCTCGTGATCAAACACATATCAGAAAAGAACCCTTTAGAATTGGGGGAGTTTGGGAAAAAGAAAGTTTGGGAACATGTGAGAGCAATGACAATTGTAAATTTCACTGCTATATTATTTTGAAATGCAATCAGGTTCACAGCTCATTAGTCTCCCACATTAGCATCTTGATATGTAAAATGAGGATTATAGCTTCCTTCTAGAGTGGCTGTGAGAAAAAAATTGAGAAAGCATGAAGGGTGGAGTACAGAGCAGGCCTTCCCCCAATAGTAGCTCTAGCCGACTTAACCTCACTCTTGAATTGACCCCACCTATCTTTTCACCCCCAGTCTGGAGTGTAGGCAGGCAGGGGGGTTATCACCATTCCTCAAGATACCGTGATTTGGGAGAAAGTTGCCCAAAAATGATATGTTAATATAGAACCCAAGAAATTCAAAGAATATGCTGAAAACAGGAGATAATACGAAAACCACCAAAACAACTAGGAAAGTTGCTTGCCGCATCCGCCCTGCAATACAACATCTGGTCAAAGGAACATAAGAACTCAGGTGAAGATAAAATGTGGGAGTCTAAGAAGAACACAAAGTGTCCTGGAGAAACTTTGGAGCAACTTTTGGAAATCTCAACTAAGATAATAATCCAAATGCAGGTGGGAAAAAAAGCTTATCTACAAAGTTACAGTATAGTATAATTTGTAATAGAAACCATTTGGAAGGCCCTGAAAGGCTAAAAAATCAGTAGACTGCCTAATTATACTGTGGTTCCTGCACAAACGTTCAGTTATCTAAAATGTACAATGTTACATGGGGAAAAAAATCCAATAATACAAAATATCACATATTTCTCCATTTTCTAGTTTCTGCTAGAATGATTGCCTTACCTAACTTAATCCTGTAATGCTTTTTTCCATTTAGTGACAGTAACAGGCATTTCACAGACAAAAATGTGAACTGATGAGCACGTGGCTTATTTCTGCTGGTTAAGATGAGGTCAGTTAGTTAGGGGACAGCAAGCTTCTTGGAGGATGGTGTCCTGCCACATTCCATATCAAGGACAAGGACCCAACTGAGCCCAACAAGAACAGACCCACTTGCTCAACTTACCACAGAGAACCCATTAACACAACACCTTTGCTGTGGGATTTATGCCATCCCAGGAAGGCCACAGAGAGATGGGGCCCATCCCTCTGGTTCACATGGCCTGTGGATGACAATGACAAACTCTTCCCAACCTGCCAATCCTGGAGGTTTATCCTCCTCCTATTAGGAGAAGCAAGTGAGGGGTAAAGAGGAACCAGAAGTGTTCCTTCCCCTACTGCCTCCCCCCACCACTGTGGGTTGTGGAAATTCCTCATGGAAACACAAGAGGGGAGAGAAGAGTGCACCCCAATGTACAGGTGAAACCCATTTCATTGTTATACTTCAACTGCTTTCTTTAAAAGCAATTGCAGAATGGCCTTATATTCCTCTTGCTTTGTGACCCCTGAATCCAATCCATTTTGCCTAACAATTTCATATCTCAGACACATCTTCTGTGACTGGGGCTCATAACTACACAGCTACCTCACCGACATCATTCATGTTCTGACGCAGTTTGGGGGAAACCCTAGAACCTTTATGAGAATTCTGTATGTGTCAAGCAGATCAGTGGGGAGATGACGGTGTGACTGGACAGCGTGACTCGGAGCTCCCAGGTACTGCTGACCCATGTCATGATGGTGGAAACTATGATACCTGTTTCACAGGCAGTGGTGATGTGGGAGCCTTGTTTCCCTCCCCAGCCCAGCTAAGCAGGGCGCCAAAGGGTGAAGTTGGAATTTCCCCAAGCTCAACTTCCAGGTTGGGACAGAATGAGAGCACTGCACCTGGCACAGATGCAATGCTTCATACCAGGTGACTGATGGCGACACGGGGAAATCAGTGGTCATGGGACAGCTTCCATTCACATCTCCTGACTTCAACAAAGATGGACTGCTTGGTAAGGCCTAGTTTTACAAAGAAACTTGACGTGGGCAGGACAAAAGCCAGTCAAGGGAGGGGATTCCAGGGCCAATTTATACCCAAAGAATCTTTGAGATTTCCTTAAGATTCTTTTATCTCCTGCTCCTCCACACTTAGCACGGTGCCTGGCACACAGCAACTTCTCAATAAATGGCTCAAGGGGGAGTGCAGGAGTCAGGTTGTGGGGAAAAGGACTGCACCACCAGGATCCAAGGGCAAGACTAGGAAAGATGCAAGGTGGTGACTAGTGTAGGAATGGGCTGAGGAAGGCTTCACGACCTGCAAAGACCCTCCTTCTGTGGTGCCCAGGACATAGCCTAGGGCTGGTATGGGCCCCGGTAAGGCTGGGCACTGCCTGCTCTGCCTGTATAATAGTTTCCTGAGGCTGCTGTAAAAAAAATTATGGCAAACTTAAAATATTAGAAATTTATTCTCTCAGTTTCGAGGCCTGAAGTCAGAAATCAAGGTGTCAGAAGGGTCATGCTTCCTGCGGTGGCTTTTGGAGGGAATCCTTCCTTACCTGGTCCACCTGGGCTGGGGGCTGCAGCGCTCTCATCTCTATCTTCTATCTATCACCTCTATCTTCATGTCACCTGCTCCTCTGTGTGTCTGTGTGATATCTCCCTCTGCCCCTGTCTTTTTTATTAATTAGAGAAGTTGTAGGTTTACACAAAATCATGCAGAAAATACAGACTTCACGTATAACCTGCTTATTGTTAACATTTTGCATTACTGTGGTGCCTTTGACACAATTCATTAAGGAATATTATAATAATTTTACTGTTAATTACAGTCCATATTGACATTAGGGTTCACTTTGTGTTGTACATTCCTATGGTTTGATTTTTAAAACTTTTTATTTAGTAACATATACTATTTAAGATTTCCCCTTTAAAAATACATAATTCAGCACTGTTAATTATGTTCACAATGTTGTGCAAACATCAGCACCATCTATTACCAAAATATTTCCATCACCTCAAACAAATTTTGTACCAGTTAAGCATAACTCCCTGTTCTAGTTTGCTAATGCTGCGGAATGCAAAACACCAGAGATGGACTGGCTTTTATAAAAAGGGGGTTTATTTGGCTACACAGTTACAGTCTTAAGGCCATAAAGTGTCCAAGGTAACACATCAGTAATCAGGTACCTTCACTGGAGGATGGCAAATGGCGTCCAGAAAACCTCTGTTAGCTGGGAAGGCACGTGGCTGGCGTCTGCTCCAAAGTTCTGGTTTCAAAATGGCTTTCTCCCAGGACATTCCTCTCTAGCAAGCTTGCTCCTCTTCAAAACGTCACTCACAGCTGCACTGAGTTCCTTCTCTTTGAGTCAGCACATTTATATGGCTCCACTGATCAAGGCCCACCCTGAATGGGTGGGGCCACGCCTCCATGGAAATATCCCATCAGTTATCATCTACAGTTGGGTGGGGTGCATCTCCATGCAAACAACCTAATCCAAACGTTCCTACTTAATCCCCACTATTATGTCTGCCCCACAAAGAATATGGCTTTTTCTGGGGGACATAATACATTCAAACCGGCACATTCCACTCCCTGGACCCCAGAAAAACATATTCTTTCCAAATACAAAATACATTCATCCTACAATACCACAGAAATTTAAATCATTTCAGTAACAATAGTTAAGTACAAGATCCCATCAAAATCAAATATAGGCGTGGTCAGTCCTAAGGCATACTTTTCCTTTAGCTTTGGATCTGTGGACTTAGAACAAGTTATATGCTTCCAATATACAAAGGAGGGACATTCATAGGATAAACATGCCCATTGCCATAAGGAAAAACAGTAAGGAAAACAGGGTTAACAGGACCAAAACTGTTCCTAAAAACTGCAGGGCAAACTCCATTAGATTTCAAAGTCTGAGAGTCATTTACAGAACAACGTTGCATCCTTGGGGCTTGAGAGAGCGGGATTCTAACCCTTCCTAAGGGCCTTTGTGGCAGCCCTTTCCTCTACAAACACTTGGGTGAGTGCTTCAACATATCCACACATTGGGGAGACCACCTTCTTGGCCCCACCCTCCTCAAACATTGGGGCAGCTCCCGGATTCCTTTCCATCTCCGGGGCACACGCTCAACCCCTTCAGAACAGTGTGGTGGCAGCCAGGCTCTCCCCAGTTCCCTGGGAATGTGCTCCACCCTCTTTGGGACCTCGGGTGGCAAAACTCTTCCAGAGCATCGAGGTGGAAGGCCCACCCTTGACCTCCCGGGCAAACTCACCCTTTCCATGCATGTGGGCTGCTCCGCTGTCCCAGCCTGAGACCTCCTGACTCCAGACCTCAACCTCCATGGCTCTGTCTTTGAAGAGATTTTTCCTTCAATTTGTTCCTTGTCTTTCTCCTCCAGTCCTGACTGGCAGCGGCTCTGTCTATAAAGATCTCGCAAAAATTCTGTTGGCTTCGCATGAAGCACACAGGGGTCAAAGCCATCAGACAATAGGACTTTCCACAAATCCTTTCTGCTTAACTCCTTTTTCAATCTTGGCTTGTACTGAAATGGCGGCTGGGTTCCATGTTTGGTTATATCCTCACACTGGGCTGTAGCTTCTGGGATTCCACCCCCTGGAAGCCTGTAATTTTCCAAGCCATCACCTTCTGGTTTCTTTGAACCCAAGAGTTCAGTTCTAAGTTTATCTCTCTCTGCCCACATTCTACTATAAGCTGCAAGGAGAAGCCAGGGGACATCTTCCACACATAATGTGGAGATCTCCTCACCTTTCTTCCAGTTTGCAACAACACATTCATCATTTCTGCTCAAGTCCTCATCAGAAGTATCTTTAGAGTCCATATTTCCATAAACAGTCTCTTTAAAGCAATTTTGGCCTCTTCTATCAAGCTCCTCACAATTCTTCCAGAATCTTCCCCTTATCCATTTAAAAAGCCATTCCAACATGTTTGGTATTTGCAAACTCAGCAGCAAAAGCACCCCACTTCTCTGGTACCAAAATCTGTTCTAGTTTGCTAATGCTGCGGAATGCAAAACACCAGAGATGGACTGGCTTTTATAAAAGGGGGTTTATTTGGCTACACAGTTACAGTCTTAAGGCCATAAAGTTGCCCAAGGTAACACATCAGTAATCAGGTACCTTCACTGGAGAATGGCAAATGGTGTCCGGAAAACCTCTGTTAGCTGGGAAGGCACGTGGCTGGCGTCTGCTCCAAAGTTCTGGTTTCAAAATGGCTTTCTCCCAGGACATTCCTCTCTAGCAAGCTTGCTCCTCTTCAAAACGTCACTCACAGCTGCACTGAGTTCCTTCTCTTTGAGTCAGCACGTTTATATGGCTCCACTGATCAAGGCCCACCCTGAATGGGTGGGGCCACGCCTCCATGGAAATATCCCATCAGTTATCATCTACAGTTGGGTGGGGCGCATCTCCATGCAGACAACCTAATCCAAACGTTCCTACTTAATCCCCACTATTATGTCTGCCCCACAAAGAATATGGCTTTTTCTGGGGGACATAATACATTCAAACTGGCACACTCCCATTTCCCTACTCTCACCCCTACCCCGGTCAAGCCTGTATTCTATTTCTGATTCTGTGAGTTTGCTTATTCCAATTATTTCATAACAGTGAGATTATACAATATCTGTGCTTTTCTACCTGCCTTATTTCACTCAACAAGATGTCTTCAGTGTTCATCCATCTTATCGCATGCATCAGAACTTCATTCCTTTTAATGGCTTAATAATATTCCATTGTATTATGTGCCACATTTTTTTTTTTATCCATTCATCAGTTTACGGACACTTGGGTGGCTTCCATCTTTTGGAAATGGTGAATAATGCTGTTATGAACAGTGGTGTGCAAATATCTGTTTGAATTCCCTGCTTTCAGTTCTGCTGGTTATATACCTATAAGTGGGATTCCTGAGTCATATGGTAATTCCATACTTAACTTTTTGAGGAACTATCAAACTTTCTTCCACAACATCTCTACCTTTTTACGTTCCCACACACACAAAAAAATGAACAAGTTTCTGTTTCTCCACGTTCACTACAATACTTGTAATTTTCTTTTTTTTTTTTAATAACAGCAGCCATTCTAGTGGGTATGAAATATTATCTCATTGTGGTTTTGATTTGCACTTTCCAAATGGCTAATGATGTTGAACATCTTTTTTGTATGCTTTTTCACCATTTTTATCTTCTTTGCAGAAACGTCTATTTAAGTCTTTTTTAAATGGGTTGTTTGTCTTGTGTTTGTTGTGTTGTAGGATTTCTTTTTATATTCTGGATATTAAATTCTTATCAGATATGTGGTTTTCAAATATTTCCTCCCATTCTGGAGGTTGTCATTTTATTTTCATAATGAAGTCCTTTGATGCACAAAAGTTTTGAATTTTTATGAAGTCCCACTTATCTTTTTTTAATTAAATTCAGTTTTATTGAAATATGCTCACATACCATACAATCATCCATGGTGTACAATCAGCTGTTCACAGTACATTCATATAGTTATGCATTCATCACCCCAATCTATTTTTGAACATTTTCCTTACACCAGAAAGAATCAGAACAAGAATAAAAAATAAAAGTAAAAAAGAACACCCAAATCCTACACCCCATCCCCCCCTATTTTTCATTTAGGTTTTTGTTCCCATTTTTCTACTCATCCATCCATACACTGGATAAAGGGAGTGCAATCCACAGGGTTTTCACTATCACACTGTCACCCCTTGTAAGCTACATTGCTACACAATTGTCTTCAAGCATTCAGGCTACTGGGTTGGAGTTTGGTAGTAGTCAGGTATTTACTTCTAACTATTCCAATACATTAAAACCTAAAAAGTGTTATCCTATAGTGAATAAGAATGTCCACCAGAGTGACTTCTCGACTCCATTTGAAATCTCTCAGCCGTTGAAACTTTATTCCGTTTGATTTCGCATCCCCCTTTTGGTCAAGAAGATGTTCTCAATTCCACGATGCTGGGTCCAGATTCATCCCCGGGAGTCATATCCCACATTGCCAGGAGATTTACACCTCTGGGAGTCAGGTCCCATGTAGGGGGGAGGGCAGCGAGATCACCCGCCAAGGTGGCTTAGCTAGAGAGACAGGGCCACATCTGAGCAACAAAGAGGCACTCAGGGGGAGACTCTTAGGTACAATTATAAGCAGATTTAGCCTCTCTTTCGCAGTAACGAGCTTCATAAGAGCAGGTCCCATGATAGAGGGTTCGGCACATCAAATCGCCAGTCCCAATGTCTGTGAGGACATCGGCAACAATGCAGGTGAGGAAGTCCAACACATCCGCATTTTCCCCCAGCTCCTTGGGGGACCCCTGCATATATATTTTTATTCTCTGCCCAAATTACTTTGGGATGTGTCACTATTTCACTCTAACCTATACAAACGTACCAGATCTCACTTCCTATTCAAAGTTCCATGTAGTTGTGGTGTTTGAACAAACTGACTGTAGAAGTTATACTGTTTAGAAAATACAGATCCTGCACCAAATGAGCATCTCTTCCCTTGGTCTCGCATGGAAGTTGAAGTTTTAACACACAGTCAGTTTCAACCTTTACCCTTTGGCCTGATTTGCCCTAGTCCTAACCAGATCTGCTTTATTTATATCTCTAATTGAGGTCTGGGCAATTTTTCAGCTTTTTTTTTTTTTTTTAAACAGTTGCTGTATGCGCTAATACTGACATTCACATCTGCCTAGCTCTAGCTCTGAGTTTCAGGTGTCACACAGATACCCAGTGTTCCAGAGACCAATCAGATTATACACAAAGGGATCAGCATCTCAGAGTTTGGAGACAGCCATTACAATTCAGGAATAGATTTGACTGCTGTAAGAGCTTACAATCTAGGGACCATTACAATAATTGTCCCCCTGTTATGCTGTGCTCCAAGATTCAATCACTTATCTATTTTTTCTTTTGATGTTTGTGCTTTTGGTGTAAGTAAAGTCTAAGAAACATTGCCTGACACAAAGTCCTGAAGATGCATCCCTATATTCTCTTCTAGGAGTTTTATAGTTTTACATAGTTTTAGTTCTTATTTTTAGGCTCTGATCCATTTTGAGCTGATTTTTGTATGGTGTAAGCTAGGTATCCTTCTTCATTCTCTTGAATATGGACATCCAGCTTTCCCAGCAACATTTGTGGAAGAAACTATTGTTTCCCTTGAGTGGACTTGGCACATTTGCAAAAATAAGTTGATCATAGATGTGAGGGTTTGATTCTGAATTCTCAGCTCTATTCCATTGGTCTATGTCTGTACTTTTGATTACTGTGACTTTGTACGATGTTTTAATATCTGGAAGTAAGAGTCCTCCGACTTCCTTCTTTTTTTAAGATGACTTTGGCTATTCATGGCCCCTTACCATTCCATATAAATTTGATGACTGGCTTTTCCATTTCTGCAAAAAAGGCTATTGTGATTTTTATTGGGATTGCATTGAATCTGTAAATCATTTTAGGCAGAATTGACATCTTAACAATATTTAGTTTTCCAATCCATGAATACAGAATGTTCTTTCATTTCATTGGGTCTTGTTTGATTTCTGTTAGCAATGTTTTGTAGTTTTCTTTGTACAAGCCCTTTACATCCTTGGTTAGGTTTATTCCTATAATTAATTCTTTTAGTTGCTCTTGTAAGTGGAATTTTTCTTGATTTCCTCTTCAGCTGGCTCAATAGTAGTATATAGAAACACTACTGATTTTTGAGTGTTGATCTGGTCACACGTCACTTTTGCTGAACCTGTTTATTACCTCTATTAGATTTGCTGTGAATTTTTCCGGATTTTCTATATAAGATCATGTGATCTGCAAATAGGGAAAGTTCTACATATTCTTTTCCAATTTGGGTGCCTTTTATTTCTTTTTCTTGCCTAATTGTTCTGGCTAGAACTTCCAGTAAAATGTTGAATAAGGGCACCCTTGTCTTGTTCCTGATCTTAGAGGGAATGTTATCAGTCTTTCACCATTGAATACGTTAGCTGTGGGCTTTTCATATATGTCCTTTATCATGTTGAGGATATTTCCTCCTATTCCTACTTTTCTAAATGTTTTTGTCAAGAAAGGATGCTGGATTTAGCCAAAGGCCTTTACTGTATTGATTGAGATGACCATGTTTTTTCCCCCTTCATTTTGTTAGTGTGGTATATTACATTAATTGATTTTTTGATATTGGACCACCCTTGCATACCTGGGATAAAACCCCCTTGATTGTGTAATATAATTCTTTTAATTTGCTATTGGATTCAGTTTGCCAATATTTTGTTGAGGATTTTTGTCTCTATATCCATAAGGGGTATTAGTCTGAATTTTTTTTCTTGTGACATCTTTATTTGGATTTGGTTGAGTGATGTTGGCCTTGTAGAATGAGCTAGGGAGTATTCACTCCTCTTCAATATTTTGAAAGACTTTGAGCAGGATTGGAATTAATTCTTTCTGGAATGTTTAGTAAAATTCACCAGTGAAGCTCTCTGATCCTGGGCTTTTCTTTGTTGGGAGGTTTTTGTTACTGATTCAATCTCTTTACTAGTAATTGGTCTGTTGAGATATTCTATTCCTTCTTGAGTCAGTGTAGGTAATTAGCATGTTTCTAGGAATTTGTCCACTTCATCTAGTTATCTATTTTATTGGCATACAATTGCTCAAAGTCTCCAGTTCTGATAATTTTTACTTCTGTGGGTTTGGAAGTAATGTTCCCCTTGATGTTTCATTTCTGATTTTAGTTACCTGTGACCTCCCTCTTTTTGTCTTTCTCAGTCTTGCTAAAATTTGGTTGATTTTATTGATCTTTTCAAAGACTAACTTTTGGTTTCGTTGATTCTATTGTTTTTTTAATTCTCTACTTAATTTATCTTCACTGTAATCTTTGTTATTTCCTTTCTTTTGTTTGCTCTTCTTTTCTGGATCCTCCAGTTGTGAAGCTAGGTGTCTATTTTGAAATTTTTCTTCTTCTATAATGCAAGCTCTAACAAGCTTTAAATTTCCCCTCAGCATTGCCTTTGCTGCATTTCATTCATTTTGGTGTGTTATGCTTTTATTTTCATTCACCTCAAGATAGTTCTTAATTTCTCTTATGATTTCTTCTTTCCCCCATTGATTGTTTAAGTGTATGTTGCTTAATTTCCACATATGTGAATTTTCCAGTTCTCCTTCTGTTGTTGATTACTAGCTTCATTTCCTTGTAGTTGGAGAAGATACATTGTATGATCTAAATATTTTTTAAAATATTGAGACTAATTTTGTGACCTAACATATGGTCTATCCTGGAGAATGACCTGTATGCACTAGAGAAGAATTTGTGTTCTGTTTTTGTTTAGCTAAGTGTTCTTTAAATGTCTTTTAGGTCTAGTTGGTTTATAGCATCATTCAAGTCTTCTATTTCCTTATTAATTTTCTGTCTAGATGTGTTATCTATTATTAGAAGTGGTGTATTGAGGTCTTTGACTATTAATGTAGAACTATTTCTCCCTTCAAACCTGTCAATATTTAGTTCATATATTTTGGGACTCTGCCATTAGGTGCATATATATTTATAAGTGTTATGTCTTCTTGTTTAACTGACCCCTTTTTCAATATATAGTGACCTTTTTTGTCCCTTGTAACATTTTTTTACTTGAAGCCTATTTTATCTGTTATTAGGATAACAATCCTAGCTCTTTTTTGGTTACTATTTGCATGGTATATTTTGTCCACCCTTTCTCTTTCAACCTTCTTATGTCTTTGAATTTGTGGTGTGTCTCTTGTAAACAGCATATATTTGGGTGATTTTTTTTTTAATCCATTCTGCTAATCTCTGCCTTTAACTGGAGAGTTTAATCAATTTACATTTAAAGTTGCTACTGATAATGCAGGACTTTCTTCTGCCATTTTGCTATTTGGTCTTTTAACTCTTTTACCTTTATTTTCCTTCAACTCTTCCAGTAATGCATACTTCATATTTAGAATTTTTCCATTTGTACCATTTTCATCCTTTCTGATTTCTTTCTAAATGCCTTTTTCATATATTTTATTTCTGGTTACCATGGGGCTTAAATTTAACAATTTAAATATATATAACAATCAGATTTGTTTTGATACCAACTTAACTTCAATAGCATATACATACACTGTTCCTACACCCCTCTATCACCCCACCTTTTTGTTGCAATTGTTGCACATTGTATGTTTGGATATGTCCAAAATCATGGATTCATCATTACTTTTTTATTTTAACAGTTATAACTTTATTATAGTAAAAGGGTACAAATAAGAAGCCAAAAGAAGAGACACATAGGGCAAGGTCTGGAAGGGTCTCAAATGCAAACTTCCATATTCTTTCCATGTGGAGTCAGAGCACATCATCCTCCCAGCACAGCAGCCATGCATTTTCTCAATCATGGAAGTTCACTGTGGCTTCGAGTATCCCAAGTTCATACAGGGTCTCAGAAATTAGATATGGTTTATAGAATTAATGCCCAAATGATTCGATCATTACTTTTGATGTAAGTGTATTTTTTTTTTGGCCTTAAATGCATTTATTAGAAATCAAAATTGAAAACAAAGAAACCAAGCTTTCAAGAATCTAGGTGAAAGCACACAAAATAAGCTCAAATAAAAGTAAAAGGAGGTAATTAATAAAGTCAGAAATCAATGAAAGAAAATACAAAAAATAGAGTTGAGCAATACACAAAAAACTGCTTCTTTGCAATGACCAACAAATTAGACAAATGTTTTTTCTGATAAAGAAAAAGAGAGGGGAGACATAAATAATGATAGGAATAAGCTTCAGCTCCAGATTAGATTTTTTAACAAATAAATTTTCAAAACAGAAACATAATTTTTTGGTAGGAAATCATAAATTACCAAAATTGTGTAAGAAAAAGTATAGGACTAGTATAGACCAATAGCCATAGAAGAAAGTGGAAGGGTAGTCAAAGATCTACCTTTAAAATTTGTTGCAGGCAATTTGCTTCTTCTAGCCCATAGACTGCAGCAAAAGTGATGGGATATTACTTTCAAGGTTAGGTTGCAAAACAGACAGTCACTCCTGTTTTGCTACATGACTCTCTCCCCTAGTGAAGCCAGTTGCCAAGTTGTGAGCTGCCTTGGGGAGATTTCCATGTGTCAAGGAACTGAGGAGGCCTCTGGCCAACAGCCCATGAAGAACTGAAATCTTGAGTCAGACAACCCATAGGAAACTACATCTTGCCAACAGCCATGTAAGTGAGGTTGAAAATATATCCTCCCCATACATAGCCCTAAGATGACTGAAATCCCAGCCAACACCATGATTGCAGCCTGTGAGAGATCCATGCTTAGCTTCTTGATCTACAGAAATTATGAGGTAATAAATGTTTGTTGTTTTAAACCATTAAGTTTTAGGGGTAATTTGGTACACAGCAATATATAACTAATACAAAAATAGATCCCAGGCCCAGATGATTTTCCATATTATGTAAACACTTCCTGAGCATAGAAAAAGATGGACAACTATTCACCTCACTTTTGTTAGTTAGCCGAACCCTGATACCAAAGGTGGACAAGAACAGGATATATAAAGAAGATGATAAGCAAATCGCTTTACAAACACCAAAGAAAACGTCATAAACAAACATTTAACAAGTGAAATCTAACAACATGGTAATTGAATACTGAATTGTAACCATGTAGAATTTACTTCCAAGAAAGCAATACTTCAAAAAATATATACTTAGTACTTATTATGTACTAGGCTCTGTCATAGATGCTTTACATGTATTTAGTGATTTAACCTGCATAATAACCTAATGAGGTAGCACCTATTGTTAAACCCAATTATATATTTGATGAGACTGAACGGGAGAAGTTACACAAGTCCTAGCATTACCCTGATGATAAAACCAGATAAAGACATTAAAAGAAAGGAAAATTACAAATGAATATCTCTTATGAATATAGATGCTAAAATTCTCAACAAAACATTAGCAAATCGAATCCAACAATATATTACTGAACCTTTCTCCATATCTCTCTATCCTTTCTTTGTTTCTCTGTCAGTAGGGCTCCATTTAGTATCTGAAGTAGGGGAGGTCTTTTGTTAGCAAAATCTCTCAGCATTTGTTTGTCTGTGAAAAAGTTAAGCTCTCCCTCAAATTTGAAGGAGAGCTTTGCTGGATAAAGAATTCTTGGTTTGTACCTGTATTTTAAAAACTTTAAGAAGTAAAAAGTGTTGTTACACGCCAAAAAATACAATACAATACTGCAGCATTTATAATTACCTATATGGTTACCTTTACTGGAGGTCTTTGTTTCTTTATGCCACCACAGTCCACTGTCTCATGCCCTTTCCTTTCAGTCTGAAAAACTCCCTTTAGCATTGCTTATAGGATAAGCTTAGTGGTGACATACTTCCTCTGCTTTTGGTTATTTGGAAATGTCTTAGTCTCTGTCTCATTTTTGGAAGACAGTATCGCTGGGTATAAAATTCTTGTTTGGCAATTGTTTTCTTTCAGCACTTTAAATATTTCTTCCCACTGCCTTCTTACCTCCATTGTTTCTGATGAGAAATCAGAACTTAAACTTATCAGGACTTCCTTGTACATATGTTGGTTTTCTGTTGCAGCTTTCAGAACTCTCTCCTTGTCATTGACATTGGACAGTTTGACTACTATGTTTCTGGGTGTGGCTGTCTTTGAGTTTATCCTATTTGGGGTTTATTGGGATTCTTGAATGTGCAAGTTCATGTCTTTTGTTAAGTTTGGATGTTTCTTGCCAGCATTTCTTTGAATATTCTTTCTGTCCCTTCCTCTTTTTCTTCTTCTTTTGGGTCTTCCATAATGTGAATATTTGTACACTTGATGGTTTCTCACAAATGTTTTAGGCTCTGTTTGCTTTTTAAAATTTTTTTCCTTTCTGTTCCTCAGCTTGAATCAACTAAATTGTCTTGTTTGAATTCACTGACTCTTTCTTCTGCTAGTTTCTGTTGAAACCTTCAAGGGAATTTTTCATTTCAGTTATTGTTGTCTTTAACTCCAGTATTTCTGTTTGGTTCCTTTAAAATTTCTATCTGTTTATTGAAATTCTCATATTGCTCATTCATTATTTTTCTACTATCCTTCAGTTTATTCTCTGTGTTTTGCTCTTCTTTTCTTTTCTTTCTTTTTGGAAGAAATGGATATATTCTGTGTTTTACTTTATCTCTTTGAGCAGAATGAGGATCATTTTTTTAAGTCTCTGTCTGGTATGTCCAAAGTCTGGTTTTCTTCATTGATGGGTTATGAATTTTTATATTATTCCATTGGATGGGCCATCATTTCCTTTTCCTTTGTTTGTCTCATAATCTTTTGTTGCATACTGTACATTTTAATATTTTAAAGTGTTAACTATGGGATATAGTCCCTGAGCTGTTTCTTAAGTTTGTGTCCATGATACGTCAGAGATTTCCTTGAGTGCCAGGAGCAAAAACAACAAAGCAATGCAAAAAGCACCTTTCATTGTCTTTGCAAATTGATTTACATTGGCGGTGGCCTCCTTCAGAGTTCAGCCCTCCTATCAAGAACATCAGCTTGGGGCAAGTGTAATGTGCCCAGTCATCTCTGTTTTTTTGTTTGCTTGATTGTTTGTTTGTTTGTTTTTGTTGCCCATATCTTGTCCTGGGCTTGTGCTTGTTTGTGGCCTTAGGAATTCCCCTGTTTACAGGAATTCAAATGCCCTTTCCAATCCCTATTAAATAGAGTCTATCCCCTTCTGGATGCTCTATTTTATGGTTTAAAGTAGATAATCCTTTGCCTAGGCTGCTTTGACTTAATTGTTTCTTGCACTGCTTTAGCTGTTTGCATGTTGCCACCTGATAGACTGACACCAGCATACAAGGACCCTAGTATGGGCATAGGGTTACTCTGCTCCCTCCAGAACAGGGCCGGGGACCCACAATGGGAGCATAGACTGGCTCCACACTGCACTGGGGAAGGTATGGGGGAGTGTCCATCAAGTGTCACAAACTTTTCTTTCCATATTTAAAGATGCAGTTTCTCGATTTGGCACTCACCCAGTTACTGCAAGCCTTTAACTGTTTTCTGAAGTTTTAAGGAAAATGGCTTTGCCAGTTTTTGCTAGTTATTCAAATATTCTGTGGGAGAATGGAACCCTGGAACATCTTATGCTGCCACCTTGATTGACTGAAGCTGCCTCTATCTTACATGGACACTTGCCCACCTAGATAATCTCATCTCAATATTCTTAACTTAATCATGTCTTCAAAGACTCCTCCAAATAAGGTAACATTTACAAGCTCCTTTTCCTTTGCTTTCCTTTTGCAGCTTTCAGAACTCTGTCCTTGTCCTTGGCATTGGACAGTTTGACTACTATGTTTCTGGGCATGGTTTAGGACTTGATACCTTTCTGTGACCATTATTCAACCTACTACATCCTGGCTTTTCAGATGGTCAGACTGTGATGTAGTTAAAGAAGAGAAACCTAGTTTCCTCATCTTTGGGATACAGCAGAGATCCCTGCACTCTAGAAGGAGGCAGCAGAAACCCAACTGGAAAAGCCAAAGTTGGTAAAGCCTCAAGAACCCATGGGTTTTCCACATGTACCTTTGTATACAGTTATCCTATGGGTTATGGAAAGAATACCCCAGGGGAAGACAGGTTTAAAGATGTTTCCTTAATGGCATTCGCAACTTCTATAATTGATAGAATTCCCAAGCCTTTGGGAGGGTCTTAATTTAAATATTGTCTTTTACTTCATCTAGTCTCCAAAACTTTAGGAAAATCCATGAGCAGTTTCAGTAATGACTAGACAAACCAGAAAACAAATAGCACCATAATCAATGGTGTAAATAATCAAGCAGGATTAGGAGGATGTAGTGTTGGGCATCTGCAGTAGCTGGCTCAACATAACTGCTCTAACAACTAGACAACATTCCAGAGCTTGGGGTGCTCTCTTTAGGGAACATACCAACTTTTCCGGTTTGGGGTATCTAGGCATTTTGTGGTTTTGAGGTGAAAGACTTTGGACACCTCAATATTTTGTGATTTTTGGGGTGGAGTCTGTACTGCTGACTTTTGTGATTTGGGCATGTGTGCTTTAATCCTAATTTTATTTTTAGGGAGGCTCTATATCCATACATTATGAGTTTGGGGCTGATATTCTATAATTTTTGCAGCTCAGGGGACCTATTCTGCCCAACCACATTCTGTGGTTTGTTGGGATATGCCAAAAGAGCATAGCTGGAATTTTGAGGGTGGGATGGGTGCCCAAGTAGTCCCTATTAATGGATAGTACCCAGAATCTCGCCCATACCTGATTTAAATGATTTATAAGATGTGATTTGGAACTTTTTGAATTGATTATATTTAGATGAGATTTGGACTTACAGTTGATGCTGGGAAAGATTAAAATTTTGGGGGGTGTTGGGATTGGGTGAATGTATTTTGTACATGGGAACCACATGAATTTTGTGGGCCCAGAGGACAGACTGTTATGGGTTGAACTGTGTCCCCTAAAAAGACATGTTGAAGCCCTAACCCTCACTAATTCAAAATGTGAACTTATTTGGAAGGAAGGCTGTTGTAGATGTAATTAGTCAGGTTAAGATGAGGTCATACTGGAGGAGGATGTGCCCTTAATCCAATATGACTGGCACCCTTATAAAAAGGGGAGAAGAGACAGACACAGGGGAGAAGACCGTGTGAAAACAGAGCCAGAGATTGGAGCGATGCATCTAGAAGCAAAGGAACACCAAGAATTGTTTGCAAATACCAGAAGTTAGAGGCAGCAAGGAAGGGTTTTTCTCTACAGGTATCAAAGGGATCATGGCCCAGCCAACACCTTGATTTCAGACTTCTAGCCTCCAGAACTGAGACAAATTTGTTAAGCTACCCAGTTTGTGGTAGTTTGTTATGACACCCCTAGGAAACTAACACAGTTATATCAGTTAAATCATACAGTATGTAACCTTTTGAGTTGGCCTTTCTCATTCAGCATAATGCTCTTGAGATCCATCTAAGTTGTGTGTATCAGTAGTTGATTCCTTTTTATTGCTGAGTAGATTTCCACAGTTTGGATATACTACACTTTGTTTAACCATTCACCTATTAAGGGACATTTTGTTTCCAGTTTGGGGCTATTATGAATAAAGCTGCTATGAACATTCATGTCCAGGTTTTTGCAGGGACATACGCTTTCATTTCTCTGATGCAAGTGACCAGGAGAGCAACTTCTGGATTCTGTACTAAGTACATGCTTAGTTTTTAAGGTATTTCCAAACATATTACAGAGTGGCTGTACCATTTTCTATTCCTATCAGCAATGTATGAGAGAGCCAGTTTCCCTGCATCCTTGCCAGCATTTAGTATTGCCACTATTTTTTTTCCTTTCAGCTGTTCTGAATAGGGTATAATAATAGTGCATCAGGTCTTAGTTTGCATTTCCTTAAGGACTGTCCTTTCATATCCTTATTTGCCATTCATATATCCTGTTTGTGGCCTTGGCCCATTTTCTAATCAGATTATTTGCTTTTTAATGTTGATGTGCCGGTTTGAATGTATTGTGTCCCCCAAATGCCATTATCATTGTGGTCTTGTGGGACAGACGTTTTGGTGCTGGTTAGATTTGCTTGGAATGTGCCCCACCCAGCTGTGGGTGGTGACTTGGGTGGGATACTCCTATGGAGGTGTGACCCCACCCATTCAGGGTGGGCCTTGATCAGTGGAGCCATATAAAACATGCTGACTCAAAGAGACTGAACGGGGTGCAGCTGTGAGTGGCGTTTTGAAGAGGAGCAAACTTGCTAGAGAGGAATGTCCTGGGAGAAAGCCATTTTGAAACCAGAACTTTGGAGCAGATGCCAGCCATGTGCCTTCCCAGCTAACAGAGGTTTTCTGGACGCCATCTGCCATCCTCCAGTGAAGGTACCTGATTACTGATGTGTTACCTTGGACACTTTATGGCCTTAAGACTGTAACGGTGTAGCCAAATAAAACCCCTTTTTATAAAAGCCTATCCATCTCTGGTGTTTTGCATTCCGCAGCATTAGCAAACTAGAACAGATTTTGGTACCGAGAGTGGGGTGCTTTTGCTACTGAGTTTGCAAATACCAAACATGTTGGAACGGCTTTTTAAATGGATAAGGGGGAGTTTCTGGAAGAGTTCTGAGGAGCTTGATAGAAAAGGCCAAAACTGCTTTAAAGAGACTGTTTGTGGAAATATGGACTCTAAAGATACTTCTGACGAGGACTTGAACAGAGATGATCAATGTGTTGTTGTGAACTGGAAGAAAGGCGATCCTTGTTTTAAAGTGGCAGAGAATTTGGCAAAATTGAGTCCTGGTGTCAGATGGAAGGAAGAATCTGGAAGCAACAACCTGGAATACTTAGCTGAGGAGATCTCCAGACTACGTGTGGAGGATGTACCCTGGCTTCTCCTTGCAGCTTATAGTAAAATGCGAGCAGAGAGAGATAAACTTAGAACTGAACTCTTGGGTTCAAAGAAACCAGAAGCTGATGGCTTGGAAAATTATGAGCTTCCAGGGGGTGGAATCCCAGAAGCTACAGCCCAATGTGAGGATGTAACCAAACATGGAACCCAGCCACCATTTCAGTACAAGCCAAGATTGGAGATGGAATTATCCAGAAAGGATTTGTGGAAACTCCTATTGTCTGATGGCTTTGACCCCTGTGTGCTTCATGCAAAGCCAACAGAATTTTTGCGAGAACTTTATAGACAGAGCCGCTGCCAGCCTGGACTGGAGGAGACAGACAAGGAACAAATTGCAGGAAAAATTTCTTCAAAGACAGAGCCATGGAGGTTGAGGTCTGGAGTCAAGAGGCCTTGGGCTGGGAGAGCGGAGCAGCCCACATGCATGGAAAGGGTGAGTTTGCCCTGGAGGTCGAGGGCGGGCTTTCCGCCTCGATGCTCTGGAAGAGTTTTGCCACCTCAGGTCCTAAAGAGGTTGGAGCACATTCCCAGGGAATTGGGGAGAGCCTGGCTGCCACCCCACTGTTCTGAAGGGGTTGAGCGTGTGCCCCGGAGATGGAAGGGAATCCGGGAGCTGCCCCGATGTTTGAGGAGGGTGGGGCCAAGAAGGTGGTCTCCCCAATGTGTGGAAATGTTGGAGCACTCACCTAAGCATTTGGAGAGGAAAGGGCTGCTGAAAAGGCCCTTAGGAAGGGTTAGACTCCTGCTCTCTCAAGCCCCAAGGATGCCACGTTGTTCTGTTAATGACTCTCAGACTTTGAAATCTAATGGAGTTTGTCCTACAGGTTTTAAGAACTGTTTTGGTCCTGTCAACCCTGTTTTCCTTACTGTTTCTCCTTATGGCAATGGAAATGTTTATCCTATGAATGTCCCTCCTTTGTATATTGGAAGCAGATAACTTGTTCTAAGTCCACAGATGCAAGCTAAAGGAAAAGTATGCCTTAGGACTGACCACGCCTATATTTGATTTTGATGGGATTTTGTACTTAACTTTTGTTACTGAAATGGTTTAAGTTTTTATGATATTGTGATGAAATGAATGTATTTTGTATTTGGAAAGATAATGTCATTTTGGGGTCCAGGGGGTGGAATGTGCCGGTTTGAATGTATTGTGTCCCCCAAATGCCATTATCATTGTGGTCTTGTGGGACAGACGTTTTGGTGCTGGTTAGATTTGCTTGGAATGTGCCCCACCCAGCTGTGGGTGGTGACTTGGGTGGGATACTCCTATAGAGGTGTGACCCCACCCATTCAGGGTGGGCCTTGATCAGTGGAGCCATATAAAACATGCTGACTCAAAGAGACTGAACGGGGTGCAGCTGTGAGTGACGTTTTGAAGAGGAGCAAGCTTGCTAGAGAGGAATGTCCTGGGAGAAAGCCATTTTGAAACCAGAACTTTGGAGCAGATGCCAGCCATGTGCCTTCCCAGCTAACAGAGGTTTTCTGGACGCCATCTGCCATCCTCCAGTGAAGGTACCTGATTACTGATGTGTTACCTTGGACACTTTATGGCCTTAAGACTGTAACTGTGTAGCCAAATAAAACCCCTTTTTATAAAAGCCAATCCATCTCTGGTGTTTTGCATTCCGCAGCATTAGCAAACTAGAACAGTTGATTTTGAAGTTTCTTTGTATATTCTAGATATGAGTCCTTTGCCAGATATGTGGTTTGTAAATATTTTCTTCCAGTGTGTAGATTGTCTTTTAGATTGTCTTTTCCCTTCTTAACAGGGTTTTATTGCAGCGCAAAAGTTCAATATATCTATTTCTTTATGAATTGTGCTTTTGATTTCAAATCTAACAACTCTTCACCAACCCTTAAGTCACAAAGATTTTTTTCCTATGTTATCTCCTAGATGTTTCGTGTTTTATATTTTACATTTAAATCTGTGATCCATTTTGAGTCAATTATCATATAACATGTATGCATGTATAATGGCTCTCTCTGACACCAATCTGTCAGGGAGTTGGGGTGCCCTGTCACAGCCTGGCATTGGTGGGAAGTCTAAGTTTCCCACGTGGCCTCTGCAGGCCAGGGTGGAGGTGAGACCAGAGTTTTATCTGTGGTGTGTGGTTACAGTAGAGTGCTCATTATCTAAAAGTTTTGTCTTGTTAGGCTTCCCCTTTGTCCTTTGCCTAGAGAGAACAGCCTTCCCTTGGGACTTTTTTTTTGTTGTTTGTGCCCATTGGTATTTCTGAGTTACTGGCTTATCCAGCACCCCATCTGGGATCTATGTGGCAAAATGAAACCCAGGAAACTCACCACTGTGTTGTTCCGAGTCCTGAGATCTCTAGTTGATCTGCTCTCTTTTCTCCACTTTTTAGTCTTCTTATATTTGTTTTATGTACAACTTCCAGGGTTTTTAGCTGTACCTGCCAGAAGAATAAAGAACAATATGTCTATTCCATCCTCCCAGAAGAAGTCCTCTTTTAATTAATTTATTTATTGCTAGTAATAAAGTAGCCAGTATAGCCAGTTGATACTCAGCAATGTCTGATTAGTTTTATTTGGTTTGCGGTCTCAGCACCATGGTTGAGAGTCATTGTTCCAGCTGTTTCCTGAATCCTCCCTTAGAGCATCAGCCCTTCCTTTACCCTCCTCAGGCCACTTCTGGCTTTGGAAGGGCTCACCTTAGGGTAGACACAAGTAGACTGCTGGACCATGAGACCCCATGCTGCCACTGAACCATCGGTTTGCAGAGTTCTAGTTGGAAGGCTGTGAATCCACTTGCTTCCGTTAACGAGACCTTGCTCTAGGAGCAATGATTCTGCTTCTCTGATAGCCAAGATGTGTGAGCAGTGCAAAACCCCAGACTTTAAATTTGAGGTAGTGGAATTTGGGCAAGGCTTAGCTCCTGCTCAGCTGCTGGAAGTGCCCTTTTAATAGGAAAAGCCCGTAAACTACTACTAAAGCCAAAAGCATCATTGAAGCTCTTTGGGAGTTTGTCCTCTGGGGGATGCAGTTCTCCTCTCTGTGGATATCCTCCCTGCCACCCAGGGGCATTTTTGGTGAGAGCTTATGGTGGGGAGGGGGCCTTTGGGTGTGGGACTCCCTTTTCAGAGCCATTTTCTCGTACAAATCAATCCTTGTGAGAAGATGCTATATAAGGAACAAACTTCTCCTCAGAGGAGCTGATTAGTCATTTCTAGTTTGGGAGAAAGAAAGTGGTGGTTAAAAGCTGAAATTCTTTTTCATTGTTTCTAGTAGCTGGAAATCAAACTATAATTCTAGCCTGGGTCCTAGTTCTCTGGATTCTAGTATAGTGAATTTGGGTTTCATTTGTTATTAGTTACTATATAAAGATTGCTGATTATCTACCCTACATCCACTCTCTGTTTCTTCCTTAGTAACAGACTGCATTGCTTCCCAAAATATACAGTTTCTCAACTTCCCTTACAAGCTAATACATCACAGCTACTGGTGGCCATGATTCTAAATTATGATCAGAGAGACAAGCAGTAATGTCGTCTGGGAAAGCTGACCAAATGGAGCTGGGTAGTGCACCAATTTTCCTCTTTTTGTTCCTATCTGCCACTTGGCATGCCAATGCCATGGGCCAGTAGAAGATCTGGAGGCAAAAGTCCCATTCAGCAGAGAGGAAAAGACACAATGTGCTTGATGGATGACTTCATGGAATTATCTTTCCATCCCTGCAAAACCTAATTCTGGTCTTTCATGCAAAAGAATAAATCCTTGTGTGTTTATCCCTTGCATGTTTGGATTTTCTGATATATGTGTCTAAATCAAATATAACCGATAGAGCTATCAGTTACTGAGGCCCTATTCTAAAGAATCGTGCATACATTATTTCTTTTCATTCTGACAGAAACTCTAAAAAGTAGAGATTTTTATCCTTAGATTAGGATTGAGAAAAAAGGCCGAAAGGCTAAGTAACTTGCCTAAGGTTACATTACTTGTTAACAGTAGAGCTTGGGTTTGAACCAGGTCTGCCTGGCATTCTGAAGGTTGATTGGAAGATGGGACTCTCGGTACTAGCAGGCTGCTCTCCAGGCCTGGCGAAGTGGTGGTAAGACTTATGTATTTACCATAGTTCAGAGATTATTCTCACATTTTATCCTTGTAGACACTTGATTTTGTGGACGTCTCTCCCTTTTGTCTTCTAGTACCCATCTTCTTTTTAGGAGATTTCCCTTTCCTTTTCCTTGGAGTCCTCATGGGACTGTCATTCAGTGTTGGACAAGCCTCTTGGCTATAGGGAAGGTCATGTGACCCTGACCATGACGACTGATTCAGTGGGTGAGCAAGTGAACAGACGGGGGCCAGCCAAGCCTCTTCCATTTAATTTGCTATACGGATGCTGGGAAACACACAGTATCTTTTCCTGTAAATAAAGGGCTTCAGCCTGCCTGTAGCCATTTTTTTCTTCTATTTTAGAGTATGTCTGTGCCAGGAAACAGAGTTCAACAAGCAAAGAGAAGCAAACAGAGCCCAGAGATGGAGAAATAAAGAAAGATGGCTAATAATATGGTTTGAGTCCCTGGATCCAGCCATGTCTGCACCAACACCTAGATTTCACAATTATACAAGCTGATGCGTTTATCCGGCTTCAGTTGCAATTCTGTGTCTTATAATTGGAAGAATTCTGATCAATACTGGCTGGATTGAATGGTAACTCTATATCTAGTTTTCTAAGGAACTGCCAGACTGACTTCCAGAGTGGCTGAACCATTATACAGTCCCACCAACAATGAATAAGAGTTCCAATTTCTCCACATCCCCTCCAGCATTTGTAGTTTCCTGTTTGTTTAATGGCAGCCATTCTAACCGGTGTTAGATGGTATCTCATTGTGGTCTTAATTTGCATCTCTCTAATAGCTAGTGAAGCTGAACATTTTTTCATGTGTTTCTTGGCCATTTGTATTTCCTCTTCAGAGAACTGTCTTTTCATATCTTTTGCCCGTTTTATAATTGGCGTGTCTATACTATCGTCATTGAGTTGTAGGATTTCTTTATTTGCCATAGAGTTTTAGGACTGAAAATGACCTCAGGTCACCTAGCAGAACTTGCTCTCTTTATAAATGGAAAGATTTTAAGTCCCAAGAGGTGAAGTGACTCACCCAAATCACACAGCAAGTTGGGAGTCGAGCACGAGTCAGAACTCAAGTCTTCTGAAGAACAGCCTAAGGTTCTTTTTGCATTACACTCCACTGAAAAATTCTCATATGATAACTTTTAGAAGAGTTGCGGAGAAGACTAGAAAGAGTTCTTTGGGGTTGTCTATATTTTCCAACTATAAATTCCCAAATGATTAGCAGGATAAAAGCATCTGCTTAACGAAAAGTGGTGGGTAGAAGGTTGACCTTAATAAAATATGTTTTTAATAGTAAAACCAGTTTATCAGAAAAATTTTTGTCATCTATATAATTTAATTTAATTTAATTTAATTCCCAACATGAATTTTTTAAAAAAAAGCTGCAACACTTTTTTTTTCTTACTACTAAATACTTATTTCCTGTATGAGATCAGTCAGGAAAGTGCCTTCCATACCATCAAAGGCAGGACCACAATATTACTTTGAAGAGTAATATTGAGACTGTTATGTGAAAATTAAGAAATGGACTTAGAAAGCCTGGGATGCTGAGAATTAGAATGGGGACATTTGTGTGGTTAATAGCATAATATTTGTATTGTTAGTTGCATTTTCAGGAAATTTTTGCTACATTGCCAGAAGAACTGATTAGATCTCTGCACCTTTTGACAGTTCTTTATTCCCAGAATTTAACTTCTACCAACACCCATTATTTTTCAGGGCTACAAACACTTATTGGGTGCCTAGACTATTTCCAGCCTATTCTAATCATTAGAAAGGATATTAGTTATTCTTCCTTTAAAAAGCTTAGCACCCCACAGCAGTCAAGGCACTTTTCATCACAGGATTCCCAAGAGTGATGACCCTCTGAAGAATAATGAATCAAGAAAGGAAAAAAATATTATTAGGAAAACTATGCAGAAAACCAGAAGAATCTTGACAATCAAAAAAAGCAAATGATCGTCCCTATGCCAAAACATAGATGCGTATTGTCACAACCCAATGAAATATGCAGAAATTAAAACAGTTGTATATTAAGCTATTTCTTTTTATTCTTGAAGTTTTATTTAATAATGATGTCTTTTCAATAATAATTTTTTAGGAAATAAAAAATGGCTACCAAAGACAAATTCACATAATTTCCATTTTGTGAATGATCTATGGATTATATTGTAGATTAATTCACTAATCCAAACTTGGAATTCTCTCCCAGTGACTCACAGAGCAAAAAATATCTTCATGACAAGAGGTTATGGACAGGGGAAGTATGAGTCTATCACTATGAACCATAATAATGATCCTCTCCATCTTGTGGGTGCCCCTTTTGGGCCATTCATTTCTTGTAAATTTGGCCCCCAGTGGGTGAAGGAGAGTGTCCTGGACTCCTCTGTTAAACTGAAGGGGTCTGAGGTTGAGTTTGCTCCAGGATCAAATAACAGCCCCCAGGCACTCTGCATTTCCACCTTTGCTGAAACTGCTCAAACTGTGTTGCCTTAGGGTGACCACTTTTGCATCTCTGAACCTGTGGGTATTATCTGATCTGTTGATTCCATCCCTGAGGCAGGGCTCTAGAGACCAAGATGCCTGGCAAAGCTCATATCCTTCAGATCTCCTAGATCTTAAGAGCAACTCTTAAGAGAAAACCAGGAAGATTTCCATCCTGCCCCAGGGAAAACACACCCAAGTTAGGTGTTAAGGTAGAGTGTCAAGATGCTTCTCTTTTTCTCTCCTGATAATATTCATCTCTGTTCCTTACATGGGAGAGGGGTTTGTGAAATACTGTTTTATTCCTACTTTTTTCTCTATATGACTTTAACTTGGTTCAGAATGTCCGTTTTGGAGCCAGGCTGGGAACACCTCTGTCTTGGTTTCCCTGATGACCAGAGGACATAATAATATCAATATGATTTCAACCACACTCTCTTCTTTTAGCTACCCCCAGGATCCTCAAGGGCCACAGCTTCAAAAAGAGGTCCTGAGTCAGTCACTTCTGCATTTTACCTACACTAACTCCAATCTTCAGAACAACCTTGCACATCCTTCAGATGACTTGCCCAAGGTCCATACAGCTCCTAAGAGACAGAATTGTCACTGGTCCTGGTTATAACATCTACTTGGCACCAGTTTCCCTTCTTTTGTTGCTATCCGTCCTCCCCGGTGTAGAAATAAATGAAGAACACCCAAATGAGAACAAAGGCAATTTATTCAGAGCTTGCTATAGCCAGGGAGTCAGCCACCATCACTTGTGTTTGGCAGAGACTGAAAGGCGGGCAGAGGAGTGGGAAAGCTCTCTAGTGGGAAAAGGGTGTGTGCCGATTGAAGGCTGTTGGAATAGGGAAGCTGGAGGAGGACTAACTAGAAGTGAGACATCTATGTGAATGGTTAGGAAGCATATTTGGCTTTCTCTTGTTGGTTCTAAGTTGGAAATAGGGGCAGAAGTTAGGGACACTGTCAGTTATTGATGAAGTCCTAGCTATTTTGGATCGATTGTTCTGGGGATTGTAGTTTGCCTTCTTGAGATGCTTGTTGTAGATAGTGGACAACTTCCTGGACCAATAGTTGCAGGTAGTGGACCAGAATTTACTGGTCTGGTTTCTACTGATAGTGGGTCAGAGATTTTCCAGTCATTGTCCATTTATACAGTCAGTCTCTCACTAGAAACAGAGCAAGCTCCCCAAAGCTACCTAAAGCCATCAGGTCACAGTTAACTTCTTTCTCATTGGTGCTGCCAGAAATCCTTGTTTCTCATTGTAGATCTCGTCCATGTCCAACTTGGTGTTTTTGGTTTGTCTTCCCTTGAAACTCTAATCACATCTTGCTCTTTTCTTTTTTTATCACTACCAACTATATCTACTACTTGCAGTGCCTGGCATGAGGTTGGTCTCAGGAAATGCAGGCTGAATTAAGACCCAATAGCACACAACAATAGCACACAACAAGAAGAACATAAATTGCCACCTTGTCTTCTGGTCAGTCATTGTCACGTGGCCAGAGAATTGGTGGCACCTGAAGATTGTGGAGTCGCAGAGAACTGGGTTACATCCCAGCCTCGTTGTTTACTTGTTGGATGACCATGGGTTGTTTATTTCCCCTCTCTAAGCCTCATCATTCTAATCTACAAAAGGTGGTTGATGATTCCTACCTCAGGGGTTGTGAAGAAGATAAGCAGCACCCCAAGAGACCTGGCACCAAGTACGTGTTAGTAACGGCCCTTTATATTCTTAACCACAAAAAGGACCCTTATCATTTTATCTCTGTGCCTTCACCTTTGCTAGAAATCAAGTCGTCTTTCAAACTTACTGTTTTGAAATAATGTCCAGAAAAGAAAAGTTGCAATAATATAGAAAGAGCTCCTGTATATCCTTTTCCCAGATTCAAGAAGTGTTAACATTTTGCCAAACTTGCTTTATTGTTCTCTCTATTTATATGAAATATGCATAGTTTTTTCTGAGTTATTTGAGAAAAATTGCAGGCAACCTGTCCCTTCATCCCTAAACACTTCAGTGTGGATCACCTAAAAGCATGGACATTTCTTTGGTACAATTGACATGGTACCATTGTCAAAATCAAGAAATTTAATATTGATTCCATAATATTAACTAAGATGATGCCTATTTTACAACTTCACCAATTGTGCCTGTAATCTCCTTCACAACAACTTTCTTTTTCCCTGGTCCAGGATCTAATCCAGGATCATGCATTGCATTTAATTGTCAAGTCCTTTTAGTCATCTTTATTCTGAAACTACCTCTGCCATTCTTTGACTTTCAAGACATTGACATTTTTTAAAAAATACAGGCCAGTTATTTTGTAAATTATCCCTCAATTTGGGCTTGCCTGATGTTTCTGTGTGATTACATCCAAGTTAAAACAAGTTTGGCAGAAACACTACAGAAGTGCTATTTTCTTCTCAGGGGGCACATGATATAAGTTAATCCCAATGTTGATGAAATTAACTCTGACCACTTGGTTAAGATGTCTGTCAATAGTAAAATTACTACTTTTCCCTTTGTATTTTAAGAGCCGTTTGTGGAGAGATCCTTTGAGGTCACGTAAATATCCCATTCCTCATCAACTCTCAAAGAAGCCACTTTGAAAAATGTCTGTAGTTTAGGATGTGTTCTGTTTTGGTTCCAGAGGCATGAATTCTTACTTGCACCAATTTCCTGTGTGGGAGACTTGTGGTTAGTGTCTGGTGCAACTAGGGAGGGGTGGGGGAACTTGGAAATTGTGGTCCCAGGAGCTCACCATTGTGCACCAGCACCCAAGTCAGGGTGGCAGCAGGGCAATAGGAGAGAAGTGCCCAGCAGCAAAGTACAAGCATTTTGGAGACATCAGGTGCCAAAACCATAGAGTGGGCCTCAGGTGCATGAATGTGGTGGCTCATTTCCTCTGCTCCTGCAATCTTGCTTTCCATCTGTTCCTTGTGGCTTTGTTTGATCTCATCTAACTTGGGGGCTTTAGCATACATGCACACGTCACTGAGGAGGGTCTGGAGGATTAACGGAGAAGCTATGTCTCATTCCTCTGCCTGGGGAATGCCTAAACCAAGTAACAGTCATGTAAATTACCAAACCTGCAGTTTTCAGAACCCTACTGGAGAATCTGGGAGTCAAAGACTGTTAGAAATGTAGGGCACCACGGGTTTATCTTAGCATTCACAACTTTTCAGGTGGCTAGGATCATTACCAAAAAGGAAATTACAGGTTGATCCTACTGTTGAAGAGAGAGGTCAAACTGTAAACAAAATAGCAGCACACTGAACAAAGCATTGTGCAAAAATGTACATCTAGACCAACTAGGATTATCCTAGGAATGAAAGAGTGGGTTTTCATTAGACAAATATGTGAGTGTACTTCACTACATTAACAGATTAGTGGAGAAACACCAAATGATCATACGATCAACTCAATAAATGCTGGGAAACGTAAAATTCAACATGCCTGTGGAGCAAATGAAACTCTCCTTCTCTGCTAGTGAGAGCATAAACTGGTACCACCAACAAATTTTTTGGCATTACCCACTAGAGTGGAATATATGCATATTCTATGGCTCATCAATCTACTCTTAAGGTATATACCTAACACAAATGTATAAATTTCACCAAAGATACTGTGATGGTTTAGAGGCATTCTGGACCCCAGAAGATCGTGTGCTTAAAGCTAATCCATTCCTGTGGGTGTAAACCTATTGTGGGTGGTACCTTTTGATTAGATTATTTCAGTTGAGGCAAGCCCCAGGTGGGTCTTAATCCTTTTACTGGAATTCATTATAAGAAGATGAAATTCAGAGAAACACACGAAAGAGAAAGACACAGAGGCGGAGAAAGCCAAAGACAAAGCAGCCAGAAACAGAAAGCAAAGAAACCCAGAAGAGAAGGGAGAGACCAGCAGACACCACCATGTGCCCTGCCATGTGACAAAGGAGACCAATATCTCTGGTAGCTAGTCTTCGGGGAGAAAGTAACACCTGTTGATGCCTTGATTTGGACATTTTCTCAGCCTCAGAACTGTAAGCTTATAAGTTAATAAATCCGCATTATAAATGCCAACCCAATTCTGGTATATTGCATTTCAGCAGCTCTAGCAAACTAAAACAGATTCTTACCAAAATATATTCATAGCAGCACTATTCTTTATAAACTACTGGAAACTGTCCAAATGCCCATTAAAAGTAGACTAGATAAATTCCGATAAATTAACACAACAGAATACACTATAACAGTGAGAATGAATGATCTACAATTAAACAAAATAGTATATAGAGATGAATCCCACAAACGTAATATTGAACACAAGAAGCCTGACACAAAAACTATATGATTCCATTTAGATAAAGAAGGAAAAAAAAACCAAGCAGGTGAAACTAATCTACAGTATTAGAAGTCAGGAGACCAGGGTGAGTGATTAGATGGAGGCAAAGGTGGATTCTGTCTCTTGATCTGAGTGCTGATCCTACAGACGGGTTCAGTTTGTGAAAATTTGTGCACTTATGATATAAGCATTTTCTGCATGTGTATTACATATCATTAAAAATTTCGAGAGAAAAATTCAACAGCTTTCCATGAAAACATTCTTAAAGATAGAACTTTAACTTGCAAACATAACTACCAAAACCTATAGCGATTATCCTTATTAATGAGGAAATGTTGGAAGTATTCTTTGAAATTAGGAATAAGATAGACATGTCCCCTCTATTGCCACTTCTACCTGGTACTGGAGATGCTAATCTGCATAGTAAGTCAAGAAAAAGAATAGCACAAGGACTGGAAAAGAAGAAACAAAAATGTCATTATTTACAGAAGATATGGAAAAATGAATCTACAAGTGTAGATGTAAAAATGTAAAAAAAAAAAACACAAAAGAATCTACATATAAAATATTAAAATTAGTAAGAGAATTTAACAAAATTTCAGAGTGAAAAGTTGATAATACACAAATCCACTGCATTTTCATATCTCAGCAACAAAGAGCTATAAAGTGTAATTTTGTTCACAACGACTTATTTTAAGATAGCATCAATAAATATGAAGTATCTATATATAAATCTAATAAAAGATGAGGAAGTACCTTTATAGAGAAAATTATAAAACTTTATTAAAAGACATTAAAAAGCTCCTAAATAAGTGCAAAGATATGTTGTGTTCATGTTTTAGAAGACTAAATTTGGTAAAGATGTCAGCCCTACTCCCACCCCTGAAATTGATTTAGGGATTCAAAATATATTTTTTTAAATGCCCACAAGATTTTTCTGTGATTGACAAGCTAGTTCTAAAATTTATTTAGAAATGCAAATGCCTGTAATGATCAAGACCCTGTTAAAGAATAACAATGTGGAGTCTTACCAAACCAGATGCCAATAATTATTATAAAGCTATGGCAATCAAGACCACGTGGTTTCACACTGAGAACAAATAGAACAAAGATACAACCCAGAGGCAGACCCACTCATAGGTGGAAATCTGTTTTATGACTAATTCAGCATTGCATCTCAGTGAGAAAAGGAGAAAAATTTCAGCAAAGCGGGGTTGAGGGGTCAATTTATGAGCCATATGAAAAAACATTTTAGCCTCTTGATAACACCAGTGCAAAAATTATTTTTCCAAATAATTTAAAGATAAAAACATGAGAGGAAAAGTCATGAAACTTTTAAAAGATAATAAAGGGAAATACTTTTAAAGAGACACATAAACAAGCACTGATGTTTAAGAAAAGCATGGATAAATTCAAATACATTAAAATGAAAAACCTCTCATTGAAAGACATCATACAGAAAGAAAAAAAAAGCCAAAATTTGAGAGAAGATATTTTCAACGCATTCCAAAATCTGTAAGAAAGAGATGCAATACTTTTTCAAAACAGGTAAACTCTTGAATAAGCTCTTTACAAAAAAGAAAATCCAGATGGGCACGAGACATAGGAAAAGGTGCTTAACCTAATTAGTAGTCAGGACAATTAAAATTAAAAACATAATGAGATGCTACTTCACACTCATCAAATTTTCAAAAATTCAAGTGGAATAGGACCAAGTAAGGCTTTTGTGGCTGTGGGAACTCTTCTATAGAACTGGTGGAAGCAAAAATCACTTTCATTGTTCTGGAAAGGAGTTTGGCTTATCTGGTAAAGGTGAATATGGGCATCCTCTGTGACCCACAATTCCAAGACTAGACTTTCACCTGATGGCGAATCTTGCCTCGTGCCCAGGAGCTACGTGCAAGGCCCATCATGGCAGCGCTGTCCATGACAGCAAAGTTCTCAGAACAACCCGCTCATCCATCCACAATACAATGGGGAAGTAAATTGGAATATAATTATATGATGGGATAAAATAGCAGTGAAAATACATGCAACTGCAACTACACTCATCAATGACGAATCTCACAATATAATGTTGCACTAAGGAAGCAAGATACAGCATAATGCATGCAGTATGACTCCATTGATAGAAAGTTCGAAATGGGCAAAGCTGAGCACTATTGTTTAGGGATACACACATGGATGGTAAAATTATACAGAAAAGAACAGGAAGCATTAATAAGAACTGGATGGCTTATCTCTGGGTAGCAGCATGGGAAGGGGATGGGACTGGGAAGGGACACACAGAAGGTTTTGAAGGTACTGTGATGTTCTATTTCTTAATTTGGATGCTGCATACATTGGCATACATTTGACTGTTACTTTTTAACTGTATATTTATATTTTCATGATGGAATGTTGAACATATCTTACTATAAAAAACTTTAAGAATTCATGACAACAAACAGACCAAAATAAAAAGAGAGGATTGGACCAGATAGTATCTATGGGCTTCTTCAGCTCTCACTTATTCATTTATTCATTCATTCATACAAGAAACGTTCTGGGGGCCCTGGGGATTCCAGGAAGAACCAGAACAATCTAGCCCATATACCAGTAACCATGAGTCTCGGGGTCTGCTGAGGCTTCTCACCCCCCAGTATGGATCTGTTCCTGGCCTAAATTTGTCACCCCAAGCCTCCACTTTGTGTAAAATACAGCCCACTCACCAGCTGCCGCCAACAAATAAAGAAAACAGAACAAAAAGCGATCCATCCTATTAAGAATTTAAAAACTTTACTGCATCACCCCACATAAGGTCCTAGGCACCCTCTCTTCCTCTTCTCTCCCCTTAATCTCTCTCTCCACCTTTGTCTTCCTCATTCTCAGGAGCCACATAAACTCTTCTCTTAGTTTTTGCACAGCCATGTGTTACCTTTCCCCCCGTGACTCACGCATACCCACCCCAAGTGGCATGGTTCTTCCAGACAATCCAATGAACACCCCAAGAAGATGCCTAGTGACTCCGTCTCCTCCATGTTGTTTATAGCTAGGCCAAATACACTTGTTACTGTGACAGAGGAACGCATCAAAGGCTGCAGGAGCAAAGGAAGAAGGGGTCACCATACACTTGGAGCTTCGTACACCACACTGCTTCAGGGTGAGAACAGGGGGTGACCTGGAGGCCAACCTTGAAGTTCGGGCATACCTTGGTGCGGAGAGTGAATCATTATTGCGAGGAAAGTATTCCTCTGGGAGTCACCCCAGCTGAGCCACCAGGTCACTCTGGAACCCTTGGAAAGTCACTGAAACTTTCTGAGTATAGAGAAAGTCCAGAGCTTCTCCAATTTTAATGTGCATACAAATCACCTTGGAATCTTATAAAACTGAAGATCTTGATCCAGCAGTTCTAGGAACCTGAGATTCAGCGGGTCTATCGAGCTCCCAGGTGATGCCAGTGTTGCTGTCTGTGGATCACATTTTGAGAAGGAGTCAAGATCTTCATCTGTAAAATGGTGGAAAATCCTCCAGAGGATGTTGTGACTTAGATGAGATAATACATATGAAAGTGCTTGGGAAGTTTTGAAGCTCCTTAAAAATGCAATGGATGTTACCATTGGGGAAATAGGGTGTTCCAAGGCTTATTCAATAAACTAGGAGCGGAATCACACATATCTCTACCGCTTGACAACTGAGCCCATGGCCACACCCAGCAAATTCAGCAGCTGAGTCCAACAGAGGTGTCGGCTTTGACAAGGAGGACACACCAGCACTAACGGAGGGGACCTGGAGAAGAAAGAGAAGACAGCAAAACAAGGACACCCTGTTTTGGCCAACAAATTTGCCTGAGTGTCCAGTGATAGGAGGAGAATCTCTGCAAAAAACAGGAATTCCTGAAGGAGAGTGAGGAAATATATACACTACACACTGTCCAAACCCAGAGAGGACTCCTCTCAGTTCCATATTTTCTTTAAAGGCCAGAGGCCTGGCAGCTCCACAGAGGGCTCTGAACATGGCCCAGCAATGACCAGAGTGAGTGAGATGTACATGAAGGAGCAGATGGTGGGGAAGGTGAGCTCAGGACCCCTTTGTCCTGAAGCCAAGGCAGGGACCCTGCACAGCTGCATGAACTGGCATCTGAAGGCCTTCCCACCTCCCAGGCCCTGAGTCTCCACTTCCCATGCTGGCATGATGCTCTCAGGTTCTGCTTGTTCTCTGCTGGGCAGCAGAGTGGACCACCAGATGGAAAGAGTTTAAGTGATTTGCCCAAGTCACACTGGGAGTTCCTGGCAGAGCCGACCCCTGACTCTCCCGCTCCATGCTGCCATCAGGGACACATGGGCAGGCACCCTGGGTGGGTCTGTTTGGGTGACTGAGAAGTGATGCAGGAGGGAATTTAAGAAATCACCAGCACCTGGGGAGTAGTGTTAAAAAGAGAACAAATATTTGTTCATCATGTACGATTATGTTAACTATATGTTAGTGAGTTTAACCTCACAGCTTCATGAGAATGATATTTAATCAAATTACAATTATAAAGGTTCTTATATAGTGTATCACACAAAAGAAGTGCCTGGCAAATGTTTGGCCACAACCCCTATTACTCCATTTGACAGTTCAGACATCCCAGGCTCAGAGAGTTTAAGCAACTAAACCAAAGTCACACAGGCCCCCCGGCCTTGTGTTCTGTGTTCTTTCCATCCCGTTTTGCTGTCTGCTAATAGGCCAGGCTCGGGTGTGGTGTTAGATAGAGGCCTCCCATTTAAGGGGTCTGACTCCTTGTGTCTGAAGTTGGGCAAGTCTTTTCTAACATGTACCCCTGGTGGCATTAGGAATCTTTCTGCCTTTGGGTAGGCAAAGCATTTAAACACTATGCAGAGTGACTGGCCTCAAAGCATTGCAGTTATTAACCATGTCAAATGAAAAAATTACTTTTTTGCTTCAGACTTGAGGGAGGAAGGCTTCGTCAGAGGATCAAGGGGCATTTTCGTCAGAGGTTCAAGGGGCATTTTCAGTAGGTGTTCGGAGTTTCCACCACACGCGTAGATGTCTGTCACCTTTATACACCCCCTCCTCCCTTCTCTCTGCACAGACTGTTCACAGCCAACACAATCCATCCAGTGGGGCCAGTTCTAGCCTTTGTGGTGTAGAAGCACTTGCAGCTGCGTGGTGGTTAGGGCAGAAGGGCACTTTCATCAGCAGGTAACTCTGCATTGGCACGAATCACAAGAGGGCGGATGGGCCTTTTTCAACCCTGTGCAAAGAGAATTCGATTGAACATAATACTTTGTCCATGCAACTTATTAGCTTTTTGGCCACATTTATCTTCCATAAATAAATAATAGCTACAGTTCTTACACATTCTAAATCAGTGTTTCTCAATTTAGCAATTTATAGACTCTCGGTGTGAGGGCTGCTTTTAAAAATATCAGTGTTAGGGCCCCCTCTGGACCAGTGAAATCTGAGTCTCTCAAAAAATTTTTTTCAAGTTTCCCAGGTGATTCTAAGGATGGAGAGCCACTGCTCTGAATCTTTGCTACTCAAAATGTAATCTACAGACCAAAGCGTTGGCATCACCTAGGAGCATGTTAGAAATGCCGAACCTTGGGCCCCACCCCAGACCTGGTGAATCAGAATCCTTGTTTTAACAAGACCCTTGTGCAGTATGTGTGTATATTAAATTTGTGAAGCACTGGGCTAGAATAGCCCTTCTTTTAATTGCTTGGGTTAGAAGGAGAATCCCCTGGTGCCCATCACCAAGCCCATCATGGAGCAAGTGTGTGAAGTCCATGTATTTCTCAGAGATGATGTTCAGGCTATTTAGTAACCGATACTGACCATAAACTGCCGAGGCAGCAGTACTTCTGCACCCTGGCCGAATGTCAGTTCCAGCTTTACTATTAATATTCTTGTTCTTAGAGCTTCCTGTCGTGGCTGCAAAGATTATATCTCAACTTCAGGGGCCTCCCTGAGGGTGAGAGGCTGTAGCCAGCACGCTAGGGGCAGCTGCTCAGCTCCCAACCCTTCCATTCCCTCTGCTTTGGAAATAGCTCCAGCACCCAGAGGAAGGGCCCTCGCTGGCTGTTGGGGATTTGGAGGGTACCAGTGAATCCTCCTGACTCTTCCAGGTTCTGAACAAATTTTCGAAATACATATTGAATTTAAAAATAATGTAAGCTTTATTATGAGTAAAGCCAGAACCAAGGACATAGGCTTGAATGAATGAACCCAGTAAGGTTCTAGCAGAAAACAACTCACTTTTTAAAAATTATTTATTTATTTATTTATTCAAATTGTGGCAAACATACATAACATAAAAATCATTTTAACCATTTTAAGTGGACACATTCTTTGACATTAAGCACATTGACAACCCTGGACAACTTTCCCACTATTTCCAGACTATTTTCAACATCCTAAACCAAAACTCATGCTCATTTAACAATAACTCTTCATTCCCCTCTCCCCCCACCCCTGGTAACCACTATTTTGCTTTCTGTCTCTATGAATTTGTATACTCTAAGTATTTCATATAAGAGGAATCATACAGTATTTGTCCTTTTATGTCTGGCTTATTTCACTCAGCATGATGCCTTCGAGGTTCATCCATGTTGTCACTTGTATCAGCACTGCACTCCTTTTTATGGCCAAATAATATTTCGTTATGTGTATATACCATATTTTGTTTATCCATTCATAGGTTGATGGACACTTTGTTGCTTTTACCTTTTGGCTATTGTGAATGATGCTGTGACGAACAGTGGTTCAAGTCCCTGCTTTCAATTCTTGGGGATATATACTTAGAGTGGCATTGCCAGATCATATGCTAATTCTATGTTTAATTTTCTGAGGAACTGCCAAAATGCTTTCCACAGCGGCTGCATCATTTTACATTCCCACCAACAATGTACACTCTATTGACTCATTCTTCCGTACACTCAGGACTTCTCAGGCAGATCTCATATCTTTCTGAGTCATAATCAGGTGTTAAAAGCCTTTTTTTGTTCTTATATGTTAAAAAAGTCCAGTCTTTAGCACATCCCCCTTCCTGGATTGGGCCTTCCTTGGACTGAGAAAACTGCACTGAGACAGAGCAGAGGAGCTGACTTCCTCCTCATTTCCCCTCTCTGTTCCTCCATTTATTCTCCCCACTCACTCTGGTACCCCTCTTTCCTCAGGGTTGGGGCAGGAGAGGGAGGAAAGGCAGGGAGCAGAGAGGGTCTATAGGCTACCACAGAGGTTGTCTGGCTGGAGGCCCCCCAGGGGTGGCTGTAGCCAAGGCTCTTTTCCAGGGAGTTCTCCGGTGGGTTTTTCAGGAACCCCTGTCTCGCCCTGGGAGATACCTTCTAAGCCTGACTGTTCAGGACTTCACTAGTGCACCCCACACAGACTCCCCTGCTGGGTCTGCTGGCCCCTCCAGGTGGCGGTCTTGGGTGGGTGCTTTCAGGATGGCCAAAGTTCAGCTCCTCTCCTTGTAGTTCACCCTGGCCCACAGGGAGCTCCTGCCAACCTTTCCAGCCAGCTCTCAGGAGCAGGACGTCCCCAGGCAGCCCCCCCTCTTTGCTCTGCCACAGGGCCACCTCACCTTTAGAACTGCTCAGGTGTGAGTCAGGTATCAGGCCCAGCATCCTCCAAATCCAGGAGACGCAAGCCAAGGTCTCGCATGATTCTTTTGACGCCTTCATCAATTGGCTGAATGTCCCATTTCTCAGGAGGAGGGAAGAGAAGTATGACAGCTCTCCTTAAAGTCTCTTTCTAAATAATAAATCCTCACTGTCTACTGCGGATGCTGCCAATGCCCAGGCACATGTGTGCTCACCAGCCCCTGAGCTCACCTGCAGCCATGACAGACAGTCCTTGTGGGGCCATCAGCTTTCTTGCTTGATTTCCTGCCTCCATCAGTGAGGGGCAGGGAGTCAGTGAATAAATACACCAGCTTCCTCCTTCCCTGGTGGGACAATTCTGAGGTGAGTTCTACGGAGTGTCTCAGAGTAGAGCAGGAGCTAGGATAAGGCAAGAAAGGCTCCTGGGATGCAAAATTTAAGAGGGCATGCATATTCAGTATCGTGCAAGTGCAGAACTGTCCTGGAGAGCAAGTGCCCCTTAAACTGTGCACCCTGGATGCCTCGCTTGCCTCACCCTAGTCCCAGCTCTGTCTCAGACAGTCCCCAGGTGCTCACAGCAGAAGCTACTCAATAACACCCTATATCTGCTTCCTTCCCTTCCCCGTCTCACTTCCTCATTCCCGCTGCCTGGGATACCTCCCAAATAAATGACCTGTACCCAAAACCTTGTCTCAGGCTCTGCTTCTTGAGAATTCAAACCAAGACCCTCCTCAATCTCTGCTTATCAACTGTCAGCCACACTTTATCTACCATTGAGGTGGGTGGGTGAGGACTAAAGTTCAAGGATTGGGTGTTTCAGCAAATCCTGCATTTAGGTTTCAGTCTCTCTAACCACATAACAGGGATAAGGCTGCTGAGGTTCTGGGCCTCTTGTCCTGCCAGCAGTGACGCAGAGAGATGGGAGCATCCTGGTGCCATCAGGACCCCTGCTTCTAGCAATCCCAAGCTCCACTCCTTCTCTTCCTTTAGTTTCAAGAAATAACCCCAGCAGCCAAGGGGTGGACCATGAGTTCAAGGGAAGTTTACACACAGATATTAGTGGTTCCTCCCTCCAAAGCTCCCTCCTTTCTGGCATCCCTGCCCCTAAATTTCCAGCTGCTCTGGCTTCCCTGAATCCTGTCCTCCATCTCCCAAGCCCAGAATGCAAGATTCCCAGCATAGGGGAAGCAGGCATAGCCCCGAGTTTCCTCATGTTTACCCAAGAAACAGGATCTTGGTAGGGAGATTGAGGCAATAGAGGAGAAAGTGTGGGTACTACTTACAGTAGAGGAAGGATTTAGACTTGAGACCCAGAATATGAAAAACAAACTGTTTCCTAGAAACTGAGGAACCCAGTGAAAGGACTCTGTTAGAGCACTAGTGTGGTTTTAATGTTATGCCAAGAAAAGAAATTTCTAAAGGAAATAAAAGCTGATCTTGGCATCTGCTTTCCTGCATCACTCCTGGTACCAACTGTTGCAAGCTGGGTCCCCAGGCAGCAGGCTCCGTGACTGAGATGAGAGTGCAGGGAGTTTACTTAGGGTTGCCTTTGGGATCAACTTGTGGGAGGGAAGGGTAGGAAGCGAGAACTGGGTGGGGAGGGGGGGACAAGGAAGTCGAGCTGTGAGGTAGTCTCAATGAAGGTCTCGTCTCACCCCATGGGGGACTCTGAGTCTGGAGCTGACCCTTCTGGTATGTATTAGGTTGGGGTGAAGAAAGCTGGGCCTTTATACCCTGATGTTGATCAGTCATTGGGTGCAGGCTGCCTCAGGGAGGCACCTGACATCCTCAGCCAAGGCAGCTCCTGAGAAGGCTGACTGCAGAGGGCCATCCTCCAGCAGCATGACCAGACGCTGGGGGAATACATCCTTCAGCCCTGAAAAGGGTCCTGGGGGGTTACTGCAATGCCTACTACAGTCCTTTCCACTGGGGTCAATCACTCTGTTGGACAGCAAGCTCCCTACCACAGAATCCTGGAAAGAAAGACAGCCTTCACATCTCACAATGCACCTAACAGACAGTAAGCCTTGGAGCACATTTGTTGATGGGTGGACGAGTTGCTGAATGGAACTTCGTCTGACTTCAATTAGCCTGCATTCTAAGAAAATTAGCTCAAGCATTTGCATGTAGGTAGGAATCTTTGTCAAACAGAGAAAGTCAGTAATACCATGCCTTTGTGGTGCTGTTTTCAGTTTTTCTGGCTGAGCTGCCTTGTGGGCAGGAAGAAGAACCAAAGAAGGAGGAGGCAGGAAGGGAAGAGGAGAAGAAAGGATGAGGCCCAGAGGGGTGAATATGCAGAGCAGGGGGAGGGAGGTGGAGAGGTAAAGGGCAAGTGCAAGGAGTTGGAAAATGTGCAAAGAGATGGGGGAGGCACTGGTAAAAACACAACCATCATTGAAAACAGGATCAAGGCCTGGGGGAGCAGAGGAAGAGATACTGATTCTGGGAAACCTCAAACCTCCCACCATCTCTCCCCCCACTTGCCCACCCAAACTTCAACCCTCATTAAATTCACTCTGAGCCTGCACTGCCATCTGTGTCACGTGGCAGCTCCTAGTTGGGAAAAACACCCAACCCTCCCAACCAGTTGCACTTTGAGCTCCTGATGACAAACCTCAAATGGGCTTTCAGCATTGCCTGGCAACTCTATTAGATGTCACTGGTCAACTCAGCTGCCCAGCTTCTCAGACAACCATTTCACACCTGATCCTCTGCCCTCTTCTCAGCTGATGGCCTTCCTTCTGATTTCACTGTGAAAATAGAATCAAAGCAGTTTCATGCACTTCTACTTCTAATCTTCAGCTGATTTCAGTCTGTCTCAGGAGGGTCCCAGGCTCAGCCCTCTCAGCCCTTGGACCTCTACTCTCTGTTGTCCCCACCAGGTGCTGTCATCCATTTCTACGGCTCTAATGTCATCAACAGACTGGTGTTGCCCCCATACACTAATATCCCTAGTCTAGTCTGCATTTCTTCCCTAAACTTGACCCCTACATGCAGCAGCCTACTCACACTTCACACGAGGCATCTAACATGTAATGATCACAAATAAAACTCTTGATTCACAGTCCACAAACCTGGTCCTTCCCTGGGGCTCCTCTCTTGATAACTGGCGTCATCCTCCAGTTGCTCAGGCCAGAAGTTTTCTGCCACTTGTCACTGGCCTCAAAAAAGTGAGAGGAGTTAGGCACTGATTAGAAAAAAGCAGCTAACAAAAAGACAATTTCTTATATTATATAGCAAGACATAAACATTCAAATAGATAAACTCATTTTATTATTTGATTTTGACATTAAATTTCATTAGTACATGAAAATGAATTTTACATTTGCACAGCCAAATGCTAAAATAGAGGTTCTGAAATGTCCCAACAACTTGTATAACTCTAAGAAAGAATGGTATTTGGGCAAATTTTCACAAGCCAAAAAAAATTATGTTAAAAAATATTTGTAACACACACATCTCACTAAGCATCTGCTGCCACAATACCAACATGACAGGGGGGTCCCACTATTGCACACACTGGAGAGTCCCAGAATCTTTTATCCTGCGGGGATCCTGGGACCAAATAAGTTGACATCTAGAAAGGGCAAATTTCCTTTCACCTTAGGCTCCACAGTGAAAATGTGTGATGTTGTTCTTTCCTGCCTTCCCCATGTACACAATCCCCTCCACCACCAGCACTTTTCTTTTTGAGGAACTCCTACATAGGCTTCAAGACATAGTTGACTTGTCCTCTGTGAAGCATTCACGCAAAGAATTACTCATCACCACCCATGTGCTGGGTGGTAAGGGTACTACAGTAAGCAACTCCAAGTCCATGCTCTTATGGAGTTTCCATCATAGTGAGTGAGAAAGACAGTGTGTGGATTAAAGCTGTAAGTACAACAAAAAAATATGTTCTTAAATCCAATCCATTCCTGTGGTGTAAACCCATTGTAAGTAGAATCTTTTGATGAGGCTACTTCAGTTAAGATGTGACCCACCTCATTCAGGATGGGTGTTTCCTCTTGTTGGAGTCCTTTATAAATGAAATGAATACAGAGTGAGAGGGAGAGGGAGAGAGAGAGAGAGAGACAGAGAGAGAGACAGAGAGAGAGAGAGGGCCACAGAAACAAGAAGCTGAAAGCAACAAAACTTGGAAAAGAAGGAAGACATGAGCAGATGCCTTCATGTGCTGCCATGTGGCAGAGGAGCCAAGGATCACCAGTAGCCAGTCTTCAGGAAGAAAGCATCACCTCGGTGATGCCTTAATTTGGACATTTTCTTGGCTTCAAAACTGTAAACCAATGAATTCCCATTGTTCAAACTGAACCATTTCATGGTATTTGCTTTAAGCAGCCTAGGAAACTAAAACAGACAGTAATCAAGCTGGTAAGCAAATATATTATGTAAAGTCAAGGAATAGTAGAAGGGAAACAAAGGTAGACAAGGGCCCAGAGAGTGAACCATTTTTCCTGATAGGGTGAGGAGGGTTAGCCTCTGAAAAAAGATGCTTGAGCAGAGACCTGAGTGGAATGAGGGCATGAGCCACCTGGATGCCAAAGGAAGGCTGCTCTGCAAGATTAATGTGGAAAAATTTCTTCAGTAGTGTTGTCAATGAACATTTCAAGAAAAGGGAACCATTTGTGTAATGACCCAGAAAGAATAATAGTAAGGACTTGATATTTACCATGCCAGAGATTGTTCTTGGAGCTTTGCAAATACCAATTTATTTAATTCTCATAACATCCCTGTGAAGCCAGTCCTTTATTAGTCCCATTTTATAAGTGAGGAATGTGAGAGAGGAGGTTGAGTAACTTGCCTAGGGGCACATGGTTAATAAAAGGTAGAACTAACCTTGAATCAGGGAGTCGTCTCTAGTGTGTGTCCCCCTAACCTCTACTTCACATGGCCTCCTATGTAAACAGCCTGTAGAGTACAGACCCAAAAGTAGAGAGTGTCATCCAGATGGGGACTGCAAAGGAATGAGTAACATAAAGACATGAATGGATAAAAAAAAATAGATGGGGTTAAGAATGCTGGCTTTGGGTATCCTCAACCTGGACTTGAGTCCCAGCTCTGCCACTCACTACCTGTAAGAATTTGTGACATGATACTCATGTTCTTCACCTGTAAAATGAGTTTATACCTATGTCAAAGGCTGTCATGCATAGAAAAAGCACAAACTGCTTATTAACCATTCTTCTACTGTAGGATCTTCTTCCTATTTTTAAAAAAGAGTTAAGCAAAGTGGCCTCCTTAAAAATAGACTTCCACTTCTGGGAAAATGGAGTAGACATACTTTTCCTTTTCCTCCCAAAGTACAATGAAAATCCTAGACATTACATGTAAAAGAAACATAGTGACTCTGAAAGGTGGAGTGAAGAAGGTAAACCAAATAGGTACGTTGTGACCCAAGGAATGTCATGGCAGTGAGAGAAGAAGCTGGCTACCTGGAAATGCCGAGGGGCACAGATAATAAAAGCCCTAACAAAAGCCAAATCTCTCTGGCCAGAGGACCGGGGAAGGGAAGTCTACCAACACATAAAATGCTTAGGTAATGATGGTTCCACTCCAGCTAAGCACCATAGAAAAAACTGGCCCAGCATCTACCCACTCCAGCAAAGACCAAGACTTTCACACATGTGAGGCTGTAACGAGGCATCCCAAACTCTTCTTCTTCTCCCCTTCTTGCCTCCACCAGGGTGGTGTCAGAGAAGGCCCAGTAGAGAGTCAGGACTTCCATTATTGCTCAGTAATAACTAGATCAACACCTGTAGTGTCAGTGGAGGCCACACTAGGCACTCCTGCCCCTCCCATCCAGGGTGGTATCAGCCAAGGCCTCAGGGAGAGCCAGAACCTCCAACCACACCCAAAAGTAATGAGGATGTCAGTAGTGGTCAAGCATGGAAACTGGATTTCTACCCCCACCTGGAGGTAATGAGGCAGTGTTCCTCTTCCTCTGCCAGAATAGGGTCAGAGAAAGCCAGCTGAAAGAGAAGGTTTAAATAAGATCTAGAATCTCTTAACACAGTAAACAAAATATCCAACTTTCAATTTAAATCACTCATCAGAATGAGAACAAAGAAAATTTGGCCCTGAATTTTAAAAGGCGATGAAAAGATGCCAACACTAAGATGACAGAGATGTTGGAATTATCTGATAAAGATTTTAAAGCAACCATCATAAAAATCCTTCAGCGAGCAATAACACACACTTGAGACAAATGAAAATATAGAAAATCTCAGAAAAGGAATGAATGATATAAAGAAGAAACAAATGGAAATTTCAGAACTGAAAGATGCAACAACAAAATAAAACACTCAGTGGAGGGACTCAACAGAAGAATTGAGAGGACAAAGGGAAAAATCAGTGAATTTGAAGAGAAAACAATAGAAATTACACAATCTAAGCAACAGAGAGAAAATAAACTGAAAAAAATGAACAGAGTCTCAGGAGCATGTGACATTATAACAAAAATATTTAACATTTGTGTCAAAAGTGGGTAGGCCTGAAAAAGTACTTGAAATATGAATGGCTAAAAACTTCCCAAATTGGCAAAACTGTACACCTATGGATTGGAGAATCTGATCAAACCCTGAAGATAAAAACAAAGAAATCAAACCAAGACACATCATTGTCAACCAACTTCTGAAAACCAAAGACCAAGACAAAAATCTTGAATGCAGCAAACATCTTACTTATAATGGGAAAAAATTTTGAATGACAGCAGATTTTTCATTCGAAACCACAAAAGCCAGAAAGAAGTACCACAACATTTTTCAAATGCTGAAAGAAAAGAATGATAACCCAATATTAGGTATCCAGGGAAAATATCATACAGAAATGAAGGGGAAATCAAGACAGATGCAGAGAAAGTAAGAGAATTTTTCACCAACAGACCTACCCTAAAAAAATATATAGTAAATAAAATGGTCTCTAAAAATAAAAGAAATGATAAAGAATAAGTCTTGGAGCATCAGGAAAGAAGAAAGGAAAATAGAGTGAAAATACAGGTAAATGAAATATATTTTCCTTCTCCTCTTGAGTTTTATAAATTATGCTTTTGGTTGAATCAAAAGTTATAACACTGTCTGATGTGGTTCTAAATGAGTGCAAAGGAAATAGTCAAAATAATTTTATTATAAAGACTGATAGTAGAGAGACATAAATGGAGGTAAAATTATTTACTTCACTTGAACCAGTAAAATGTGGACACCAGTGCATTGTAATGTGATGCATATATAATGTAACACCTAGGACAACAATTAAAAATCTGTACAAAGAGATACACTCAAAAACTCTCTATATAAATCAAAATAGAATTCTATAAGATACTCAGGTAACCTATATGAAAACAGAAAAAACAAAACAGAAAGAAAATAGACAAAACAAAAAAATCAGTGGCAAACTTAATCCAATCTCAATGATTGCATTAAATATAAATGGTCTAAAAAAACTAGAAAGCATGACCCAATTATATGCTGCCTACAAGAAACTCACTTTGAATAATTTGCCTTAAGTGGTTTGAAGGCAGAAGGATAGAAAAACAAGTATCATACAAATATTAATCAAAAGGAAGCAGGCGACCAAGATGATGGAGTGAGATGCTCCATGGCTCTGTCCCCTCACAGAAGCTTTAAACAACAAGCAAAAACTGGTCCAACCATCTTTTTTCAGAGCTCTAGGAAGCAGTTAAAGGGCTGCATAAAAGGACAAGCATCAAATCAAGAAAAAGGCAACTTTAAAAACTGTAGGAAAGCCTTGCGGCATTCTTTCTGACCCTTGCCTACTCTCCCCCACCCCCCAGCTTGGTGTGGAGCTGACGCATGCTCCCAATGTGGGTCCATGGTCTCAGTTCTGGAGTTCAGAGTAACCCTAGTGCGCATACTAGGTTGCAAGTATTTTTGTATCAGTTGGTCTGGTGGTAATCTGAAGAATTGAACAAGGACACTTGTCACAGGCTCGCCATCCCAGAAACTTACCTTGTGCATAGAGGTGCCTTGTAGCAACTAGAATGCTGTAGTAGAACAGTCAGATCACAACAAGTAACATACTGGATGGTTCTATTTGTATAAAATTCTTGAAAAGAAAAAATTATAGAAATAAAGAACAGATTAGTGGCTGCCAGGAGTTAAGTACAGAGGTGGGAATATGGGGTGAGTGTGGCTATAAAAGGGCAACATGACAGAATCTTATAGGGATAGTATTGCTCTGTATCATGACTGTGTCAATGTGAATATCCAGGTTGTGATAATGTATTACACAGTTTTGTAATAGGTTATTATTGGGTGAAGCTATGTAAGGGGTTCACAAGATGTCTCTGTATGATAACTTACAACTATGTGAATCTACAATTATCAGAAAATAAAAAGTTTAATTTAAATGACTGAATGAATGAACTGATATCAATTTGTTTCCTATATACAAGAAATAACCAGTTGCATCATTGTTTTATTTTGTATTTATTTGAATATTGCAAGTTAAACATCTTTTCATATAGGAAAAGTTCCGTTTTATTTCTTCTGACACATTTTACTTGTTCATATCCTTTGCCCATTTTTCTGTTTAGTTGCCTTTTTCTTATTAATGTGTAAGAACTCTTTATAAATTATGGACATTACTGCTTTGCATATTTTATTTGCATGGCTCTAAGATGAGAGCTGATTTTCAACTTACACTCATCAAAATTTCAAAAAGAGCAGCTGGCAGCAGGTGGCTGAAGAGGCACTGGAGATATCTTCTTGTGAGGCAAAAGGATCTACAAAACTATGCATGATACAAGAACTTCACTTGAATTTAAAGAGTACCCTGATAAGGAGGTACTGAAAAACCGCATACTAATTTAGGAAGAATGGCAAGAAAAGTGGGTGAGCCGCAATGTTGCATTTCATCAAGAACAAGGACATCAGCTATTGAAGAAGCATTTGGATACTTTTCGTAACAGCGCTGGTGTTTTCTTCCTCTTTGTGGAAAAGCAGTTGAGATGAGATGGTTTGCTGACCTGGAACACAGCATAGCTGGTGTGGAGATCAGTGAACTTGGGATTTGAGAATTGTTTACAGAGCAGAATCTTTCTTTTTTTTTTAATTTTTTATTAAGTTTTATTCACATACCGTACAATCATCCAAAGTACACAATCCATTGATCACATTACCATCATATAGTTGTTCACCTCTACCCTGATCAATCTTTTTTTAAAACATTTTCCTTGTTCCAGAAAAAGTGAAAGCAAGAATAAAAAAAACAAGAATAAAAACAGAACATCCAAATTGCCCCCCCATTCTTCCTTTAGTTTTTTTATTTTGCCCCCGTTTTTCTACTCATCCATCCATACACTGGCAAAGGGGAGTGTGGCCCATATGGCTTTCCCAATCACATTGTCACCCCTCATAAGCTACATTTTTATACAATTGTCTTCAAGATGCAAGGGTTCTGGATTGTAGTTTAATAGTTTCAGGTATTTACTGCTAGCTATTCCAATTCATTAGAACCTAAAAAGGGTTATCCATATTGTGCATAACAGTGCCCACCAGAGTGACCTCTGGGCTCCTTTTGGAATCTCTCTGCCACTGAAGCTTATTTCATTTCCTTTCACATCCCCCTTTTGGTCAAGAAGATGTTCTCCATCCCACAATGCCAGGTCTAGATTCCCCTCCAGGAGTCATATTCCACATTGCCAGGGGTATTTACACCTCTGGGTGTCAGATCTCATGTAGCGGGGAGGGCAGTGATTTCACCTGCCAAGTTGGCTTAGCTAGAGAGAGAGGGCCACATCTGAGCAACAAAGAGGCATTCGGGAGGAGGCTCTTAGGCACAATTATAGGGAGGCCTAGCCTCTCCTTTGCAGCAATAGTCTTCCCAAGGACAAGTCCCTGGTAGAGGGCTCAGCCCATTAAACCACCAGTCCCCTATGTCTGTGAGCACATCAGCAACCATCGAGGTGGGGAAGCCCAACACCCCTGCATTCTCCCACAGCTCCTCAAGGGGCTCTGCATATTTTTTTCATTTTTTTTTTTTTTAGTTAACTATTAACTATATCAAAAAAAAATTTTTTTTAAATATTTTAAACAAACCAAAACAAGGGAATAAGAAAAAGACAACTAACCTAAAATAACTACTTTACTTCCAACATATTACTACTCTACCCCAAGAAAATAACCTAATATAGCAACATTTTTGTGAACTTGTTCCTACCATACCCACCAGAAATTAACAAACTATAGTCATTCCTGGGCATTCCCAGAACTTTAAATTTACCCACGATAGCTTATCTGTTCTTATTAGGTTATTGTTCCCTCTTCACTAATTGCCCTCTATCACTAGATCCCCTACATTGTACATTATAAACCATTTATTTTTTAGTTTTCAATGCTCACATTAGTGGTAGCGTATAATATTTCTCTTTTTGTGCCTGGTTTATTTCGCTCAGAATTATGTCTTCAAGTTTCATCCACGTTGTCATATGTTTCACAACATTGTTCCTTCTTACTGCCTTGTAGTATTCCATCGTGTGTATATACCACATTTTATTTATCCACTCATCTGTTGAAGGACATTTGGGTTGTTTCCATCTCTTGGTAAATGTGAATAATGAGCAGAATCTTTCTTACTTTAAAGAACCAATTGCTGAAATTACTGGAGCCAAAGTATTTAAGAGTTCTTCAGGGATCATTTCTTTGTAAAGTTGCAGCATTTTTTATCTTTCCAGAAAAAATATTGGCAAATTTGACAGGATTTGGGATCAAGAATGCTATGTTGATAAAATATCCCTAACAAGAAAAGGGTTCCATCTGTTGTTTCTTATGACCCAACTAAGCATGCAGGCCCAGCATTTTATATTCCAGACACTGAAATTAACAGGTTGTTTGGCACAAAATACAATATTAATTGCCTTGAGGAGGTTGATGCTTTTTAAGAATGACATTAAAGTTGGGGAATTGACTACATATTTTAAAAGTTATATGTATTTACAGACAAATAAAATCTAGCACATCAGCATATTTTTGGGCAATTGAAAATTATGCTCAGGCATGAAAATATAATGAATGACTAAAAATATGATTTACCAATCATATCACAGATCTTTGTTCAAAAAATGCATATAACTTTTTACAGAAAAGCACATTAAAGTGACTACCTTTGGAGAGGAGAGTGTAATTAAGGGTTAAAGCAGACTACCTGTCCATTTTACTTGAAGATTGCGAAAAAATTTTACCGTCAGCATGTATTACTTATATAATTAAAATTTAAAAGAGAAATGCAATGCATAAGAAATAGAAGAGAAATAGAAAAACTGACATTGAGTGTAATACTTCAATAAAGTGCAAGGTAAAAAGAAAGCAATCTAACAAGTTATATAAAGCCTATGCACCCCTTTTCACATTTTGTCTCCTTATATAATAACTTTATATGTAAGAGAATCAAGAAACAAATTTGAAAGTTTAATTAAATGAACTAACTTCTATGGAACCAAGTATTTTTTCTAAACTGTAAAGATTTTACCAATTTTCAAATTAAGTTTTTTCCTGAGTTTGGAAGTTTTTTGTTTCCTCTTGTTGGTCTTGTTTAAATGATAGTCTTATGAAGCACAGTGAATCCAGATTCATGATTTTTCACTATGAAAGTTTAGATTAAAATTTTTTCATTAGCACTCAATTTTATTTTCTCAAACATTCCCCTCTAACTGCACTCCTAATATCTAAAAGGTTTAAATTGTTTAGCTCATGTTAACAGAATGATATATTTTATTTAAAATAAGTTTTTTAATTGTAAAAAAAAAACTTTCGAAAACTCTAAGAAGGAGGGTTTATTATTATTGTCCTCATTTTATTAATGAGGAAACAGAAGTTTATTCAGTTAAGTAACTTGTCCAAGGTCACCGAGCTAATAGGTGGTGGGTTCAACCTCAAACCTGGCTGCCCAAGTACCAAGTGCTATGAAGGTGTTAAGTTTCAGGTGATATTGAGGAACCTGCTATAGATCTGAACATTCACCCTAACCAACCCTTTTATGACTCTGACCAAAACACTATGCCTACTCTCTAATATGGAAAGGACATTCTGTCCAGTCCAATAACTGCCAGGAAATTCAGAGAAGAAAGAAGAGAATCATGAGATCCTTCACATGAACAGAAGAGATCTGAAAATCTCTGGGGCCACAAACCCTCACAGAATCAAATCTTCAGGTATGAGTCAGAGGGTTCAGTGAGAACACCAAAATAGTTTTCTTTCCAAATAAATAGCAGAGCTGAAATAAAAATAGCATCTGACCTATAAAGTATGTCATTTTTTTTTCTTGGGTGGGGGAAGAAGTGATATGCAGGGGATTTTTGAAATTATCATTTTTTATCCAAGTAATATGTGCAAATATTAAATAGTGCTAAAGGTTTATAACAAAATATAGCTGCCCCCTCTCCCTAACCCCTACAGTAGTCCCACCCTTCAGAAAAGGTCACCAATAATACTTTCAGATGTTTATTTTCCTTTGCTACTTACCCTTAAAATTTCTAAATACTATGCTGATCCTGCTATTCTTCAATTTGTAATTTTTGGGTATTTTCTATTGATTTCCTGTTGAGATGTTTGAGAATTTGGCTGTCATCCCCTTCCCCCTTCATTCAACGTATCAATATAATTAAACATAGAAAGTGTGGCTATGTTTTCTTTCTTGAACTATTGTTTTGTTTTTCTTCTATTAGGTATTTTCCTTTTATTTATTTGCTTAAGCTTCTATGTGACTATCATTAATTTTTCCCAAATATTACTATAGTTCTATCCAATGTCTTTCAACAGTTTTTCCAAATTCCCAATGTTCTATTTGTTCTGTTTTCCTTCCTCTGCTACCCCAGTCAGACCCCATCCAGCCCTCATTCCTTCTGCCTCCATCTGCTCTCTATGCAACACAGTTGTCCCAGAACTTCCCTTCCCTGCTGTCTTAATTTGCCAGGGCTGCTATAATGAAGAACACAGTTTTGTGGGTTTGAACAACAGGAATTTTCTGTCTTACAGTTTTGGAGACTCGAAACCCAAAATCAAAGCATTGGCAGGCCGTGCCTTCTCTGAAATCTGTGGTGCTCTGGTGGTGGTTTGCTGGCAATTCATTCTTCAGTCTCTGCCTCTATCACATGGCTTCTGTCTCCTGCTCAGTTGTCCCTGTCACTGGCTAGATTTCCCCTCCTTATAAAGACGCTAGTCAAATTGGATTAAGACCCACCCTATTTCAGTTTGGCCTCATCCTAATGGAATCTTCAAAGAGCTTACTGACTAATGAGTTCACATCCAGAAGACCAGGAATTAGGACGTGGACATGTCCTTGTGGGGGACATGATTCAGTCCACAATGCCTGCACTCCAGGGCTGGAGCTCCTGTGTCCTGGATCCCATGTCTTCGGCTTTCTTGGTTTCCTTTCTTGTTTTGCTAAAGCACATCCTGCAGTAACTTCCTATGCAAGGATACCAGATAGGTGGTCTCATTCTTTGCATGAATGAAATGTCTATTCTACTCTCGCACTTGGTTAATCATTTTCTGAGTAAAGAATTCTAAGTTGAATGTTATTTTCTCTCAGAATTTTAAAGGCATCTTTCCACACTGCTTTTAACCATTTACTTCTGCTATTGAGAAGTCTTATGGAATTCTTATTCTTCAATATTTGGAAGTCCTATCTACCTATTCTGCCTCCCCTTCACTCACTCTCTCACTCTAATTTTCTCTCTCTCTCTCTCCCTCTTTCCTTCCCCTAATCTCTCCTTTATCCTTAGTGAAATTTCATGATGACATGCCTTGATGTGATTCTTTTTTAACTTTATTAATGGCATTACTATGTACGTTTTGCCTCACACTCTGATTTCTAGGGAAGGAGCTAAGACTGGCCTTGATTGCTAAAGGGCAATTCCTTGAGGCGTACTTTTAAAGCACTTTCCTGCAGGGAGGATTTACCTCTACTTTAGCTGTGCTCTGGGGTACTACCAACCTGGGACCAGTTTAAACTTGGTTTGCTCATTTGCATGTGTGTTTCATTGTCCTTTGGCCACACAGGCAGCGTGAACTCAGGCTTGTGGTCAGGTGTTCTCAGGGACACATTTCCTTTATCTTTTTGCTGGAGTCAAGACCAAGGCAGGCATCCTCTTCACCCTTTCAGCCTCAGTGGGGGGTGAGGCAGAGGCTTTGTGTGGGCCTCAGGCAGAACCCCACCCTCCCCAGCCCGGGGCCCTATCTCCTCCCTCCATATCACAGATGCCTGACCCGTGAGGACCAGGCTCGGTGCCTGGAGGGAGCACAGATGGCCCAAGACAAATGCCGGCTCTGGCAGCCCCTCACCTCTCTGTATTTGCTTTCTAGCCCCTGAGGATTTCCCTTATCTTTCTGCCAGCCCATTCATTTAAAGCATGTTTCAAAATAACTATCCAACATCTTACGTATTCTGTACCAGGAACACGCTTCTAGACATTCTCGATCGTTATCACCTGGAAATTTCTTCATTTTCTTTTTTGTCTTCTTTCTTTTTCTCAGACCCCAATTTTCCATCCCTCCTGGAATATGGCATAGATGCGTCTCTCAGAAGTTCCCAGGAGCTGAAAACAGACTGAATCTCTGGAGTTAAATGGTCTGCACCGGGCCCCCTTGCCCCCCAGCTTAGTGCTCCTTATGCTGTTTCTACAAGAGAATTTCATGCATCTACCAGAACTGAGTAATCAGGTAAAGAGAGGCAAAAATACTAGCCATTCAGAGCTGGAGAGGAAGTGCGCTCTCTCCTTCTCATTGTGCAGAGTAGGAAACTGAGGCACAACACAGCAGGGCTCAGTCCTTCTGCCAGCCAGAAACCAGCATCTCACACACAGTGGTGGGGAGGGCTATGAGAATGGCTCAAAAGCACTTTTAAAATAGCTGCCAGTTACCACTATCAGATAGTCAGCCTGCCTACAGAGAGCTCTTATTCATTCTGAAGAGAACATGCACAACGTGCCTTTCACTCACAGTGAAACTCCACTTGAAGTCATCCATTAAAACCCAAGGCCTACTGTTCAGTCAATCACCCTGAGCAAATGGAGGTTCACATGAAAGCCGGTGCCAATAAAGGCACAAGAGGAATTAACAGTCTTGCGGAGCCTCTGCATGCCCCTGTCTGCTGGAGGGGGAATTTCAGAGAGCCTTCCTGGCTCCTCCTCCAGCCCAGCTTCACCTGAGGGGTATCCTTTGCAGCTGTCACCCACTGTGTGGGGTCCCCGAAGCCTGCCTTTGGGGTGGGGCTTCTAAGCTACAGCTGAATTAAAGGAACTCTCAGGATGATTTGAGCAGTTTTCCCATCCGGGCCTCCAGTGACAAATCCAGACAGCACAGGACAAGTCTTTGGCCCCCTTGTCCGGTTGCCTTCCCCCTTGTCCAGAACATGAAGGGGCCCACAGATATTCCTAAGACACTGGAGAGCGTGCCGTGTAGACCTCATGCTCCCCCCACACACACCAGCCCTCTGACCTTTAAAATTCTCTGTCTTCTCCCATCCCAGGCCCTGCCTTCCCCTTTTCCCAAGCCCCTCTGCCTCCCTCAGTATTCTGCGGATCTCCTGTCTACTCTTGCACTTTTGCTGTCGTTGGCCAACTTGATGAGGCAATGTTACTGTTCTCTCTGTGTGTTTCTATGCTGGGCAAATGTCTGAAAAAGCAGGACATTTAGTACTACATGCTCATTGAATTGTAAGAGACACGTGGATTCAGAGTTTCTGTCTAGAGGGCTCCCTTTTGTGAGGAGGAGCTTTAGGAGGAGGGGAGGAGGGTTGTTTGGTGAACTAATAGTTATTCTTATCAGTATTTCCTCAGAGCATCCCTTTCAGCCTTCTCTCAGAGATCCTTTTAAGTCAGGCATTTACCCTTCAGCCAGTGCAATCTGAAGTTCAGGTGTTTGTCTTTCTGGGCTTGTTTGCAGTCCTGCTTACCAAACTTGTATTTTGCCAGTCCCGCCCTAGGCACTCAGGCTGGCTTCTCACGGGTGCATTCCCCCTGAGAAAGTGGGAAGGTGAGGGCGGGTGCCTCCGAGCTCTGCTCCAAGCTCCCTCCCTACCTGGAGAGGAGGGAGGGTGACATCTACTGGGCTACTGCTTTATATGGAGTGTGCTGACCTGGCCCAGCCTCTGAGCCCTTCTGGACTGGAACCACTCCCCGGTCCTGCTCCTCCATCTCATGGGAACCCATCTCTGCCCCAGGCTTGAGGCTCACCAGCTCCTGGTCCTCTTGGTGCCTGGGCACCCACCACCCATCTGGCCCTCGGGATCGACTTCTCCTCTTGGTCTGGCTGTGGGGTCACCAAGATGAGCACAAACCCATTGAGATTTAAGTGCCTGGATAAGCACAAGAACACCCAAAGAGCAGAGCCGACCTGGAGGGCTGTGGTTCCTTGGAAACCTCTGGGCCTGCTCTGGTGTTCACCACATGAAGGACTCTGGGCAAGTTGCTTTCCTCCCCAAGCTGGTGTTGTTCTCCATAATGCAAGCACAACAGTGGCTCCCTCCTGGGTGGCAGTTGCACGGGGGGCAAGGACATGTACAAACGCCCGGTACAGAGTGGGTGCCAGGCAGAGAGTGGCTTCTCTGTGAATTGTGCAGGCCACATCAAGGACAAATCCTTGTGGAGAGTTTGTCCACACAGGATACAGCAGTGAGTAGAAAGACACAGCCCATGCCCTCAGGCTGCTCCAGCCTAGAGGGGAAGACAGACACCGAAGGCACATCTACATGCAAAAGGGGGATCATAAAGGCTGATCAGTTCTGCAGAGGAAAACTAATGGGCTGAGAGAATCGCTGGGAGGGGGAGATCTAACATAACCTGGGGGGCCGGGGAGACCTCTGAAAAGAATGGAATTGCCGTCCAAAGACATAGTCAGGTAGAGAGGGGAGGGGAAGGAAGGGAAGGGCAAAGGGCAGGGAAGAGGAGGGAAGGAGTTATGGACTGAACGGTGTCCCCCAAAAAGACATGTGCTCAAATCCGAACCCCCGGTCTCAGGAATGCGATCCTATTTGGAAAGAGGATCTTTAAAGATTTATCAGTTTAGATGAGGCCAAAGTGAATCAAGGTGGCCCTAATCCAATACTTTTGATGTCCTTATAAGGAGAGGAAATTTGGACACAGACAGGGGTAGACAGAGAAGACAGGGGAAGAAATTGAGTTATGGGTGGCTGACAAGCCCCTGCCAGAGCCTAGGGACTTCAGAGGAAGCGCCATCCTGTGACACCTGCAGATTTCCGTCATCTAGCCTCTAGAAGCGTGAGACAATGAACTCCTGGTTTTTTAAGCCACCCTGTTTGTGGTACCTTGTTACTGCAGCCCCAACAAACTTATTCTGGAGAGAAGGTAGGGAGGAGAAGGAAAGGAATGGAAGGGAAGAGAGAAACTTCTGGAGGAGAGGGCCAGGGCTAGAAAGAGCTTGAAGAGACTTAAGAGATGAAATGAGGTTATGGTGAGGGGAATGTAGTGTAATTCATATTACCAAAGCTTTATAGGATTGAATCTCAGCAGTTTTTAGAGTTATTCACACATAAAACATGCTGCTCCTCAGCATCCCTGCCAGCAGACCACACAGACTGTTTGATCTGCCCATCACTTTGGCAGAAGGAAAATGCCTTAACTGTCATTTCTTGCCCCGCCATCCACCAGCCACCTCCAGATACCTCAGCAGAGGGGGACAAGCAGGCCTACCCTGGGAGGCACCACCAGGCCAAGTCTGTCTTCCATTCTATGTCACAAGCAGATCCACCAGGACCAACAGCTCTAGATCAGTGCTGTCCAATAGCCAGAGTACAAACTATGTTACATTTTATAGTAGTTAGATTTAAAAAACTAAAGAGAGACAGGTAAAATTAATTTTAATAATCTGTTTTATTAAACCCAACACATCCGAAATATTACAATTCCAACATGGAATGAACATGAAAATTATTGAGATATTTTACCTTTTTTTTTCATACTAAGCCTCAAAAATCTGGTAAATATCATATATTTATACCACACTTCCATTGAAATTAGTCATATTTCAAGTGCTTAATTGCCACGTGTGGCCGGTGACTGCTGTCCTGGACAGCGTGCACTGTAACATTGCAACCCCGGCCCCCAGGGGAGGACAGTCCCCCCACTGCTTGACGGACAAGCACAGGCTGCAGTGACCTGCGGAGACGCTTCGGAACCCACGAGGGAGGCAGCAGGCACGGGCAGCGCCTTTGTGTGGAATCCCACAGCATGGCGGCTGCTCCACCAGAGAGATGCTGCCTGCCTGGCTGGGTCCCGGGCGTGGGCTGCAGCTGGCCTGGGGTGCAGGCCCCTTTCACAGCTGCACCATTGCACACCCCTCCCTGGGACACTGAGTGTCCACCCTCATTAACCCTCCCCAAGTTTCTTTTCTTCCCAAAGACCTGACAGTAACTGTCTTTTTTTTTTAAGTTTCCACCCATATTGTCACCTGCAGATATTGAAACAGGTCATCAGAGCCAGCGTAATGTGGCAGAAAAAGCACTGGACAGGATGTCAGTGCAGGCAGATTCCAGTTCCTGCCCATTCTCTGCACACCTGTGACCTGAAGTGAGACCAGTGCGTCACTAATGCAGGAAGTGAGAGCTCAGTTTCCAAAGTTGGACTACAACTCCAATTCCTGCACTGTGTGTCCCTGGGAAAGGCTCCTGGCTTTTCTGTGCCTCCACATCCTCATCTGCAAAATAGGAACAGGAATAGTGTGTTGTTTGAGGATAAAATGAGATAACAAACATAAAGCTCTCAGCATAGATGCTAGCATGTGCTAAACATTTAATAAATAGTGATTATTGTTATGTTTATGTGTTACTAGCTGTGCCTCCATTTTCTTGGTTATAAAGTGGAGATTAACCTGCGTTGTAGGGTTCTGTGAGGCCTAAGAGGTGATGGATGTGAAGACGTTTTGTAAAACCGGGTAGCCCTTTATAAGCTTCCTAAAGTAAGAAACAATTCCTGGGGCTACAGTCGAGTTAAGGGTCTGACTTTAAAGTCACTACAGATTCAGAATTGAGAAGGGGAATCCACGTATCACCAGTAGCCCTATCACAGCCATGCCAGTGAAAGCAGCCCTATTGCATCTGTCATGGGCATGCACTGATATCATCTCTTTTTTTCTCATATCTTGCAGTTGAGAACACCCAGCTCCCAGGGCAAGGGGCTGGCTCAGGGCAGGTGCACAAGCCCTCACCTGACCCTCGCCGTGGCCCTCCCCCTGACCCTCGCCATGGCCCTTGCCCCTGCTGCCACCCACACCCTTTGCAGTCCCAGCAGGGACAACAGCTCATGTGCCAACCACAAGGGAGAGCCCCAAGGCTTCCATTTAGGAAATGGTTCAAAAGACCAACAAATCCCAGCCAAACTCCTGCTCACCTACACCCAGGGCCCTCCTGGGGCCAGCAGGAAAGCCCTTTGGGCAGGAGTGGTAGTGGGCACCTGGGGTCCTCAGGACCCAGGGCATCTACCATGGGTTTGGTGACCCTGAGGGAAACAACCCTGGTTCCCAAGGCTGCTCACTGGGTGAAGGTAAACTTCTGACCTCAGGTGGACTCCCTGTCCTCACCTCTCCAAGTCGCACCTACCAGCTCAGTGGCCTCAAGTTACTCCTTTAACTTCCTTGGGCCTCAGTTTCCTCACCTGAAAAAGAGAGTTGAAAGTAATAACTCCTGGTGCCTGTGGGAGTGCCCTGGAAATGGTGGTACAAGCTGCACATACCCTTCCTAGCTGACCTTCCCATTGTCCCCCATTTGGCCAGTTGTGCACTTACCACATGGGTTCCCTAATATGAAAAAGAGAAAGTGAAAACCTGCCTGTCGGCTACCAGACCCAGTGCTCCCTCCAGAGCATCGGCCAAGCTCAGACAAGCCCATGCTGGGACCGTGTGCAGGGCAGGCTCATATGGGGCCACCCCACAACCACAAAATGACTAAACACCCCCACCTATGACCAGCATGAGGGGCTGCTGCTTCTTTACCAATGATGGCTCTGGCTGCTCCAATCCCCCCACCTCCCAGATAAAGGGTGCGAGACATCCAGCCATGGAATTGCCAACCCACTTCCTATATCCCTCTTAGATCCCTCCAGCACAAGCCCAAATCCTATAAGGAGCCCTTCTCAACCCACCTTGTGGAGCCACTCATTGATTTGTCTGTGTGTCCTCACTTGCTGTGTGAGCTAAACAAGCCTAACGACTTAACTATAGGTGTTCCTGACGATCTTTAGGCCTTGAGCTTTGAGAAATAATTATACCCTGATTAACTGACCTCAAACTTGGATTTTATTTTATTTTCTAAGAATAATTAAAAAAAAAAAAAAAGAGTCATTCAGGAAAGGAGAGAGAGAAGATTGCCCTCAGGTTGAAGTAGAAAAGGTCACTGTCACTCAGAAACCCCTGCCAAGTGAGCAGATGGGGCGGCAACAGCACCATGGAGAAGGAAGAGTTCAGAGGGGACAGACGTCTGCGCAAGCCCTGGGGAGCCCAGGAGAAGGGGACTGCGTCAAGCTGCTCCCATAGTGGGTGAGGCTATCACCCTCTTGAGCCTTTCTACAGGCTGCCCCCACCCCACCCCCCGGCTCGTTCTCCCCAGGTAAATGCACGCACAAGACCTCTTAGGAAGAGATTGCTCCTTCCTCCTTGTATTCCAAGAACAGAGATTTTTATGACTCTTAATACTCTGTTTGGGGCCTTCTTTTCTGCATAGTAATTGATCATTTATCCACAGCCCACAGTGTTCCAGGCATAACCCTACACCAACCTTGTCATGTGAATTTCATCATCTTCACTTTTAACAATAAGGAAACCCAGGCTCAGAAGCATAACTTGCCTGAGGCCACACAGCTTGAGAGTGGCAGAGTCAGGATTTCAACCAGCACAATGTGACTCCCAAATCATTGTGGGTCTACAGGTTCTTTGCAAAATTGTAACTTGCCAAAGACTCGCCAGTTTCACCATGACATTGTCCCCCTCCTGAGAAGTGCAGCTTCTGTAGATATTTTTGCCAGCAAAGCCATGTGCTTGGGGTGGAAACCAGTGAACCAGAGGGGAGTGGAGCAGCCCAAGGCTGTCCACCAGGCTTTGCTGTGTCTGCTGGGCTCCTGGCCCTGTGGAGCTACTGGGGAGAGGTAGGGACACCAGGAGGGGGAGACAGAGTTCATGACAGAGACAAGACAAACCACTCATGTGTCCTTCTAATTGCATATTACTTGTAGTTCTCCATGCTGTCTCTTTTGGCAGCCTGGAAGAGTGGAAGCCAAAGAGACTCTCAAGGGTAAGCATGGAGACCCTGCCCGGTTCATCTCTGTATCCCTAGCAATCAGCCCTGAGCACAGAGTGTGGCATGCAGTAGCCATATTTATTGAGCAATAAATACCTGATGCTTGAATGAATGAATGTGTCAGGTAAATGCATGGTAAATGTACAAAAGTGCAATGCATAATAGCAGTGGTTACCAATAACTAACAGCGGAGCAAACAGTGATTTGTTTTGGAAGAAAGGGACACTCTTGCTTTAGTTTGCAATGAAGTTTTAGGATTTTATGCCTCCGTTATGGAGATTTAGAAATAATCCAACCCAGAGAAGAATGGTGCAGTTTCACATAAGAATAACATACAGATGTCTTTTACTTTAAAAAAAACACAATGATCATTACACGCACATACACAAATGTGAGCTTCTGAATATGCCAACACATTGTCTAATTCACATCCTAAATTGAGATGTCACAATCCAGGAGTCATGGCCATGGTGCTAGATGTGTGATTTCAACAAATGCGGCTTGTTCATGGAGCCCCATAAACGCTTAGGCTGTAGGAAAGGTGCTGTCTTTAAGGAAATACCTATTAGCCTCTTTGAAAAGTAGGTTAAATTGACCTGACATTGTACAGGTACAAAGTCAATTGGCCAGTGATCTAATGCTTTTGAAAAGGAAATTTTAAGTGAATTTTGACAAGATTTTTGTTAGCCTAGCCAGTGGTCCATCGATTTTATTGATTTTCTCAAAGAACCAACTTCTGGTTTTGTTGATTCTCTCTATTGTTTTCCTGTTCCCAATTGCATTTGTTTCTGCTCTAATCTTTGTTATTTCTTCCCTTCTGCTTGCTTTGGGGTTAGTTTGCTGTTCTTTCTCTAATTCCTCCAGGTGAGCCGTTAACTCTTCAATTTTTGCTCTCTCTTCTCTTTTAATATAGGCATTTAGGGCAATAAATTTCCCTCTCAGCACCGCCTTTGCTTCATCCCATAAGTTTTGATAAGTTGTGTTTTCATTATCATTTGCCTCGAGGTATTTACTAATTTCTCTTGTAATTTCTTCCTTTACCCACTGGTTTTCTAAGAGGGTGTTGTTTAGCCTCCATATGTTTGTGAATTTTATGACCTTCTGCCTTTTATTTATTTCCAACTTCATTCCATTGTGGTCTGAGAAAGTGTTTTGTATAATATCAATATTTTTAAATTTGTTGAGACTTGCTTTGTGACCCAGCATGTGGTCTATCCTAGAGAATGTTCCATGAGCACTTGAGAAAAAAGTGTATCCTGCTGTTGTTGGATGTAGTGTTCTATAAATGTCCATCAATTCTAGTTCATTTATCATACAATTCAACATCTCTGTTTCTTTAGTGATCCTCTGTCTAGATGTTCTATCCATTGATGAGAGTGGTGTATTGAAGTCTCCAACTATTATTGTAGAGGTGTCTATTTCTCCTTTCAGTGATCGCAGTGTTTGCCTCATGAATTTTGGGGCATTCTGGTTTGGTGCATAAATATTTATGACTGTTGTGTTTTCTTGATGAATTGACCCTTTTATTAATATATAGTGCCCTTCTTTGTCTCTTTTAATTGTTTTGCTTTTGAAGTCTAACTTGTCTGATATTAATATAGCTACTCTTGCTTTTTTCTGGTTGTTGTTTGCATGAAATATCTTTTTCCAACCTTTCACTTTCAGTCTATGTTTGTCCTTGTGTCTAAAGTGAGGACAAGATTTTTTTCTATGAAAAAGTAGAAGTCTATAAAAGTACCTAAGAAGAGGGCTTCTTGCTGTAACTACAGCATGATTATCCTGCAAAATCCTCCAATCTGACTTCACCTGTATGCATCTGTAGCCACAACTACAAATGCATACTTTCCAAGTTTTCCATTATAAAAGCAACCAAACAGCCCTGAATTTCAGATATTCTGAATGCTAAGAAATTAGACAGTCAAATTTTTTTTATAGCCTTTGCTATCTTTGCACCTTGTGATGTACTTTTGAAATAGGTGTCATTCATTTGCTGTTATTGGCTCTGACGGATTAAAAAGCATACCTGTGGTTTCTAAATTTCTTGATTCAAGTTTATCCAACTGAGGAAGTTTATCAGGAACTAATATGGCTGCACTGGACCCCAAATTTCACACCTTTTTTTTTTTTTTGGTCCAATTATAGTCTATTGAACATTTTTCCGCTACAAAACAGAACGCACAGTATGGCCCCATAATATTATATTTTGTTAGTTTCCTTAGGGTCAATTGAGCCTGCTGCATGGCTGGTGCTCTACCTTCGTACTTTGTAATGAACTTTTGTTGTTGGAATGAGTAAAATCCCCTTGGACCAATAGTTTGGGAAATTCATCTGTCACTTCTATAATCACTGCTGTCATGCGTGAGGTTATTCTGTAGGACACTTACCCTCTAGGCAGCCGGCTGATCAGTGAGAGGGACCCTGGAGTTCTAGTATTTTATTGTCCCTTGATATTGAGCATTATATCATCTGTATAGCAACAACAGAGAAAACTTCTTTTAAGGACATCATACACATTGTTTGTAAGGAATGAGTATTAATAATAGATGGCTTTTATTTCGTTCTTAAAAGAGACCCTCCAGAACACCAGAGAGCAATATAAAGACAATTGAGCAATTAATTTTAATTATCTATGAATTTCAAAGGGCTAAAGTGGAAATATTTTTATAATTCAAGTTTGTAGTTAATTCATTCCTTTTTGGGTTATTCTCAATCAGCAAGTTAAACTTTATTGGAAGTACATATCATATTTTGGGGAACAGATTTTTTTTAAATATTGCAAAGAAAATAGTTGAATGATGCCTAAAAGTGTTTTATACAAAACACTCCTGGAGTACTTTGGCAGGTGCTATTACCTATTGTATCAAAGGGGAATGTTTTTTTGTCACAGTTGAGCAGAATATGATGAAATAAGCCTGGGAAATTGCATAGAGTGATGTTAAAATGTAAACCTTAAGACAAATGCAATAAATGGCATTTGTCTAGAATTACTCTTTTCCTGTCTCCAGTTTTCTACTCTGCTCACTTCTCCTCTCAGAGCTGAAGAGGAAAGAGAGACTTTTTTCCATTTCTGAAATCCCTTAACGTTTCCTAGGAATTTCATTAACATGCAGATTTGGGTTCAGCATGTCTGGGCCAGAGCCTGCAGCGATGCGTTTTAACCTGCTCCAAGCTCCTGGGACCACACTGTGAGAAGATAGGCTGTAGCTCATTTAATCAGCACCCCCAATGCTAGCAGGGGTGTGGGATGGACTCCCTCTTACGGGCAGGAAAGCTGAGGCTGAAGAAGGCTTTGCAGCTGGCGGGGAGGCATCCCATTCATGAGATCTGAAGTGTACTGCCTGACCACAAGGCCTGTTCCCTGTCCACTACCCACGTGGGTGTCAATAGCACAGCTCCCAAATCACAGCTCCCTCAGCCTCCTGGGGTCTGTCCCCAGGATCTGGCCACCCATTGGTTAATTCAGACCTTTGTCACCAGCTGGCCTCCAGCCTGGATGTTCCGGGCTTGCCTGAGGCAGCATCTAAAGATAGTCTACCTCACAGGAAACCAGAAATGATTGGCTAACAGTGCAAATAAAGATGCTTTCAGAGGAAGGGAAGGGGAAATACTCGCCTCTGGCAGGGTCTGTGTGGGGACAGGGCAGCTGCTTGGCACATCCAGAGGTTTGCTTTCTGAATCCACCAAGGTAGGAGCAAGGTCTCCCGTCAGCACCTGTGTGTGGGGCGGGCGGGGTTGGGCACAGCCGTCAGTGGTCTGAGTGGGTCAGTGATGTGGGTTTGCCTTACCTGCCAAAATAGACACAATCACACCATTTTCCTGAAGATGTTGCTGCCTAAATGTCCGAGGGTGGCAGGGAGGAGTGGGATGCAGTGGGTGATCAGATCATTTGTAATACATCTAATATGGTAGAATGTGATTAGAAGCATTAGTCATTGCATTTTAGGGACATGGAGAAATGCTCGTGATTTGACATTAACTGAAAAAAGCATGATGTGCAATTGCATCTGTATGATATGGAGTGAGGATGATTAATTATATACGGAGAAAATAGTACTGAAATTGTATTTTTTTAAAATAAGAGTTCTTATCTTTTAGAGATGCACGTTTAAGTGTTAATGGGTAAAATTATATGACATCTGAGATTAAAAAAGAAATCCAGTAGGGAATGAAGTAGGAATAGAGGAAACATTGGCCATGAGTTGCAAATTGCTGAAACTGGGTGCAGGTGCATTGGGGTTCTTTCTGCTTTTATATGTGTAAAAAGTTAATAATAAAAAGTTTGTTAAATGGTATCTGCTTTATTTTTTTACAATTCATATAAAATATGCATAAAGATTGGAAGGAAGAAACTAAAAGGTAACTATGGTTGATTCTGGTTGGCAGGATTGTGGGTTGTATTTTTTTTTTCCTTTTTCTTCTATGCTTTTTTGGTGCCATCTGCATTTTTAAATAATAAGCATATGTTGCATTTAGAATGAAAACTATTTTATTTAATGAATTGCTGGCACAAGTTTGATGTTCAAATATTAATGCATAATAATTGTGAGGAGTCTCAGGCTAAGAAGTTTTGTGTGATGGGAAAATGTGGTCTTCAGAAACTATGAGTGGACAGGGTGCAGGTGCAAGGCAGAAAGAAAAACGTTAGAAGGCCCGGGGCTCTAACTGGGGCTTTTTATTTCTCACTGCTTGACTTATATCTGGCAATCATAGACTTTTTATAGCCCTATAGGGCCTGCTTTGGGAGCTCACAGCTGAGTCCAGAGAAAGGTTAGGGAATTTGAGGATATCCACCCACTCCCCCCAAAAAATGGTGTGTTTTTTTTTTCCTGAATACCTGTTGAGGTAGAAAATTTGAGGTAGAAAAAATAAAACCAAAAGGAAAGAGGAAGATTGGACTGCATGAAAAGCATAGAAAGAAACTTCCCAGGTGAGTCAGGACCTCCAGGTATGCCCCGGAGTGGGCGTGAGGGGTGCTTGGCTTCCTGCGAGGGCAGGTGGGAGGGCACCTGAGCAGCTGAGCCTTTGGGACCACTGTGGGTGGAGGGGGGTGAGGCAATGACTAGGGCTAAAGACCACTGGAGAAGAGAAATAGGCTCAGGAAGCCCAGGGCAGATACATGTCCTTTGCCGCCTTCTTTGCTTGGCTTTATTTTCACAAAGGAATTAGGACAGGAATTGGTCTCAGTCCAAATTCAGTTTGGTCTCTGCACTCAGATGGATCTGGTTCTTACCTAATCCCTGGAGAAGTGAGCACCTACTATGTGCCAGATACATTCCAGTCCATAAAATCCTCACCCCAACCCTGCTTGGTAACTGTCACTCTCCCCACTTCAGAGATGGGGTGGCTGTTTCTTGGCTTTGGAATGAAGTCTTGGCTGTATCTTGCTAAGCCTCAGTCTCCTGCTTTTAAAATGGAGATTGACCTTGGGTGGATAATTGTTGAAGCCAGGTGATGGGTACGGTTTGAGTTTCTGTGAGGAATAAGGGCAAGGTTCATAAAAGTATCTAAAGTTCCAAGCACACTGGAACTTTGGTGATCAAGAAACAATATATGTTGTTATGGGGAAACTGAGGCTCAAAAAGTTTGGGTACCTTAAAAATTCTGACTACTTTTGAATGAAGTTGTGATGGTCTCAGGGTTGTGGGGGCAAGAGAGGAAGGGATGTGTTAGAGCTCACCCAGTTCAGGACCAACTTCCGTTCCCTTCCCCACACTGTCCCAGCCTGGGTGGTGCCCCAGCCCCACTCTTGGAAAGGCAGCAGTATCCAGGTATGGTCCTCCAAAACCAGAGCCCTGGCTTCAAAGAACTTCCTTGCTGGGGTCCAGAACATCTGGCTGTGCCCCATCCCAGCTCCAACCTCTGGACCCAATCTCTGACCTCCAACAGAATCCTCAGCTACCCCCATCTTATGCAGGTTCAAACCTTTCCCCCCTGAACATGTTCAGAACCAGCACCTGTAGCTGATGATCTAAACAGGGAGGGGAAGCCCTGCTGTTTCTTAACAAGACACAGTCAAAGGAGGCAACTGAGTCACGATGACATGATTCAGGATTACTGACATTTCTGGGGACTTGCGATTCCCATCTGCAACCCAGGGATTCTGAGGGGTTGCTCTCTTGTTTCGCTCACTCTGCCTGAGAGAGTAGGAGAAGGTTGAGGCTTCCAGTTGAACCTTAATCTTGCCTCCCTCCGTAGGAGCGCAGACTGCGCTTGCTGGCTGCCCCACGGGTGGGGTTCCCCCAGCCCTCTGGCCACAGTGGACACGTCAGCCTCCCCATTTTCTTGTTTGGGCCAAAGTGCAACTATTTAGGACTTGTAAGCCTTGGTAGGGAACAAAACCTAGATTACGTCTCTTTAAATATCTTTCCAGGCCCTCTTTGTTCTTTTCTTTAAAACTAATTTTATTGTGAAATATAATCAAGCCAGAGAAGAGTGTCCAGGTTAACAATTTATTATAAATTGATCTCCCACCTAACCACCATCCAGCCCCCAGAGGCCTCCCCTGCTGTCCATTCCTAACCACAACTCCCTCTTCCCCCAGAGGAAACCACAATCCTGAACTTGATGGTAATCACTTCCTTGCCTTTCCTGAAAGTTTTCTACCTCAGTATGCATTATGCTTTATCCTTGCGTGGTTCCGACCTTCACATACGTGGATTCCTGCAGTAGGACCCCTCTTTGGTCTGGCTTCTTTTGCTCAGCACTGTGTTGCAGGAGATGTACACGCACAAAAGTGATCCTGACGACACTAATCAAACTAGCCCCAAACTGAAAACCATGCACAGGTTCATCAGTAGTAGAAATGATAATAAGTGGAATCCTATCCATATGAGCAAACTATAGCCATAGGCAACCGCATGGATAAGCTACTTCCAGGAATGCTGATAGGGTTTACAGATAAACTCCAAATTGGTCCATATCCACAGGGCAACTATCACCGGCCTCTCCACAAGACACAATTTGCAGTTCTATGTACAAAAATTATTTGCACTGCTATGGGATACACAGTATTTTTTTTTTTTTTGGAGGGGGCAGGGGCGGGGGACTATTTTAGAGTCTTTCGCAATTTTCTTTACAGCTCCTTAGCGTGGAATTCAAGGCCCTTCCATTGGCCTTCTGCTTTCTCGGCTTTGGCTTTCTATGTATCCCTACCCGAGCCCTCCACTCAGACTAAGTGAGCTGGGCTTTCCTGAAGGCTCCGGGGGTGCGTCGGTCCTCCCAACCCTACTGTCCTCCTCCCTTCTGCTTCTAGAGTGTTCCCTCACACCCTCACTGCCTGGTCTTGGCCCCAGGAAACCTCCCTGTGCTCAGACCCTCCGTGCCTCTGACTTCAAAGCCCTCTCTCACCCCATTCCCACCTCCATCCTTGTCCACCCAGAAGACTCCACCCAGCTTTAAGGCTCAGCTTAAACCGCAACTTCTCAGTTACACTCTTTCCATCACGCACCCTGGGCCCCCAAGGGAACAAATAAAGAGGTCCAGTGTTTGAGTTTCCCATAACTTTTCTTATATTCTCTTATTAAACAATAATAAAAACTTACATGGATTGTGTCTTACACACTTGCCTCTGCAGGATTTAGTGCAGTGCCCAGCATGTAGTAAAGATGTTCAATGGATATTTGCTTAATTAGTAATTAATTAACAAGTCCATCTCTTCTTTAATTATCTAAAAAAAAAGTCATAAAGCATTTCCTTTCAAAAACTCACAGTTTACTTAAACAGAAGTAAATCAATCCCATTCAGTTCTTTGAAGAGGAAAGGAGAGGAAGCAGTTTCAAGACTGAAACAATTGCAGGTTTTGTAAGGGGGCAACTCAGTAACCCAGAGGGGTTTTTACCTCTGGCAAGATTTTCTCCTGTTGCTGTTTGTGTTTTCTTGTTTTGTTTTGTTTTTTCTTGGGATTTGCCTTTGGTCTGCATAAAACACTGGTGCGTGGGTAATACCATGCTGTTTTAGGTCTGTTCATTGGTTGCAAGGATTAGAGTCTCAGTTTACTTGCATGGGGACAGGGGATGATGCAGGCGTGTCTTATAAAAATAGTTGTCATTTTAAACAGGGAAACCATCAGGACCACTGGGATGTGAGCTTGGCAGACATTCTGAGAACTTTCTATCTAGTACAAGGTAAAACTAAAGACTCATCAGGCTTCGGGAAATCCATCAATCTAGCTCTATCTCTGAACAGAGCCATATCTGAACACACCCAGGCTGAGGGGCCTTGGGTGCCCAGAGGCCTTATGTTCCCTGCACAGGCCACTGGCAGTCATTCCTGCTCACACTAAGCCACTCTTTCTCTGACCTGGAACTCAAGATTGTTTCCTTCTGCTTTATGCTCACCAAGAAACCATAGCATGTCAGAGATGGTCTGGTCCAATGCATTCATTTCACATTCAGGAAACTGAGGCAGAGATAGGGGATGTGTGGGCTCCCATGAAGTATGTGGCTCTCCACCCTTCAACCTTTTCTTGTTCAGAGAAAATTATCCCAGTCTCTTCACCTCCATTGATGAGAGCTACATTTTAGGGTCTCACTGTGAAGACCTCCTAGTAGTGGATGGAGAGGTGAATAATTCCCCTCCTTTCCTTTCCCAGGGGCCATGCATTGAGGGTCAGACAGCTGGATTCTGAGTCCAGAAGGGAGAAGCCTAAGAATAGTGTTCAGAGTAGCACTGTGGACCACCTTGCTTGCAGGAAGCCTGTGTCTACTATTTTTCAGTTCTAGTTCTAGAGAAGTGGCCTGCGATGGCCTGCGGATGTCCCTTCCAAGAGGAAAAGCATTGTACAGTTCAAGGAGCATGGGATATTGGGAGATCCCCAAGGGGGCTGAAATCCTGATTCCATTGCTCCCTTGGACAAGTTACTCAAATCTCTCGGAGCCACTGTTTGTTATTTGTACACTGGAGATAATTTCTCTTGTGTGGGGTTGTGGGGAGAATTTAATGGAGACTTGCATATGGAACATGACCTTTAGCAGACACCCTGGAATGACAGGCCTCTTCTCCTTCTACAGGGGGTGCTTTCTGAAGGTAACTTCAGATTCTGGAACATTAACAGGATAGTAACATCCTCACAGGGAAAGGTTGTTTGGGGGCTTAAGCAATTCTCTAGTTTCATTTGGTCCAAAGGAAAAAGACAAAAAAGCTCTCACAGCTTTCTTGGCATTACACTGGACTGCACACTTAGTCTTCACCCAAGGGCCTAGAAAGCCATAAACAGAGACCAAGGAGGGGAAAACACTAAAAGAAGACAGACCAGATTTAGAAAAGAGTAAGCAACATGCAAGGCCAAAACAGAAGGAGAAAGCAACAAAATAAGGATGTTGGATAGAAGAAGAAATGGATTTGGCTCATCTAAATGAGAAGGGAAGTACAGAAAAAGGGAAGCTGGTTGGAAACAATGGGTAATGATGACCACCCCCTTAAAAAAAAATTAAAAAATAAATGAGCAGGCTTGAGTAAAGGAAGTGGGATGGAGGAAGTAGAGCAGGATCGGCAGTGGAGGAGAGCTGGTAGTTTTATAAAGCAGAGTATACAAAATTAATTTCTACTTGGGTGTGAAACACATACACTCAAAGCTCTGTTTTCAGGTTTGGTCAAACTCTCCCAGCTCAACACCATTTAATAAAACCTTGGCTTAAATGAATAGAGGGTGAGGAGGCCTGAGAAGAGCCTAGAGGGGATTTCTTTTCTGCTGGCTACTGCCCTAAGGTTTAAGATGTAGCCTCAGATGCTGGTGCCATTCTCAGAGCTATACCCAGAAGCTTAGCTAAGTGTAGTAGCCTCTGCAAAGCCTTATCTCATCAGGTTCTTTGATTCCAAGTGTCCTCAGGGGCATTAATCTAGTCTAAAGTGAAATCCAGTTCAGCCCCTGGCAGGCCTTTAATCTTCACTGAGCCCCACTCACAAGGACTGGCCATACCCCATCTAGGCCAGGGGGCCCTATCTTTAGGATCATCCACCAATCCTTGGACATCTCAGAGGATTCAGAAATAAAAGGTCCACTCAGCTCAGGACACACCATTCCTAAAAAGATATTTTGAGCTATCAAGTTCAGCAAAATAATCCATTGAAGGAGAATTCTTTAAATGATGTCAGATTTCTGTTGTAAACAGTGTCCCACATACTCTGGGGCTATCATCTTATCAGGGTTTGAGCTGGCTCTCAAGTAGACCACAAATTCCTTTCCCAGCCAGTAAGACCCTTGCATCACCCATGATTCAGGCAGTGGTGGCAGCAGCTGTGCCTTGTCATTTGTGTGGAAGAGAGAGCTGAAATTACTCATGCCAGTCTCTGTTTCATGATTGGATAAGTCCAACAGGCACACACTGAAAGAGCTTGCTGCGATGTAAAGCTGTTGTCTAAGTTCTTGGGCAGGTGGGCCCAAGCTTGTCTCCTGGAGCTCCACATTGTAGGGCTGAGGCATTTCTTTTCTGCTCACTGCTTTCAGGCACTCATTCATTCAAGACACCAGGCACCCACTAAGCTCTCTGACAGTTCAAGGGCCCCCTTGTCCATCGGCCTTATCTCTAACTATCCCTACCTCCACACGCTTATCCCAACCTCTCCTTCCTTTCATCATGAATATCCTCAGAGCCTTTCCACAGGGCAGTGAATTAAATGTAGAACTTTCCTTTCAGAATTGCTCAAAGGGTTAAATAGATAATGCATGTGGCAGCTTAGTAAGAGCTCAGTAACTGGTGATTTACTCCTCCCCTCCCCCTCCAAAAAGTATCTGAAAAGAAAACATTTTTTTTTTTTTATCTCAGGGAAAAATAATTACAATCTTTAAAGGTCAAACACAATGCCCAGGTGGAGGTGAGGCAGCCTGGATAATTCCAAATTTCCAAAGTGCTTCTGCTTCCTCACCTAGTACAGAAAAGGAAATCAACATTTATTAAGTGCCTGCTGTATGTGGTGAACTGTACCAAGCGCTCCCCTCATTCAGTGCTGTGAGCAGGCATAAGAATCCCCATTTTCAGATAAGGAAAGTCAGGCTCAGTGGTTCCAAAGCTCATTAGAGATCACTGGGCCAGAGAAGGCAGAGGTGGGATTCGATCCTGGGAGAGCTCAAGTCCACATCACACACCTTTTCTGCCCACCTTGCTGCTCTCCCTTCTCAATGACCTCAAATGCCTGAAGATTTGTAGGCGGTTCCTGGGAGTAAGGCACAGCACCAAGCTTGGAAATCAAGCCAATCTTAGATGGCAAAGTTCCTGGGCTGAAGGATTGACCATAGGCCCAAATAGGTGCAGAATAGTTTTTATTGGCTTTGGTCTCCTCTTGAGGTCAGTTTTTTTTTGAGTTTTTTTCCTGCTCCTTTCACCAGGGAGGAGGAGAGGGAGGGGGTGGCTAGTTGTTCTGGGTCCCTAACTTATAGCCACCAAGGACTTGACTGTTTTCCCTCCTACACAGCAGCGTGTCTGGGAAGACCCTGCCTCTGCCACAAGCTACATACACTAAGTAATGATTCTCCAGTCTCCTCTTGTTTCAGATTGAACCATATGAAATTGACATTTTCATAGCTCAAAAATGGCTGACTATCAGCAGTTTTATATGGTTCAACTTAAACATTATTGATTAAGGTCACAGCTAGCGGTTGCTTTCTAAGAAAAGGGTATTCCAGCCGAAAGCAAAGAAAGCCTCCCCTCCCTACGCACACACACAATTTTCCAGGGTTGATATCTCCTTTGCAGCCTGAGATAGCCCAGGTTGGAAAGCTGGAACCACTTGGTCCCAGAAGCATCTGAGCAAGGTGCAGGGATGGGCTGGTGAACAGAGCAGAGCCTGGGAAGGGAGAAGCAGAGCTCTGGCTGGAGGCCCTTGCCCTGCCATCTTGGAAAAGATGCTCAGGCATCTTTGCAGAGGCCCTAATTGACACATCATCTCAATAAAACCAACATGAAAAGGGAGCAGTGGAGTGTGAAAACTCCCTTGGTTAAACAAGCACGAGCTTTGGTTTTGGTTGTGGTGAGGCGGGAGGCAGTGGCAGCCAGGACTCATGCTCTGGGGGTTTGAGGGGCTTGCCTGTGGTATCACAAGGAAGAAGAGGCACCCACAGCACCACTGTGAAAGGGATGCCCTCAAAGCCCCTGGGGAACATAATCAGTGAGTCCTGGCTGGAAAGAGAGGAGAAGAGGACAATTTTTATTTCCCAACCATTCTTTTCTTTCCATTCCTGCTCAGGAGGAAACAGGAGATAAGAACAGCAGGGACGGCCAGGCCAGTTGTAGTGCAGGGGTTGGTAACTATGGGGTCACTTAGCCACTCAGGACCCAGGGCGCAGGCTGACTGAGCGCAGTCCTCCGTCATGGATCAGTCGGCCCTTTTATGACAACACAGCCCTTGAAAATGGTGATTCCTCCTCTTCCCTTGGGATTTTAGGATGAACAACCATTCTGGTTTGCCTGAGACTGGAGGGTTTCAGTGCTAAAAACAGGAACGTTCTGGGCAGAACAAGATGGGTTAGTCACCCTGAAGTGTATGACTGTGTTGTCTGATCCCTGCTAGAGAAGAGAGCTTGTTGGTTGCAAGAGGACAAGGAATAGAAATGTCTCTCAAAAAGCAAAGATGAGGGAGTGGTCTGCTCTGGGCTTGGGGAGGGTGTCTGAGGACTTTCTCTCCAGCCTTGCCTTCAGGAAGGAGAAATGAGGGGCCAGAGGCTGGAGGAGGAGGAGTAAAGGAAGAGAGAAGAATTGGAGAATTGCTTGGGGGAAGTTTGGACTAGGACCCCTCTAGACCCAAGGTTCTCTTTCCCCTGTCCACACACTGGTCAAGCTGGCTTCTTTTTGGAAAGACTTTTGAAAGTCAAAGAAGAGAAGATTTAGCTCAAGCCTCAAAAGGCCTAAGATTCAAACACTAGCTAAGCCGTTGATTGTGCGGCTTTGAGCAAGTCATTGAAACTCTCAGAGACCTGGTTTCCTCTTCTGTCAAATGAGTTTGTTACAGCCTTCATCACAGGACTGCTGTGGGGATTAAACAAGATGGCAGCCAGGAAGTTGGGAAATGCAGTCAATACACAATCAATATTTGGTTTTACCTGCCTGCCCTTGGCTATACAGATTTCCAAATCTATCCCTCTTAGAACTAATGCTGGTACTCATTTTCCTTTCTGATCCAGGTCCTCACCATGCCCACCCTCTCCCCTGAATCAATTCCAGAAGGGTTTGAGTATGATGAGTCTGCTGAAGCCTGTTTTACGGGGGACATCGTGGACTTTGGGACGGTTTTCCTGCCCATATTCTACTCCGTTGTCTTTATCTTTGGCCTGGTGGGAAATTTGCTGGTGGTGCTTGCCCTCACCAACAGCCAGAAACCCAAGAGTATCACTGACATTTACCTCCTGAACCTGGCCTTGTCTGATCTGCTCTTTGTAGCCACCTTACCCTTCTGGATTCACTATGTGATAAGTGAACAAGGCCTACACAATGCCACGTGCAAACTCACTACTGCCTTCTTCTTCATCGGCTTCTTTGGGGGTATTTTCTTCATCACCATCATCAGCATTGATAGGTACCTGGCCATTGTCCTGGCTGCCAACTCCATGAAAAACCGGACCATGCAGCATGGCGTCACCATCAGCCTCGGCGTCTGGGCAGCAGCCATTTTGGTGGCGGCACCCCAGTTTATGTTCACAAAGCAAAAAGAAGATGAATGTCTTGGCGACTACCCAGCAGTCCTCCAAGATATCTGGCCTGTGCTCCGCAACGTGGAAGTAAATTTTCTTGGCTTCCTGCTCCCCCTGCTCATTATGAGCTACTGTTACTTCAGAATCATCTGGACACTGTTTTCCTGCAAGAACCACAAGAAAGCTAAAGCCATTAAACTGATCTTTCTGGTAGTCATCGTGTTTTTCCTCTTCTGGACACCCTACAATGTTCTGATTTTCTTGGAGACCCTCCGGCTCTATGACTTCTTTCCCAGTTGTGACATAGAGAGGGATCTGAGGTTGGCTGTCAGTGTGACTGAGACAGTTGCGTTCAGCCACTGTTGCCTCAATCCCTTCATCTATGCATTTGCTGGAGAGAAGTTCAGAAGATATCTTTACCACCTGTATGGGAAATATCTGGCTGTGCTGTGTGGTCGGTCAGTCCACGTCAGTTTATCCCCATCTGAATCACAAAGGAGCAGGAGGGAAAGTATTCTGAGCAGCAATCTTACTCAACATACAAGCGATGGAGATGGGTCCATCCTTCTCTGAAGAGATCCCCAAAGCCATGGCCCTACAGAGAGCCTAGAGTTTCTGATTCTGACACAGAATAAGGGCAGTTTTTTGTTTTTTGCATGCAAGAAATGTTTTTGAGCATTGTGCTCAAAATTTGAATGATAAGGAGTAAACATGTCTCTTCTCACAAATGTTGGTTTACAAATGACAAAACTTCAACCCAGACTAGCTTAACTGCAAAGAGGATGGTGAGCCCTTAGAGTGAATGGAAACCAGGGCTTAAGCCCAGCTAGAATTTCCTCTCTCTGACTCTCAAATCATGGTGGCAAATCTCCCAGACCCACATGTCACAACTTTGCCATCAGAGAGGGACAGAGACCCATCTCGCTCTGATCCTAAGGTCAAAATTCCCAGGGAAGGGCTCTGATTGGCAAGTTTATATCATGTGCCCACACCCGGACAAGGTGATGGTATTCATGGGGAAGGGATATATAAGAATGCAGCTGCCTTTCCAATCTCATGATTAGAAGTGGAGGAAGACATATTTCTACAAACCTTACCTGACCACATCAGCCTGCACACACTGCCAGTCTCCTCTTCACTAAACTCCTTTTAATCACGACCCTAAACCTACAAGGGTTTCCCAGTGCCCACTGCAACATGACTAAACTCAAGTACCTGGCTTCTGAGACCACCCATCATGTGGTCCCACTAACAGATTCCCCATTGTCTCCTCTCTTCCCAAAAAGACTCCACAAGCCCTGTCAGCCAGTCCCTTCCAGACAGCCTCACACATCTCCACCTACTTCCAGGCCTAGGGGGAGAAACAGAAAGAAACAAAAGTGAGAAGGGCTCGATTCTGGTCCTAACTCCACCACTTGCCCACTGACTAGCTTGAGGCCAATTGGGTTTCAGTTTCATCTGTAGAATGGGGGTAATGGTACCTCACACGTAGGGAGCATCCTTTCCAGCATGAGGATCCATCTACTATCTCTGACAGATCCCGACCCTCTTGTCTGGTTCCCAGACTTCAGCTCTTCCCCTGCCTGGCACAGTTACACCATGCCCAGGCAGTGGTGCTGACAGAGCTTGGAGAAGCCTGCAGGCTGTGCTGCATGACACAACCCATGCTCAGAGGAAGCTGGTTTCCTACAGTGACATTCAATGAACACTCCCAGATCTACAAATTGACAGCCTTCCTTGGTCCAACCATTCCAGACTGCCTTGAACATTTCCTCCCAATCTCTCCATGCCACGCCCCTGCCCATCTGGAGAGAACTCTCAACGTCCATCCTACTGCCAACCTGTAGAGCCAGGGCCAAGGGAGCAACTTTCTGCTTTTCAGTAAACATTCTGGATGGTTTGAAGTTTGAAAAACAATTATAATAATATTTAAGAAAATATTTTCTGCAATACTTTCATTCCTGCATTTGTCCATCTAGACCTTGTTCACACTCAAACATGTTTGGAATTGCAAAATAATGTACAAAAAGCTTTTTTTCCCTCTTAACATTAAACCCCAAATAGCTCTCTGTTTCTATGTAGCTTTGTAATTATCATTTTAGAAGGCTTTGCCAGACTGTGCACTCACTGAAGGCAGAAGTAATATCAGATTCTTTGCTATATGGATACCTCCTTCTCAGTCAGTATTTTTGTTTAATGAAAAAGAGAATGAATAAATCATGTTCCAGATCATGTACCACCATTTACTCACTATTACTCTGTTGACAAACATTTAGCTTGTTTCCAATATTTAGCAAATAGAAATTTCACAGCACCTTCATCTGTGTAATTTCCTTTCTCCTGGTTAACTGTTCCCTTTGGTTATATTTCCTGCCATGGAGATAACTGGGCAAGAGTTGAACAAAATCGAGCTGCATGCAACTAACAGGTGCAGCCTTTAGAGAGAGCAATTCTGTGACGCCAGTATCTCCAGTGAAAGATGGTGTCAGCATGGAGAGCGTCTTCAGCAGAGAATTCCAGAATTCCTAGAGGCAAATGCTATCATCAGCCTCCAGTAGGATCTGGGTAGGTAGATGGAGCCTTCCGTGGGAGGGAGCCACTGTTGAGGGATGGCCACATCCTGAGGCTGCCCCAGGACTTGGAGAAAATGTCAACTCCCTTCCAAATAATTCTACTCACTTTGTGTTTCTCATATGCTTATTATGTGACCTTCTGGGGAAGAACACTTCTTCCCAGGAAACTTTCTAACGAGAAGGATGGAGAAGATGTGCTTTTGGGTAATGGGGAGAGCTAATACCCCTTATAGACCATTGCATCTTTGCGTGTGTACAGGGTCTGATGGTCTTTCCTTTCGTCTCTCTCTGAGATGCTGCCCGAGAGCCCAGAGAGTGAGTTCACCCCGACTCTGCAAGGCTGACAGCTACACCTGGGAGCATGCAACCTAGGTCCGACAGGTCTACCTTGGGTACCACCTGGCCCTAGATGATGTCCCATTAGTTCCCTCAAAACTGGAACAAAATTGGAGCCTTCTTTTCTTTCCACCGGCACCACACTCGGGGGCCCACAGAGACCAGTCTGGTTTCAACATGACTTGTGATATTGAGTTGGCAACCGCATTTTGGGCAACCCAAGAATAGTCTGATCTAGAGCAAGTGAGAGAAGAAGCTCTTAGCAAATCTAGAGATCTAGTTTCTCTCCAAGACATACACAATCCACGGGAGGGCCAAGTGGTTTCCTGAGGAAAATGTGGCATCTTGTTTCTATTTTTGTTGTAGGAGGGCATGTCGTTAGGCAACAGATACACCCTAGACAGCACTAGCAACCACACTGCATGCCTAGTAGGAAAATTTCTCTTTTACCCCATTTCCTCACTTATTTAGGTAGAAACAAAAATAAAGTTTTAATTTGCATTTCTTTGAAAACTAGCTAAGATTGCTCAGTGTTCACTGTGTTCGTTTTATATTCTTTATAGCCTTTTCTCATTAATAGAGATAGAGTCATTACCGGAAATATGGAAAATAAAGAAACATATACAAATGAAAATTACACAATATTCCACCTCCCAGAGAAAGCCATTGTTTACCACTGATCTGGTTTTCTACTGTGTCATTCTCTGCAGACGAATTCTTTTTTTTAAATTTAAGATCATAACATACATACAATTTTATATCTATTTTTTAGCATTATAGCATGAACATTTTCCCATGTATTAAACTCAGACATGGTTTTTAATGGGTGCACAAATGCCCATAATAGGCTTTATTTAGCCAAGCCCCAACTGATGGACATGGAGGCTGTCCGCAGTTTTTTACTATTAGGAACAATGAACGTAAAGCTTTGCACATATCTCTGATTGTAGTAGAGAAGTTACTGGATCAGTGAACTTAAGAATTTGTGTGTCCCTTGCCAGCTACTACAAAATTATTTTTTCAGAGAGCTGGCACTGCGTTGCTGGTGCTCCAGGAATCCCAGTCCCTGATCTTGGCACCTGCCCCTCCCCAGACTTCTGTGGCAAGATCTTGTGGGCTTTTGCTATTACACAAAGTGCCAGCTACTGACTTCAAGAGGCAAAGAGAAAGACGACTTCTGTTCTTGAGAGAGGGTGGCAATGTTGCTTGTTAGCAGAGAGAAAAGAGAAGAAGGATAGGGGATTTTTAAAAAATTGTTCCATAGCATCACAAAAATAAGTTAAACTAAGGGAACAGAGATTTCTTAGCACATGGGTAAAGGAGACACAGGACAGGACCTCAAAGCCATACAGCATTGGGGAAGAGATGGGGATGGCAATGATTGTCCTAGAGAGGGTAATGCGGTTAGAGGAGAAGTAGAGAGGAACAGGACAACCATAAAATCCTTTACAGTGTGAATGTTTAATAAATTCACTTCTACACAAAGTAAAAACAATCTTTGCAACAAAATGCAACAAAGAGAAAAATTATTCAGGATTTAGCACAGCTGATTGCAGGAATGCCAATTTTCAGTGTATCTGCCATCATTTTATATACACTTGGCTATAACCATCTCAGTAAAATGTAGAGCTCATTACCTGTAAAATAAAAGAGAAAAAATTTAGAATAAACCAAGCATTAGCAACTTTACTTAAATCTTGAGTGAATTCTCTCTGGCTTGCGTTTCACAAATCATTTATACCTTATCAGGAAGTGAAGTTATTAAAAATCCCTCTAACTTGGGCTTTGCTAGCAGAGGTGATACTCCAATCAGTTAGGAAATCCATCAGTACCAACTCTAAACACCCTTTGTCATAACCAGGTGACCCTGTTATGGGGCAAGAGGATGCCCAGCTGAGAAGCTGAGAAGCTGGGAAGCCTAATTTCAAAAGGCTCATTTACATATCCATCGGAAATTTATGAATGCCATTTCAAAGAACATTATTTCTCTGAGAAAATGGAAGGAACCAGAAAAGAAGTTCCCCCAGGCTTCCACCCCCACATCTTCCCACCGACCTGCAGCTGTGCTGTGCCCTCTGCTTTTCTCTCCCAGTATAAGGGAAGGGTTGCCCCTGCTCTTATTTCAAGCCAAACCCTAGTGAGACTTGTGCACTAGGTCTCACCCCCTCCTACCTTCCCAAGGAGTGTATTCCTGCATTTGTCCCCTCTCCTCTGCATAATCAATTTCCTCTCTCTGATTGATAATCCAAGCAGGCCAGAATACACCCCATTTTTAAAAACCTCCTCTTGACTCCACATCTCCTTCAGTTGTTGTCCCACATCTCTATTCCATTTAGAGATACTCGAAAGAGTTGTTTCCATTTCCTCTCCCTCCCCCCATTCTCTCTTGATTCCACTCCCATCAGGCTTTCTTCTCATCCCAGATTCACTCTTTTTTTTTTTTTTTAATTTTTTTTATTTATTGAGATTGTTCACATACCATACAATTATCCAAAGACCCAAAGTGTACAATCAATTGCCCCCAGTACCATCATACAGCTGTGCACCCATCACCACAATTAATTATTTTTTTCAATTTTTAGAACATTTTCATTATTCCAGAAAATATGGTGTAGTACATTTGTTACCATTGATGAAAGAACGTTAAAATACTACTAACTGTAATTAGTTTGCAATAGGTACATTTTTTCCCTATATGCCCCTCTATTATTTTTTTAAAGTTTCAGAATAGTATTTAATTTTCAGATATTTATATTCATCTTATTTGATATCACAAAATAGTGGCTGTTTTATAAATTTTACAGATGAGGATATTGTTGCACTATTCTCACCTTACATAGGTTGCAGAATAAATCTGAATACAGATCAACACTTCCCCTTCTTCCTCCTTTGTATATTTACAAACAAGCCTACACATAACACTTGCTATTCAAATTATTTTTATCTGAGCTAAGGAACTAAATGCATTGAGATAATTTTGTTTTGTTTATAGGAATTCTCACTGTAAGCTACACAAGCTTAGGGATCAGAGAGTAAATAGATTTTTCTTTTTTGCCAAACCCTCTATCTGAACTCAGAAGCTAAAATGGTTCAGTATTTTTCATTAACTATGCAATAAAGAGCAAATCTTGGGTCCACAATTAATGTTCTTTTGTTTCAGTGTATAAATAGAAGTTAATAATTGCCACTTAAATTTAGTGGTTCAATGACTACAATAACAGATGTCTCTCCATATATAATAGAAATTTTCACCAACACTGCTCTCTATATGCCTTTGCTCTATATATCCCATGCCTATCTCCAGACAATGGCATCTCATCTACACCAACCAATAAAACATAATTGAGAATACACATTTTTCAATGCTCTCAAAAAGTGTAAGAGTATTCCTTTGGGTTTTCAAAAGAAGTCTATATTTTCAGACTTAAATTTAATAGTTTTTAATTATTCTTAGTCTAATTCCTGTTTTATCAATTAGGAAACTAAGAGTCATCTTACAAGTTAAGTGAGATGAACACATCTACAATCAGCAAGTCAGAAAAGTGAGGCAAATATCTTCAACTTCTGCCTTCTAGTGTTTCAGAAAGAATGCCATACCATAAACCTGAGTTATCCATTTGAAATAGAGTAAAAGAAATGGCAGCATGGAATAGGATGTGACACCAAGTATGTTTTCTCCTTCATAATGTCACCATTCTGCAATGTCTTTTTATTCTTCTCTGAAATATGGAATTAAAAATAATTTAACATAGGGTTGTGTCTTATGAAGACTATGATGATAATAAAGCCAAACTTATATTCAATGGTCACTATATGGCTTAAAAAATGCATCTTCAGCTAATATTATGGAATCTTTCTCCATATCTCTCTCTCCTTTCTTTGTTTCTCTGTCATTAGGGCTCCCTTTAGTATCTCAAGTAGGTCAGGTCTTTTATTAGCAAAACCTCTCAGCATTTGTTTGTCTGTGAAAAATTTAAGCTCTCCCTCAAATTTGAAGGAGAGTTTTGCTGGATAAAGAATTCTTGGTTGGCAATTTTTCCCTTTCAGAATTTTAAATATGTTGTGCCACTGCCTTCTCGCCTCCATGGTTGCTGCTGAGTAGTCACTACTTAGTCTTATGTTGTTTCCTTTGTATGTGGTGAATTGCTTTTCTCTTGCTTCTTTCAGAACTTGCTCCTTCTCTTCAGTATTTGATAGTCTGATCAGAATATGTCTCAGAGTGGGTTTATTTGGATTTATTCTATTTGGAGTTCACTGGGCATTTATGCTTCGTGTATTTATGTTGTGTAGAAGGTTTGGGAAATTTTCCCCAACAATTTCTTTGAATACTCTTTCTAGACCTTTACCCTTCTCTTCCCCTTCTGAGACACCCATGAGTCTTATATTTGGATGTTTTATTTTATCTATCATATCCCTGAGGTCCATTTAGATTTTTTCAATTTTTTCCCCATTCTTTCTTTTGTGCTTTCATTTTCTGTTTTGTTGTACTCCAGGTCACTGATTTGTTTTTCAACTTCCTCTAGTCTTGTACTATGAGTATCCAGAATCTTTTTAATTTGGTCCACAGTTTCTTTTATTTCCTTAAGATCATCTATTTTTTTATTTACTCTTGCAATGTCTTCTTTATGCTCTTCTAGGCTCTTCTTCATGTCTTTTATATCCTGTGCCATGCTCTTCTTCATGTCCTTTATATCCTGTGCCATGGTCTCATTGTTTGTTTTTAGTTCTTTGATTAATTGCTCCAAGTACTGCGTCTCCTCTAATCTTTTAATTTGGGTGCTTGGGTTTGGGTTATCCATATTGTCTGGTTTTTTCATATGCTTTAAAATTTTCTGTTGTTTTTGGCCTCTTGGCATTTGCTTAACTTGATAGGGTTCTTTTAGGATATGTACGCTAATTCAAAGACTCTCTAATTTGTCAGATCTACAGCTTGGTGGCATACACGTTCTCTAATTAACCAGCAGGTGGCATCTGCGAGCCACCAATTCCCCTCAAGCCAGTTCTCCCCAACTTTGTCTTTGTGGTGTGTGGGGGATCTGATTCTTGTGGGATCAAATTGGTGCACCAGTTTTGCGTGTGTAGTAGGTGCTGTCTGCCCTGAATGTGGGGTGTGTGTCTGAGCAGTTAGGGAGTGAGGGCAGCTTAAACAATCAAACCTCCCAGGTGTTCCTGGAGATTTAAGGCTGTTCCAAGAGTCTAAACCTTCATTTTGGTCTCGCCACAGATTGTCTCTGCTGCTGACCCACAAGTCCTTGGTATTGGCTTATGGTCCCTGGGATTTCCAAGTGGGTCCCTCTTCCAAGCTGTGCCCTTCTCGGGCCTCTGCTGAGGGAAGGCTGTGCTATGTCACAAGTGTGCGCCAACCCTCAAGGGAAGTTCTGTGTAGAGGTGTTCCCAGCCTGCTGAAAGGATGGATGAATGGAGTGTGTTAATTTCCCCCTTTTCGCACAGCTCTGCTTTCCTAGCTCCGGGACAGTTAGCTGCAGGTGCATGAAAGGCTATTGTCCACACCAGATATTGTGGCATGTGCACTCATTGCTGGAAACACTTCCCATCACAATGGGTTTTTTGGCACAGCTTTGGGCTGTGGCGCTGGCTCCGGGCAGGAACGTTCCCAGCCCACCGGAAAGATGGCTGTAAGGGGCGTGGTTTTTTCCCCCTTTTGGCTCACCTCTGCCTTCCTCGCTCCGAGAAAATTAGCAGCAGGTGTGCAAAAGGCTGTCGTCCACGCGAGATATTGAGGCGTACTCACAGGTTGTAGAGATGCTGTTCCTGCCACGCTTCCCTATGAGGTTCTCACTGCTGTATCCGCAGCCGCTTTTGGGTTTTTTAAAAAGAACTAGTCCGATTCCAAACGCCAACCCACAGTTTCCCCACACTGCAGTGTGGCTGCAGGATATTCAGCAGGCTTACTCACTCGTTTCAGAACGCAGACTCCCGGTTTCACCAAGCACACGGTTCCCTTGTTCAAACTCCCAAATATCTCAAATGAAAAAATTTCAGGAATCTTTTATTTAGCATCTTCATTCTTGGAAAGCCGGAGGGTCTCCTCGGACTAGCTCTGTTCCTTTTTCAACTCAGTGCAGAAAGCCTCGGCCATTTTGAGCTCCCAGTTCTGTCCCAGATTCACTCTTGTTGAGCTCACCAGTGTACTCCGCATTGCTAAATCCAATGGTCCATAATCAAGCTCACCTTACTTGACCTAACAGCAGAATTTGACAAAGTTGATCACTGCCCCCTTTTCAAAGCACATTTTCCACTCAGCATTGGAGATATTTCTCCTCTCCTCTCCTCTCCTCTCCTATCCTCTCCTCTCCTCTCCATCTCTATCTCTCTCTCTATCTCTGTCTCCTTCTCTTCTCCTACCTCCTCACTGGCTGCTCTTTTGCAGTCTCCTTCACTGGCTCCTTCCACCTCCCAGACCTTTAAACATCAACAGCCCAAGGCTTGAGCCTTAGACCTCTTCTCTCTTTCTGCACTCACTTCCCTGGAGATCTCAGCCAGTCGCAAACCTTTAAACACCATCTCTCCTCTAACAAATTCCACATGGTTTTCTCCACCCAGACTTCTCTGGCATCCAGATGAATATATCCAATTCCCTCCCTGATAATTCCTCTTGGATATATAATAATCATCTCCCAGCATGCATCACAAAACCTGCTCCCCTGCAGTTTTGCAGTGTCAGTAGAGGACAGCTCCATTCTTCCAGTCGCTCTGATCAAAATCCTTGGGGTCGTCCTGGGTGCCCCTCTTTCCCTGGTGCTCCATTTCCAACTCACCAGCCAGTCCCACTCAGCACTTTTTCCACAATATCTCCTGACTCAGATCCCCTCTTGCCACTTCACCACCATTCCCCAGTCCAAGCCATCACAATGACTCCCCCCAGACAACTCCGCTTGGGTCTCCTTGCTTCCACTCCTGCTCCTCCACAGTCCATTCACTGCACCCCCAAGGGGGTCCTCTTAATGCTTTAAAATTGATTTTTAAGAACTCACTATAGAGGAAATATAGTAACCTTTTTGTCTGTCATATGTGTTGCAAATGTTTTTTCCTGTTCTGTCATTTCTTATTTTTACTGTTTCAGAAGGCAAAACCCATTGTAGTTTCTCTTTTACATGAACCTACCTTGTAGTAAATGCAAACTACCCCCCCAACCTAATTATGACAAGGTTGTTTTCAGTCTCAGTCTGTGGCATCATCAAGCATTTTCATCTTTTCCTACGTATTCGTTGGCAATTTAATCAAACATTGGCAGGAGCTATCCAGAGGCAGATAGCCAAAAGCTATTTAAAACTGAGAGTCAAGAAAATGACTCTTAGCAACAATGTATTTATCAAGGTCAGTTCTGTAAGTTGATCAGAGGCAGCAGAAATGACACTGCCTCACCATGACTCAAAGCACAGGCAGACGCACACAGGCTGAGGGAAATAACAGCACCTGACGCTGGCATATTTATCACACTCGATTTGGCTACTTTCTAACGACATCCAAGTGTCTTACCTTGTGGAAAGCCGCCTCCCGAATCGGGCCTAGCGTATGCGCTGCAGCCTGCTCTAGAGTTACCCCCGCCCATCGAGTGAGCCAAGATGGCGCCTGCATCCTGTTTCCGCATAGTGACGCATGTATGTAACCACCCGCTGTATTCACCAATCATGCTTGTGTGCGTGGCGTTAGCCCATTGGATACACACAAGGTTTATAAGAAAGTTCCCGGGCAAAGCTCGGGGAGACAGCCCACAAGGAGCCGTACCTGACGGCCGCATCGAGGTTGTTCTCCCCCGAGGTGTCTCGCCCCGGGTGGAACCTGTAAAGATGATGATTGCCTAGTCCCATTAAAAGTTTATCTGCTTTACCACCGCGAGTCCTGAGTGATCACAAGTGCTCTGGGTAAGACGTTGTCCGCACCCTCTCTCCCCTTATCTCTCTGGTCCCCATCGCCGGCCGACCGAGGACTCGAGGCGGGGCAGAGAAGCGCCGGACATTACCTGAAGAGACATGAGCCAGTAAGACAGAACCTAAAACTTTATAGAAGGAAAAGTTTCTAAGGATGTTTAGTGCAGAGATGGTGCAGTTTCAGCAGTTAAGACTTGAAACTGTCTCTGAAACCTCTTATGCCTTTACTGGCTAATGAGAAGAATTGAAAGCTCTAGGTGCAGACCCTAAATATGATGTTGAGAAGCCCTAGGAAATATGAGGAGCCCAGTTCATCAACCTTAGTCTTTCTGGAAGTTCCATTCCAATGGCTCTAGTCACCCTTGGCCACTCTCACCTAAGGGGACACCTGCTCGATAGACTCCTCTTTCCCTCCAAGTATTACAGACATGCCAGCCACTGGGTCCAACATCTCTGGCTTCCAGATTCTTCAGTGAAGCCTGCTGGACGCCAAGGCCACCTTGCCACTTTCTTGCCCATGAGGTTCTGCGCCCACCCCTCCCCAGACACCTGTCACTTGTGCTGACGAGCTTGCACTAGGGTTAGACATTCCACTCTGAGAGTATTTGTCTTTAGAAATGACTCTACTACCTCAGAAAATGGGGTGGTGATACCTATGATTGGGGTTTGGGAGAAAATGAGAGATTACAAGTAAAAGCAATTAGCACAGTTTTCTAGCCCAGGGAAGGGCTCAAAGCAAGTTCACTTCCCTTTTCCTCTCTCTGTTACACCAGAGAGGACAGTCCAGTTTCCCCAAAGTTAAGAAACCCTTCCCTCAGGTCCTACCATTCCCACTGTGAGACCTGAAGGGACCAGCCTCCCCACAATGTTTGCCTTGCTCTTCGTAATTTTCCAGGAAGCTTTCCATATCATACCATTAGCCCCCTAAAAGCCCCTTTTTCCCTATGTCCCTTTCCTCTCCCCACTTCAAGGTGGGTCCATGCCAACCCCAGTGCCTTTATCTCTTTTTTCTAGGTGAAACAAGAGTAGTGGCCCTGATTTTAATGTCTAGGAAGTTGACCATGGGCCCCCCAGTTCTTTCCCATCTTGAGAAGTGAAATGTGGTCAGGATGCATAGCCTGATACCTCATGCACACAGGGTCCTGTGTAACCTGTGGTGATATCCCAGAGTGCCTGAGCTAGATATGCAGATTTGGACCCACCAGGGGACCTGTACTGGGTTGAATAGTGCCCCCCAAAATTCAAGTCCACCCAGAACCTCATAATGCCAACTTATTTGGAAACTGGGCCTTTGCAAATAGAATTAGTTAGAATAAGATGAGGTCATACTGGATTAGAATGAGCTCTAAATCCAATCATTGGTTCCCTTAGAAGAAAAAGGCAAACACACAGATAAATTCAGGGAGAAAGGTTATATGATGATAGAAGCAGAGATCAGAGTGATGCAGCTGCAAGCCAAGCTTGCCAGAAGTCCCCAGAAGCTAGAATATGCACAGAAGGATTCTCCCCAGCTGCTGTCCTAACTTCTCCATGCCATACCTTGGGCCCAGAATTCACTCTGCTGCTTCTACAATTCACTCTGCTGACACCCTGATCTAGCCTCCAGAACAGTGAGAAAATAAATTCCCATTGTTTTAAGCCCCCCAGTTTGTGGTGCTTTGTTACAACAGCACTAGAAAACTAAAACATTGCCTAATCAGGACCTTAAGTTATATGTGCACTTAGCAAACACAGTTTTGCATACCAGAATAGGAAGAGTGGAGAGCGTGAGAATACAAGTGTTTTTCTACTCTGTGGTTAGCATAATTGAGCCCTTGGAAATGTATGGTTTGGGGGTTAAATGTGCTGGGTAAGTTCCACCACAGCTATTCAGAATGTGCAAAATATGAATAAAATACCAATAGGTTTACTAGGGTAAAATTAATGCAGCAAAAAAAAAATAGTGATTATTTCCACTGATAAAATACTGACATTTGGTTGAATAGGAGACAACTGGGAGTTGTAAGAGCAGCTGTAGTAATTGAAGGATTGATACTTGTGAGCTATTTTTAAATATATTTAAATTTGTAAACATGTCTAAAGAAGAATGCACGTCCTCTTTATTTATGACTCTTTCTTAGAGGATGGATCATTTGCCTGAACTAAATTTATTTCTTAAATCAAAACTACAATTTGCCATATATTTTTGCCTGGTGAAAAATGGTACTGTTTTTCTGCTGTACCCACTTTGGGCTGCCTACCCCAGGGCTTCCTAGAGCAGGAGTCCACAAAGCCTCCCACATGTTTACACCACATCTACTGGTTTTCTGCTACTCACAGCTCAGTGCAATCCTAGCTGGCCACTACCCTTCACCGACCTCCATGCAAGTGCCCACCAGACCGCCGTCTTCCTCTCTGTACTTCAGCCACTGACCCATCCATGCAGGGGCTTCGCCCCATTCCTCTGTGACTTGCCCCTCGGGTCCAGCTGCTGTCCTAACTTCATGCCACACCTTGGGCCCAGAATTCATTCTGCGGCTTCTACAATACCCCACACCGTGGGGTTCTGTAACACTGGTTATGGCCCATATCCATTCCCTAGCTCCATTCCCGCTCTGGGGTCTTGCTCCTCCCCAGAACTTGGCCAGCAGCAGGACGCAAATCCTCTTTGCTACTGAATCTCCCAGATTATCATGAGTGCTAAAGCCTCTCCAGGACTCTGCCCAGGAGGCAGGGGCAGGGCCTCAGTCTCTGAGAGAGACACCCCTGCCCCCAAAGTCTATAAATTCACACTGCCCCCACCCCCGTTCCCTTGCTCTCCCTCCTTCTGATCAAGGAAGGAATCTTTTTAGAATCAGAAGGAAACGAAAAGGAAAAGTGCCCTCTCCAAATCCCCTCTTTACTCTTCCCTAAGGAATTTAGGTGTTTGAAAAGTAGAGCCAGAAAAAAAAAAAAAAACTAGATTAAAATTCTCCAAGACTTCACTCCCAACAAGCATAGGGCCTGGGACAGAAAAGGTGTTGGATGGATGTGAAGAAGAGACAAGGGAGGGATGGCGTGCCTTGGGGCATGGCGGAGCCTCATCCCAAGTCAAAGGAGGCTGAAGAGTCGGGTAAGCTGGGGCTGTGGTTGGAGCCTTAGAGACCAGGCAGGGCTTTGGGAACGCAGCCACGTGTGCCTGAGGAGCAGGAGGGAGGGGTACCAATGGTGGGCAGGATGAGGGGGAGCAATCCTGGACGTACACGAAGCCCGGGGCAGAAGAAGCTGTCAAGTCATCTCCATCCCTACCTTACACAGTCGACCCTCAGAGTCACCCACTCCCCGTGCCCTCTGGACCCTCTGACAAGCAGCCTCTCCCTGCCCTCACCCCATGCAGTCTTCATCTGCCATCTCCACTAACCCCACTGCAGACACCAAGACAGACCCCCTCCTCCCCAGCCTGGCCTGGAGGCATCTTGTGAACCTGAATCTTTTGCCCCAGCTTCATATGCTCAGTTTCACATTGTGGACTTCACAACCACTCCTTCCAGGCCCTCCCATTCTAAAACCACCACCTGAGAGAGGGAATGGGTATCCCCTTCTCAGGAGCTCCTTCCCCTCTCTGTCCCCTCCTCAAAGGCCCACCAGAGCCAACTGGTGTTCCTCACCCACCATCACAACTGTGGTGTCACTCTCCCTGTCCTGAGGGCTGTTCAGCCAGGAGTCCTTGGGGACAAAGAAAGAGTCCTAGGCACGTGCAATTTAGAAGCTGAAACAATTTTAAAGTCATTAGAACATGGGCATTTTTAAGGAATCTTTACCTCTAACAGAAGGATTTGCCTTGTTCAACTCCTTTGCCTTACATAACTGAAGTTTCCTCTCACCTGTTGTCTCTCTTGCAAACTGGATCGCTGTTGTTTTTTTTTTATTTTATCTCCATGACCTTGTCCTTAGACAATAGCTATGGTTCCAGCCTCAACAAAGTGATTTCTACCAGTCTGACATTTCCATTCGCATATATAGTTCTGTGCTCATTCTCTTTGCAACCTTCCTGTACACAACTACTGTGCCCTTCTGTGACCTGACTTTGTTGCAAGAGCATCAAGTTAGTTGGTCTTTTTCCCTTAGTTTTCCTTTTGTATTCTCTTCCATATGAAGCAATTGTGCACTTCTTTCAGCTTTTCTAATGTTAAATCTCTTTTTCACATCCATGAAAGGAGGGCCACTCAGAAGCCAAGGGAGACTGGGTCACTTGCATTACCCCAAAGCTCATGATATACTCATACATGAAGCAAATCCAAAGCAGGTTTATAAAAATCATGGTATAGTCTCAATGCTTATGTTAAACAAATTATTGTTTTAACACGTACACACCCGCAACTTCCTAGGGGCAAGAATATGAGCAAGCTGTGTGGAGGGCTGGTATAATGGCCTGGAGGTATGAACTTTCTGTCAGCAGAAGAGTCGGGAAAAAGTCCCAGGAGAAGCCACAGTAACTTGTGAGAACCCACAAGTTACTGGATGCGAAACTGCTGGGTCAAGTAAGACCAGGCTGAGAAGGCTGGTTATTGCTTAGAAAAGCAGTGATGCTGGGGCCTCAGAAGAGTCTTGCCAACAAATGGGCAAAGCCCATCAGCTCTCAGGTGGACCCTTTGCCAAGCAACCCTCACAGTTCAGACAAGCAAGTGAATACTTCCTGGTGTGTTTCCACCCCAAAGAGAGGCTCCTGGTGGGAGCCTGAGAGCTCTGGCGATGCATTCTCTCTCCGTATCCCAGATCTTTACTGTTGTCATACCTACTCTTAATTTTGCATCCTAGCTTCTGTTGTTTCCCTCCTTTCCAGGTTCTACCACCTTTCTTACTGTCTCTGGTACAAGAAAGACCAAGGGTTTCATATACCAAGACAGACCCAGTCTTGAATCACAGCCCTGATATTTCCCAGATGAGGCAGGATGTTCTATTCAAGCCTTCCTGGAACTCAGGCATTGGCTGTCCTCTGGCTAGAGGGACATTGTCTTCTTGGGGATGATTAGCATGTAGCAAAGGGAGCGAGCATCTGTGCAAAGGCATCTGTTCACAGTGATTTGAAAGGTGTTGAAAAGGAGATGCAGGAGGCATCTGGCCCCAGCCCTGTCCCAGAACCTTGTCTGACCCTCTGAGGAGCAAAACCTTCTTCCCAGATCCACATGGAAGCCAGCAAAGCTGTGACTGTGTTTCAGAGCCTCAGGGATTCTGTAGCCTCTGGATTGCAACAGAGACCGTTGCCCTGAGGAAGCAGGAGGAGATGCAGATGCAAGGAAGGAGATGACTGATGTTTGGCAACCATGGAGGATGCCATCAAAGAGCATGGCCTTGCTTTGGAGCAACAGTGAGCTGCCCCTGTGAGTCCAGAAAGGCACAGGGAGATGTTACCCTCACTCAGTGAAGCCTGAGACAACTGAAAGTTGATGTTCATTGAGCCTCGTCCATATCCTGGGGCACCTGGGTTATAGTAGCCAAGTGACAGTGGATTCACTTCTGAACTTGCTCCAGACTCAGTTTCCCCATTGTGAAAGGGTAATAACAGCAGCATGGCAGTTAAGCATGGAGATTCAAATCCCAGTTTTGCCACAACTGGCTGCAAAACTTGAAGGAATTCATTTAATCTCGCTTTGCCTTGGTTTTCTCATCCATTAAACATAACAATAGTACCTAGTGTAAGGATTTCAGCTATTTCAAGTCCTCAGGAAAGCAGATGCCAAGACAGGAAGGGATAAGACATGCAAGAGATGTATTTGGGAAAACGTCTCTGATAGAAAATGTGAAGGGAGTTGGGGAGCCCAGAAGAAGACTCTAATGCAGTCCGACCCTTGTGTTGGAGAGATGGAAGAAAAGTTCTGGCAAGGCCAATTGAGTGTCACCAAGCCAAAGCCACTGTCAGAGAATTCTCACATCTCCCAGGAACAGAACTACCTTAGTGTTCCTGCCACACTTAGTCACTGGAGGGTATTTTAGTTCCCTTGGCTGCTCAAGCAAATATCATGCAATGGATTGGCTTAAACAATGGGAGTTTATTGGCTCGTGGTTTTGAGGCTAAGAGAAAATCCAAATCAAGGCATCATCAAGGCGATGCTTTCTTCCCAAAGACTGGCCTTCTGGAGCTTGCTGCTAGTGATCCTTGGTCCTCAGCTTCTCACATGGCAAAGCATATGGTGGCGTTTCCTTTTCTCTTCTTTCTCTTCTAAGTTTCATTGATGTTCAGTTTCTTGCTTCCCATGGCTTTCCCTCCATCTGTCTGAATTTCATCCTGCTTATAAAGGACTCCATGATTAAGATCCATCCTGACTGGGTTAGGCCACACCTTCACTGAAGTAACCTCATCACACAGGAATGGATTAAGTTTAAGAACATGTTTTTTCTGGGGTATACACAGCTACAAATCATCACAGAAGGAGAGAAACTTCAGAGTCCATCAGTCAATTACTCTCCCCACAGTCAGAGATCTGAGAGGCTCCTTCTCATGGCCTCCAATGTTGTTATAAGAACTTAAGGATTTGCTTAATTGTGGTAGAAATGCTTAGAATGGACTTATATTGGGCCCCTTTATAGTCAAGAATGTGTGTTGTGAAGAATTTACCCTCACCAAAGAGAGGTCTGGACTTTGCCCTTGCCTTCTGGGACGTAAGTTCTAGTGTCTTTGTTTGACTGTGGGCTTCGGGGTCGCACTAGATAGTCTAAACGATTGAGGGCAGAGGCTGGCCAGTGGTCTCAGGGTAAGGGCTGACCACACCACATACAACAAAGTGAGGTAGGGTGGGGACCAAATTGACCAATCAATCATGCCTATGTGATAAATTCCAATAAAGACTCTGGACACTGAGGTTCGGGTGAGCTTCCCTGGTTGGCAAAACTCCATGTGTATTGTCACACACAGATACCTGGAAAACAGCGCGTCCTGACTTCACGGGGAGAAGACAACAGAAGCTCCATGTCTGATCCTCTGCAGACTCTGCCCTATGCATTTCTTCCCTTGGCTGATTTTAATCTGTATCCTTCCCTAACCGTGAGTTCTGTGAGTCCTTCTAGTGAATTACTGAAACTGAGGGTTGTTTCAAGAACTCTCCAAACTTGCAGTTGGTGTCAGAAGTGAGGGAAGTCTTGGGGACTGTTCCCTCTAATTTCTCTGTTGTTTCAACTCTTGCAGTGTCATAAATGTTTTCTCCTAACTTCCAGCCCTCTGGGACCATCTTCCTTTTCCCCATTTTTCCATGCCCCATCTCTGCTTCAACAGTCTCCCCGATTGTTTTCTTTTCCCTCTTTTCTTCTTCCTTTTTCCTTTCTCTTTTAAGTCCCTTCCTGGGTCTGTCATCCAGCCACAAAGGCTGAAGAAGGGGAAAGGCTGCAGAGTGGTGCAGTGGGAGAGGAATGATGGTGAGGGTTAGAAGGCCCTAAATGTGCGTGAGGGGGGCCCAGGCCTGCTGCCCCTCTGTGCCACCTGCCTCCCCACCCTGGACCTTCAGCAGTGTGGTCCACGCAGGAGGCTCCCTCCAGAATTGTGGCCACACTCCCAGCCTCGAGGACCTGCACCTGTGCCTCTAGGCTGGATTAACTCCCCCGGGTTGACCACAGGGAGGCCTGAGGAGGCTTTGCCTATCAGCATCCAGCCTTTACCTGTCAGCCCCTCAGCTGACAGGGGTGGAGGGCCAGAGCCTTCCACACTCTCATTCCTCCTTCCAGCATGACTAAAGATCTATTTTAATTTTCACTTGCCTCCAGTGTGGTAGAATGACATTAATCTCCATTGTCAGGGGGAAGCTGAGGAAGCCAAGACTTCTCCTTTGGGGTTTGAGTTGCAAAACTCTTCCTGAATCCCCAGCAGTATAAATCCTGTTTTTACTTTCACAGCTATATGTAAAATCCAAAGAGTGCTTTTCTAAAAATAGACAAAAGAAGCTGCGGCTTACCCTCAAATGAGTTTCTGAGGTCCTAGGAGAAGATGTCTCAGGGGGGCTATTCCATATGGAGCACCTCTATCCTTGATCAAATAAAAGAGGAGACATGAAACTCTGTGCTCCATGAGCTGACTCCCTCTCTTGCATTTCTAAGTCAAGGAATTGGTCCAGGGTGGAGAGACTGGGGGATTATGCATACCCAAAAGGGTGGTACTGTCCAGGGAATGTCAAACTTCTGTATTCTTGATGCACTCTCAGAGAACAAACTGACACTAAGGAAGGAACTACCATTGCCTGTGCCTGCTGCATAGTGGCACCAGGCTAAGGTAACCTTAGTGAGGTCGTCTGCAGCCCTACACAGCCCCTGATCCTACTGGTACCTAACCAGAGGGAAGTCCTCAATGTCTGAGAAATCAGTCACAGGCGTTTCCTGAAGTCATGCTGTTGTGGTGCTGTTACCTATAACAGGCTAATGTGGAGATTTGGGGGTACAACCCCAGGTTGACAAAGGCAAGTATATGTTCTTTCCCTGAGCTCATTCCCTGCGGGTGTCTTTATATAGTTCCTGGGCAAACTCTACAAGCAGAAGCCTCTCTGACATGATGTCTGCTCCAGGTGCTCTCTTTTTGTTCTCGATGTGGGAAGGGCGGGAGTGTACAGCAAAGAGGGGAGTAAGCATCCAGATTTTCAAGAAGAGTTGTCTCCATCACATATCCCAAAAGGAAAGGGCTGGCCCTCTGGAACTCACTGACTGATCTACCTGCCACCCAGAACTGAATTTGATGGGCTTCTATCTCATTCCTTATAAAAGATCTCCCATTGTGTGGATTGGAGTTGGTTCCCTAAAAGTTGTCCCTATAGACACCTCATCTGGAATGGCCTGATTGTAAGGGTGGCTGCTCAGCTTAAACTAGCACACGATCTGCCTGGGTGTGTTAAAGGTCAATGTGTACAAGGACTGCTCTCCCTCAAAACCAAACCACAGACAAAATTTTCAAAGCTAAGGAAAAAGCAAATACTACAATGAACATCAGATAATCTTTATCTGGAGTCACCAATTTTAACATTCTCTCACATTCATTTGAGAGAGAGAGAAAGAAAGAGATATTTTTCTTTGGCTGAACCATTTGAGAGTAAGTTGCAGACATCATAGCATTTTATTTCTAATTATATCAGTTTATATCTTCTAAGAACAAGGACTCCTCCCAGATAACCACAGTACTATTATCACACTCAAGAAATTTAACATTGATTCAATATCATTTAATATACAGTCCATATTCAAATTTCCCAACTTGTCCCCAAATTTTCCTTTTTGACTTTTTTAAAAAAATCCAGGATCCAATCAAGGTACAGCATTGAATTTGCAGGTGAGTGTCATGTCGGTAAGGAAGGAGTCAGCAAACTTTGTCTGTGAAGAGCCAGATAGCTCTCTTTCTCAGCTACTCTACTCTACCATTATAGCATAAAAGCAGCCATAGACAATGTATTAGTAAATGGGCCTGGCTGTGTTCCAGATAAACTTCATTTACGAAAATAGGTGGCAGCCCAATTTGACCCATGAACTATACTTTGTCAACCCCTCATGTAAGGCATTCCCCTTATTTGGCCAGTGGGAGCCCCTTCAAGTTGGCTCCAGTGCCACTTTCACTTAAACCTATTAGGATTTGAGCACTTCCTTGCTTTATGGCACAAAAAGAGCTCAAAATGTCCTTTTTGTGCCCAGACCTGGAATTAGTCATTTTTTCAGGGAGCCCTAATTCCTTTAGTAAGGAATGGAATGTAGAAGCAAAAACATGGGTACTAGGCACCCTGATATTACTGGATGTCATTGCTTCTAGGCTCTTTCAATGGAAAGAGCTAGGATACACACACATGTATGCATGCACACATCTTTTTTGAAAAATCATGAGTCTGTACTGATTCTGATTTCAATCCAACAATGCAGGTCTCCCTTCTCTCATAGTGAAAACAATTTAAAATGCTGAATAAAATATAAAACCCATCTTCTTCAAAGCACATATGATCTGAAACATTCAGGCAGGGACTAATTTAAAGGAGGTAAGTAGCTCTGAAGCCAGCTTTAACCTTAAGAGGATTTATGATACTATGAAAATGCATATGAAGTTTTTAACTTCAAGTTACCAAACAGACAAAAAAGAAAACTCATGGATTCCTCAAGACAGGAAATCTAATAGAATAATGCCCCTAACTCTGGGTCACCAAGGATCTGCATTCATACTGGAATGACTAATAGGAACCTGTCTATACCACCAAACCAGGGAAGTGAAAGTCTTGATCCCTAGTGCCAAACAGAAGGGAAAAATAACTCCCCTGACAATTTTTAACCACAAGCCCACTCCTCACATGAAATTTGAAACCAGAGTCATTCTTTACCAGTGGGCAGAACAAATTCAGCTAATAACTTAGTTTAAAGTGATCCTGGACAGATAGTAACCTGAGTACCAGATAAAAGTTAACTCAAATCTTCTCTGGAGGAACCTCCCACATCCCAAGTCTGAAATAATGTTCACAAATTCCAAGGAAAATGAAAGTTAAAAATAATAAAATATACAAGGAAAAAGAAACCATGAGTTAAAGATGGAAGAAGTATTGGTTCTATAAGAATATATTTTATCTTCTGTTTCTGATATTTCTGATATGGAAATATCAGAAACAGAAGATAAAATATATTTAATATCTTTCAAGAAATAAAAGAGAGGCTTGAAAATATGAGTTGAATGAAAGCAGCTTTGGAAAGAAACAAATAGAGCTCTCAGAATTAAAAAATAAGATAATTGAAATTAAAAATTCAAAGGACAGGTTTAACCTTAGAATAAATATAGCTAAAAAGAGAATTAGAGAACTGGAAGAAAGAACTGAACATGTTGACCAGAATGCATGCCACCAAGACAAAGAGATTGAAAGCATAACAGAGAGATTAAAAAACAACAACATACAGGAGGCTAACATTGTCTATAACACTAGTTAGTGGTTGAGGCTTAACTTTATGGACCAGCAGGGATATGGGCTGGAGTTTGTTTAAAGAAGGGTGGGAGAGGTGCAAGAGAGATGAAAAACCTACTCTCTAGCCTCATTTGAAAGAGTACTCCATTATACAATTATAAGTGGTATGGCATGCTGTTTCATGCCTCTGTGCCTTTGCACATGCCTTTACATATTCCCTGACTTATCCCCAATTCTTGTTTACCTAATAAACTGATAATTTTACTACAAGACCCAATGAATATTACCTTCCTTTGTTAAGTCAGATAAATACACTGTGCCACTAATATACCTTTTCCTGCCTTTGTTTTTGCATTAATCATACTACCTTGCAACAATTTGCATACATGTTTCATAATATGCACTCATGAAGGTAAAACCATATATATTTACCCCAATAGTTAAAAAGCACAATAAATCTTTGTCAAAAGAATAAATGCATGAATGAATCTTTAATGTTCTGAGAAAACTGTCAACCAAGATTTCTAAGCCCAGAAATAAATTATTTTTCAAAATTTGGACTGAAAATTTTTGAAAAATAAAAACTGAGTTTGTCACCAGCATATTTGCACTAAAGAAAATTCTAAAAGACGTACTTCAGTCAGAAGGAAAATACAACAATAATCATATCTTGTGGGATTTAAACACCTGGAATTAAAATACATGAGTATAGTAACATATAGTTTGAGATGAGGATAAATATTTGAGCTGAGGATAAATATTTCTAAGTTTCATGCATTGGCCAGGAAAAAGATAAAGAGATTTTTTGGCACCTTAATAGGTGTACTGGTTTGTATATATTATGTCCCCCAGAAAAATATCATGTTCTTTGATGCAGTCTTGTGGGGGCAGACATATTAGTGGGGATTAAGTTGGAATGTTTGGATTAGGTTGTTTCCATGGAAATGCACCCCACCCAACTGTGGGTGATAACTCTGATTGGATAATTTCCATGAGGTGTGGCCCCACCCATTCAGCATGGGCCTTGATTAGTTTACTGGAGCACTACATAAGTTCAGACAGGAGTGAGTTTGCTACAGCCTAGATGGACACTTTGAAGAATGCACAAGAGCTGAGAGAAGAGCTGCAGATGAGAGACAATTGAAGACAGTCATTGAAAGCAGACTTTTGCTCCAGAGAGGCTAAGAGAAAACAAAAACCCCAAAAGCAACTGAGAGTGACATTTGGAAGAAGAACTGCAGTCTAGAGAGGAGCATTCTAGGAGAAAGCCATTTTGAAACCAGAACTTGGAGCAGATGCCACCCACGTGCCTTCCCAGCTAACAGAAGTTTTCCAGACACCATTGGCCACCATCCAGTGAAGGTACCCAATTGTTGATGCGTTACCTTGGACATTTTATGGCCTTAAGACTGTAACTGTGCAACCAAATAAACCCCATTTATAAAAGCCAGTCCATTTCTGGTGTTTTGCATTCTGGCAGCATTAGCAAACTAGAACAATAGGTTAAGGATGGATGTTGTAATTCTGAGAAATTACTAAAAGAATAGAGACTATATGACTTCCCAAAACTAATAAAGAGGGAACTTCTACCAGCTCTGACAGAGTAACTGGTAGCATAGCTTTTCCACCATAAACAGCTAAAAAAGGGAACAAATATATGAAGTAATTTTTTCAGGCAGTGAACTATAGGAAATTCAGTTCTGCAACACCCAAGAGAAAGAAATTCATGAGGTGAGTCCCACAGTTGTCCTGTTCTCTGCCTGGGAACATTTTCCAAACTGATGTGCAAGGTGATCATGTCTTGGCAGAACACAGTGATCCTGCCAAGCTGAGGAGGAAGAGATCAGAGTTCAGAGTCACTGAAGCATCTAGAATCTGTGTAAGCAGGATACCAGAGAGGAGGGAGTTGGATTCCAAATGGGTCTACTGTGAATCCTTGGCGGAGAGCTGGCTACATAAATATAAGGCTAGACTATACCGGGCCAACTAGAAAGTGATTGTTACAAGATTGAGAGTAGATCAGGAATGCTAAAAGATGGAGCAATGCTGGAGGAATTCTAGCCCAGCCAGAATGGAGAGATCTAGCTAACTCCCTAGTAACACACAAGGCATTATGTTGAGATACCAGAGAGGCTATGCTTTAGGAATAAGGAGCACACCAAAGAGTAAGGCCTACTATAGGCTCCCCATAATAAAGTCTAAAAGCCTTGACAAGTTCCCAAAGGGAGACAGAGTTTGGAGTTTGCATCACACCAAGTCAGAGGGGCTTTGCTAAACATCTTGGAATTTCCACAGATCTGTCATGACAAAACATAAAATCTAAACATATGCAAATTCAAGATGATCATCCAGTAATTGAACTGACTACTAGAACAAAAACCATCAATCTTCAGAGGAAATAACAGTATCCAGCCCTCTACAAAGCATCCTTCAAATGGGCACTATACAATCAAAATTACTGGCAATGCAAAGAAACAGGGAAATGTAACCATAAACAAGAGAAAAAAGAAGGCAACAAAATCTAGCTCCAACATAACCAAGCTGTTGGAATTGGCAGACAAAAACTTAAAGCAGCTAGTATAATGATCAAAGAACTAAAAGAAAATATGTTCAAAGAGTTAAAGGAAAATGTGGTTGTAATAAGTGAACAGATAGGAGATAGCAACAGAAAATAGAAACTGAAAAAAAAAGAGAGAAATGAAAAGTCTAAAACTGAAAATGACAATAAGTAAAATTTAAAATTTTACTGAATGGGATTAACAGCAGATTAGAAGTGTCAAAAGAAAAAGTCAGTGACTATGAACACAAATCAATAGAAATTATCTGATCTGAAGAACAGAGAGGGGGAAAAAAGGAAGAAGAAGAAAAATGAAAACAGCCTCATGGACCTGTAGAACCTATCAAGTTGCCTAACAAAAAATAATTGGCATCCAAATGGAAAAAAAATTGAGTGATTAAAAAATCCAAAAAAGGCAAGAAAAGAGAAAAAGAATCATGGCTACAAAATACTTAAAAGCTCAAAATAAGATAAAAATTCATCAAATGCCAATAATTATACCAAATATAAATGGACTAAATGCTCTAGCTAAAGACTATTAGACTGATTAAAAATTCTAACCCATAGTCTGTTTCTAAGAATACATTTAAAATATAAGGATGCACTTTGAAGGATTGTATGTTATGTGAATATATCTCAATAAAATTGCATTTAAAAATATGTAAGAATACAAAATTTGAAAGAAAAGTTTGGAGATATCTTATAAATCAAACATTGGAGAAAATGTGGAGCATCAGAAACCCTGAGTCTTTGAAAAAGAGAAGTATATATTGGTGCAATCATTTTGAAAGTCAGTTTGGTGCATATAATAAAGTCAAATATACACACGCCCTTTAACCCAACAATTTCATTTGCAGGTACATAACTTAATGAAAACCTTACTCATATATACTAAATACATGTGCTAGATGTTTATAGCAGTAATGTTTGTTTGTAATACTAAAAAACTAAAGTAAATCAAATTTCCATTTGCAGTGCAATGGATAACTTAAACCATATCAAAGACGAACATACAGTATTTTAAAAATGAGTAACTTACAGTTCAAAGAACAACATAATGAAAGAAGCAAGATAACAGAAGAATACATAAAGAATACATATAGTTCTGCGTGTATTAAGTTTTAAAGTGAGTAAAATTAAATATTATGTTTTTTTGGGATACATACCTGAGTAATTTTTTAAAAGAAAGAAAAACCATAGAAAAATTAATACAAATTTATGTACCTCAGGGATCAGAAAAAAAGACACATTTGAGGAGGGGTACATAGGGGCTTCTGAAATATGATACTTTTCTATCTCTTGGCCTGGGTAATGACTACATGAGTGTTCCTTTTACTGTCTTTCTATAAACTCAATTATGTCTTCATAAACTCTTTTGCATGTAAGCTAGTTTCACAATAAAAAAGGCTTTTTAAAAAAATTCTAAAATTAGCTGTTTTGTTCTCCTTTCCTGTCACCTTCAGGGGTGTGTATGTGAGGAAAATAAGAAGGGAACCACTCTTGTTCCTTTTTTTGTTTACTGTTTACTTTTCTCCCCAAGACTTACAGCTGACAACATGGAAATCTCTACACCAGATCGCACAGCTGTATTCTGTGGGGTCCCCAGGATCAGTGCTGAGATCAACGGGGAGGTTACCAGAATCACATCTCTATTCAGTATTAGGAAGAACTTGCCTTATTTTGTATTGTATTTGTTAAAAGTAATACAGGCTTATCGAAGAAAATTTAAAATATTATAAAAGCTATAAAAAGTATTACTTCTTCAGAATCTAGAATATAGGTCACAGGGGATAGGTGGGTACAGGGAATGGGAAGTTTAGGTTTAAAATGTACAGGGTTCCTATTTGGAATGATGGAAATGTTTTGGTAATGGATGGTGGTGATAGTAACGCAACATTGTGAATGTAATTAACAGCACTGAAATATATATGTGAATATCATTAAGGGGGAAATGTTCAATTGTATGCAAGAAAAAAATTTTAAAAAAAATCCATGGAAAGACACTACACAGTGAACCCTAAGTTAAACCATGGACTATAGATAATAGTGCAATTATAAAAATGTGCTGGCATCAATTGTAACAAACGTTCCACATCAATGGAAGGTGTTAGTAATAAGGTGGTATATGGGAACCCTGTTTTTTAGGCATGATTGTTCTATAAACCCACAACTTCTCTAATAAAGAAAAAGAAGTATTACTCTGATCCCACTTTCTAAAGATAAATATTTTACATAAGTTTATTAATTATTAAATTCCCTTTTAGTTATTTCATTCATTTAATCAACAGGTACTTACTGGACACATTTTCTGTGTCAAGAAATAGTACAAGGCACTGGAGATCAGCAGTGAACAAGACAAATCCATTCCCCATCAGATAAGTGACAAACTAGAGGAGACAGGTGACATATATGAGCGAAGAGACACTTAACCTAGCCTTGGAGTGGAGAAAGGTCGGTAAAATCTTCCCAGAGGAAGGGAGCACATAACCTGAAAATTAAGAGGTAAGTAGAAGTTAGCTCGGGTGAAGATGTGGTGGAAGAGTGTTGCAGGCCAAAAAAAACAGTGTGCATAAACATCTGTCCTCCCATGACTAACTTGGCACATATATTCCCTTTTCACTCATAAACGAGGGAAGCAAGAATTGCCAAATCTGCTATTATTTTTAGTGCAACATACAAGGAGGATTTTCCCCCGAGAGATTCAGAGGCAGAGAAAACAGGAACCTGCTTCCTGTCTGCATGAGAGGTCAGTTGGAATCTCCTGCCAATCTAGCTGCCACCCAACCACCACCCACTGCTCCTAGGACCCTTTCCATCCACCTGCCTCATCCTCAACTCAAAATGACCCCTAATATCTGGAATCTTAGAGAGATGGCTAAGTACCCAGAGGTCTCTAGCTCTCTCTGATGAGCTCATGTGATTAGTTGCTTCGTAGACATAACCATTCCTGGTAAGCCAAGAAAGGTGAATAAATTCTCACCGTGTTATCAGAGAACCCCACCTCTGAAGACCACAGCTGACTGAACTAGCAATGGGGGTCTGGCCAAGGGCAGCCGATCGGTAGTTTGGCCAATATACGGTGATTGGCTTATCCCAAGACTGATGCTCAACAAACCAAACCAATGGGACAGTTCAACATGAACTAGACCAGGCTTAATTCACAAACAACTTCCCGGTTACCTGAGCCTTATTAACCATTGTTTAGGCTTCCTCCCAGCCCTCAATCCCTACAATAAGCTCCACACTTTGGTCTTGCTACCTGAATGAGCCTCATGCACACAGGAATATCGGGAGAACCAAGATGATAATATTTGTTGTTTCTTGCCGGTGTGCCTCCGAACATTCTTTCTGCCTGGAGTGCCACTTGCCCCACCTTCTGGAAGCTTACCCTAACTGCTACTCCTCTAAAACAGATTTAATCCCACCCTTCCCTGTGCTTCCACCGTATCTTGCCCATGCATTTATCAAAACCATTTTCATCTTGTATTGTCGTTATTTGTTTGTACATCTGGGCCATGTGCTCCTTGAGGGCAGGGAACAGATGTTATTGATCCCTGCACCATAAGTTTCCTGCTTGACACAGCAAATGTTTACAGAGCCCAGGTATAGCCTCAGGACAGGGGTTCCCAAATCCCGTTCAGAAACTTTATAAAAATGAGGTTCGTAGGGTCCCGATGCATACCAACTGAATCAGAATCTCTGTGGGGAGGGCTGTGGAATCTATATTTTGAAAGAGCTCCCCAGATGATTCTGATTCCACTGATCCCAAAAACTTTAGTTACACTGAGCACATCCATGTACCTACCTTTTCTCAAACAATTAAGCTTTGGCAAACTAAGGCCCAAAGTCACATGGTTTCTGAGTGATGAAGTTAAAAAAAATTACACAAGATATCCCTGTGATCTTCCCAATCCATGAAGATGGTTATCGAATGTTCCAGAAATAGCCCCTCATCGCTCTCTCCTTTTCTTATAGGATCTATCAACTGACACCTAATGATACGATTTATTTAAAAGGCAAAACATAGTTTGCTGACAATATATTGAGATATTAATGTAAACTTCTTTCTCCCTGTTTTTTTCCACTTGTTTTCTCCCCCATATGAGCAGGTAGCATATGGCAGGACAAAAACCAGATATCCTACAAGACTGGCTTTTATGATTTTTATTAATGTTACCCAACCATTAGGTCCTTAAGAGAAGAATACTTACAGCATCTTTTAAAAAGCAGGGACCTGGGCATTGAGGGATTGAAAATGCCTTCCTGACCAAAATGGGGAAAAGAAAGGTAACAAAATAAGGTAGCAGAGGCTAATAATTTGAAATAGAGTCGAGAGGCTATCCTGAAGGTTTCTCTTATGCAAGCTCAAGCTAGACATCCTAAAGGGCCACAGTATGCCAAACCAAATACCTAGGTCACTACCTGAGATTCTATAAAAGAGTCATTCACTAAGTTTTATTTCTCAGAAACTTAAATCCACCAGAGTGTTCCTATGTCAGACAAGTCCTAAAACCCAGAGGCAACAGCCTCGTTAAGAACAACAATCAGATGCAGCCCCCTTCCCTATATTGTGGACACCCCCTTTCGACATGAACACGTTAGAGTGCTCATTGCCTAGACATCCCTGAAGACTGAGAGAGTGATTAAATGAGAGGAAGGAGTAGCAACAGACAAGATAGGATTTAACAAAAGATTACAAATTCTGAATCTTTATATAAATATTTTTTCTAGATGCTAGGGTATTAGAATAGCTAGAAGGAAATAACTGAAAAGGTGGAACTGTAACCCATAGCATTCTTTGAAATTTGCTTTATAGCTACTCGTTAAATTGTACTTTGAAAGTTTTCACCTTTCTATATATATCTTATATTTTACAATAAGGAAAGGACTGAAACTGTGGAACTGTAACCAATAACATTCTTTGAAATTACCTATATAACTACTTGTTAAATTATACTTTGAAAGTTATTACTGTTATGTATACTGTTATGGTATGTATATATTTAAAAATGTATTAAAAACAAACAAACAAAAAAAAGCAGAGAGAAGAAAAGATTTCCTGCAACTAGGAGACTTCTCGGGGCTGGACATGATACCATCCAGCTCTCTGTGTATTTGTTTTCCCATCAGGACTGTGAGCTCCATGGAAACAGGGACTTGGTCGGTTTTGGTTTTGGTTTTGTCCATTGCTCCATCCCCAGCACTTAGAAGAGTGCCTGCCTCAAAGCTGATGCTCGATAAATATCTGTTAAATGAATGAATAAATGCATGAGGGGGATAGACAGGGAGAAAGGAAGAAGAGGGTTACAAGAAGGAGCCTTGGGAGCCTTAGAGAAGGAGGTCAAGAAAGGAACAGGACCACTTCTACTCCAAGAACAGGTGGGTGAACCTGGCAAAGGGCCACAAGGGGGAGGGATGATGGGGCCTCCCGGAGCCCCAGGGGAGCTGAGTCACCGTTGGAGGGCATCAGAGCTCCCCTGGGAAATCCCACATCACCCCCACCCAGGCGCCGCGGGCTGCTCCCTCTGCCAGTCTCCATGAGGACTTCACTCCAGCAGCACCTGTTTCTCATAAATCACCCAACAGCAGTGATAGCCAGCAGAGCCCCAGGGCTCGGCTCAGTCCTGATCTAAGTTTATTCCACATGGACAGCCCACGTGACAGCTGAGGCTGATCACCAGCCCAAGAATGAAGAGTGGGGCCCTGGAGGGGTCCCTAGAGGCAGAGCCTGAGATGGGGGTTCAGGTGCAAGTGATTGGGGGGTGGGAGTTGCTCTCAGTTGTAAGGGAGGAGGGGAGCAAGATAAATGCTAAGCAAGTATGTGCATTCAGCCTGATGGCTTAGGGATCTCTGGGATGGAAACAGCACCCAGTCTGTCGGCCTGGAGGCAAGAAGTCCAGCCTTCTGGACCTCTGCACCAGTCTGTCATTGGAGGAGGGGCTGTAACTCCCGGGCTCCTCTGGAGTAGTGGCTCCATCTCCCGGAGGACAAGCTTCCAGAGAATGTTGCAGGTGTGAGCCTTTAGCAGCAGTTGTGGCAGACTCAGCATAGGCTGGTAAAAGGGATGGCTGGGGACCACCAGCCCCTGCTGCAGAAAGAAAGCCCGCTTCATCTGTGCTGGGGGTAAGGCTCTGAGCTGGGAGACCCCTGAACCGAGGCAGTGGGTAGCTGCGTGCAGTTTGCAGGAGGCAGCCCACAGCCTGAGAGGCCTCGTGATTTGGATGCTGATTGACAGGGTCTCTCCAGGCTCCTGGATATTTCCACCAGCCTCTCCATGCCAGAGACTGTTGCCTCCAGAAAGATGTTAAGTTCCCCTCAGGATTTAATCCCCAGGCTATGCTTGAGTCCTCAGAGAGAAGTGTTAGAGCCAAAAAGATTCTTTTCCTGGTTGAAGAAGATAGGCTACAAAAATGCAGCACATTTACTGGGCACCAGCTATCTCTTTGAATGTGCACACATGGAATCTATGACAGGATGTGCAAGGAAGTGGTTTCAGAGCACGCCTTGGGGTGGACACAGGGGGCTGGGGACTGGGAAGGGAGAAGGGCTTACTCCCCAGACTAGGCTCTTGTACTCTTTGAATTTTTATCATGAATATATATTTCCTTTTCAATAAAGAAATTAATTAAACAAATCATCAATCGATTTAAAATGTCTTTGGTTAATTTCCTATAACCATAAGGCACTAATGTTTCCAAAAAACAGTTTCTTCTTTTTTTAACATTACAATTCTTTATTAGTACATATTGAATAAAAATAATGTACTTATATATTTTGATAAATAATTAGTAAACTTAAAAATAAAATTTTATTGTAAAAGTATTTCAGTGAAATGGAAGGTATGTTTTTTCCTAGTTAGTTCATTCATTCATGGGTGAGTATAATATTGCCAGAATAAGATGGAGCCAAGCATCAATTCTATTTCTATTTTTAAAGTTGTTCAAACAAATAAGTAGATGGAAATGGAAGGTTTGGTTTTGTTTTAAATAACAATGGCACAACTTTTTAAGCCTTTTCCAGGTGAAATGCCAAAGCTATGTGATAATCATCCATCAAAGAATATTTTAATGGTCTGTCAGCAGCGGACTCCGTTAGCTTCTTCTTCAATTTTGCTGAAATCACACACACACACACACACACGCACACACACACAAATACCACTAAGCTGGTTCCACTCTAAAGACAGGGAACAATTACACCAGATCTCCTCATACTCTTCCCTAGCCCTGGAAGATGGTTATGCATTTTCCATAAACAGCCTTTATCTTCCACTTTCCTCCCAGGATCTGTGATCATTTCAGCTACTTCCTGTCCACTCCCAAGTCTGCCCCATTCTTCCACTGACTGCCACATTCCTAATAGCAGATGCACTGGTTCCTTCACCATTTGGTGTACACTATGACCCCCAGCTCTGTCTTCTTACCAGTACCTAATTTCCTCTCTAGAGTGAGTGAGGTTTTTGATGCCCCTTGTCTACTGCCCTTCGGTTTTCTATCAAGATCGTCCTTATATGTCAAGTTTCTCTAATTTATCAATTGATGCCTTTCCCCCTAGATTGTGGTACCTCACCTAGGAAGGTGTATTTGTAACCATCACTTGAGTAACAGCTCAAGTCCTTCCAACCAGGAGTCTTTGCATCCAGAAGAAAGGACCCCTCACCCAGCTAGCCACACTAACACAGGAGGGAAAGGGCAAGCAGCAACCCTGGCATATCTCGTATCTCCCACCATGGGGTGTGTCTTGTCACCTCTCAGCTGAAGGAGACACCCACTCACGGCCAGGGTTTCACTTGGTCTGCCACTGTTGGCAGGAAATGGAACCACTCCCTTAGCCCCTTTTCAAAGAAATGCAAACCCTGACATTTCAATTCAGAACACATTGCCCTACAGTATCACTGAGTCTCCTCTCAGTCTGTACCTCCTACAGGTCAGCAGTTTTTTCATTTATTTTTGCTCATTTCTTCAGCACGAGTTCTGTGGTCCTTGTGCTCCAATCACCTGCCTGCTATGGTTTCCTGTCTAGAAAGAGAGAAAAAACTGAGAACATGGGCACCTCCCCTTGGTTCCCCTCCTGTCACAGTGTATACAGCCCTCTCTCCTTATTCAAATCCTAGACCAGGGTTTCCTGCCTCAACCTGAAATCCCTGCTCCCTCTGACCAGAATGGGAAAGTGCTAGCGGTGTGGGTGGACTAAGCATTTACTTTAAGTAACCATTTATTTGGATTCCACACAGTTTTACCAAAGCATGGAAGAAAAGCCAGTGAAAAATCCTGCCTTCCACAAGTTCACCATCTACTAGGGGAAACAGACATGAAAAATGACCCTTATATTCAGCGAGGCGAGTGCTACATGTGAGTAAGCAGAGCCAAAGGTCAGCACCTCTAATGTCACTGGGAAGACAGAGATAGGGCAGGTGGAGAAAAGGTATGTGCCTTTAGGAACTGATCCATGAGATAAATTGTGGAGTAGAAAGTAAAAGGGACATCCAAGTCCAAGGCACAGCCTATGCATAGTGGACGGCTCTCAGCCTCTGCAGTTGGTGGGGGTAGGGTGGACCCCAGAATTAGGAAGGGGTTCCTGCACGTGGCAACACCAGGGAAAATTAACACAAGGGATTTGTAAGGTAAATCAAGGTGGATGCAGGAAACTGAAACTCTCTTAGAAAAAGGTCCGAAAATGGCATTAGCAGGGGAGACATAGACCATGTATGAATCTTTTTTTTTAAATTCATTTCTATTGAGATATAGTCACATACCATGCAGTCATACAAAACATAGTGTACAATCAAATGTTTACAGTACCATTATATAGTTGTGCATTCACCACCAAAATTAATTTTTGACATTTTCATTACCAGACACACAAAAATAATAAGAATAAAAATTAAAGTGACAAAGAGCAATTAAAGTATGAAAGAACACCGGGTGTCTTTTTCCTTCCATTTTTCTACTCATCCATCCATAAACTAGAGAAAGAGGAATGTAGACCACGTATGAATCTTATTGCACAGAGGCAGAAGATTCAGACCAAGCAGTGAGAAATGTCCAAAATTTAAAGATAAAAAGGGAGAGTGAGGAAAGGAGAGGTGGTCTGGGTGGGACCAGCTCCGCCAGTCAAGGAACCATCAACAGGGTAATTGCTGGAGGTCTTAGACGTGAGGGCCAGGAGAAAGTAGACCAAGAACGCAGTTCCCACTCTGTGTAATTTTGAGTGTCTCACTGGGAATATGGAATGAAAAATGAATGGGAACTTCTGATCCTGGCATATGTTCTCTTGAGAGAGACAGGAAAGCCGCCCCCACGCATTTCTCCCCATCCTTTGACTCAAGCCAAGGCTCCAACACAAATCTGTCTGCTCTCAAAGTCCATGCTCTTTCCACTGTACCTACCTCACTCCTTCTAGTGGGCGACTTTTTAGGTGGTCATAATTGTAGTGGACGTTTTAAAATGCCTCTGCCTGGACTATCCTCCCTCAAATATTTACCTGGTTCACTCCCTCACTTCATACAAGTCTGTCATCAAAGATTATCTCATCAGAGAAATGGTTTACGTAAAATATCCCCTCCCCAACTCCCTCCCTATCTTTTTACCTTCTTTTACTTTCTTCACAGAACTTATTTAACTGCATCTGTACCTATGATCTTGGCCTTCACACACTACTAGCTAAAATGTCCATTCTCCCATCTAAGGTTAACCTTTCAAATATAACAATATAGAAAGGCTGAAATTTACAGGATGGAAAAGATATATCAGGCAAACATGAATCAAAGGAAAGCTTTATTGGTGATATTAATATGAGATAAAGTAGACTTCAGGACAATAAAAAATTAGCAGTGATAGAAAGGAATATCACACAACAATAAAAGAATCAATTCACAAGAAGATATAGCAAATCCTAAATGTGTATGCACCAAACAACAGAGCTGCAAAACATGTGAAGCAAAACTGACAGAACTAAAAGAGAAATAGACAAACCACAATTATAGTTGGAGACTTCAACATCCCTCTCTCAACAATCGATAGAACAACTTTAGGCAGAAAATCAGTAAGAATTTAGAAAACCTCAATGCCATCATCAACTAACAGAATCTAATCAAAGCTTAGAACATTTTGCCCAACAAAAGAATATATGTACTTTTCAATTTCATGGAACATATCCCAAGATGGATTACATCCTGATCCATTACACAAACTCAACAAATTTTAAATTTTGAAATCAACATATGTTCTCTGACCACAATGGAATCAAACTAGAACTCAATAACAGAAAGATAACAGGAAGATCTCCAAAGCCTTGGAAACTAAATATCACACTTCTAAATAATCTATGGATCAAAGAGAAAGTCTCAAGGGAAATTTAAAAACACAGTGAGTTGAACAAAAATGAAAGTACAACCTATCAAAATTTGTGGGAAATGGCTAAAGCAGTGCTGAGAGGAAATTTGTAGCATTTAATGCTTACTTTAAAAAAGAGGAAAAGTCTCAAATCAATAATCTAAACTCTCACTCAAGAACCAAGGGAAAAAAAGAACAAAATAAAACCAGAGCAACAAAAGGAAGGAAATAATAAAGAGCAGAAATCAATGAAATTATGAAGAGAAAAACAATTGAGAAAACAAATAACTGTTTTCCAAATGATCGCTAAAGTTGACAAACTACTGTATTTACTAACAAAGGGAAAAGACACAAATTACCAATATCACTAATAAAACTGGGGAGTATCAACTGAGACCCTGTAGACATCAAAGAAATAATAAGAGAACACTGTGAGGAACCCTACACACCTAAATTTAACTTAGATGAAATGGACCAATTCCTCAAAAGCACAAATTACCCAAATTCACTGAATTTGAAAGAGATAATTTGAGTTGTCCCATAACTATTAAGGAAATTAAATTTATAATTTAAAAACTCCCCTAAAGAATGGTTTCACCAGAGAATTTTACCAAATATTTCTAAACATAGTTAGCACTAATTCTATAGTCTCTTCAAGGGTAAAGAAGAGGATGGGATACTGCATGAAAGTAGTATTGCCCTGATACCAAAACCAGAGTAACAAAATTCAAAACAAAACAAAACAAAAGAAAGAAAAAGAAAACTAAAGACCAATATTCCTCATGAATCCAGATGCAAATACCTTTAACAAAATATTAGTAAAGAAAATTCTGCAATATATACACCATGACCAAGTGGGGTTTATTTTAAATCTGGTTCAATATTCAAAAGTCGATCACTATAATTGACCAAATTAACAGGCTATGATTATATTATGCTAACAGTCATGATTATGTCAATTGATGCAGAAAATGCCTTTGACAAAGTTCAACATCCATTCATGATTTTTAATGATTAAAAAAAAAAAAACTAAGAAAACAAGGAATAGCAGGGAACTTCCTCAACTTGATAAAGGGCATCTACAAAAACCCCACCACTAATATTATATATAAGAGTGAAAGACTGAATGCTTTCTTCCCATGGTAAGAACAAGGCAAGGCTGTCTGCTTTACCACTCTTACTCAATATGATACTGAAAGTTCTAGCCCATGCAGTAATGTAATAAAAAGAAATAAAAGGCATAGAGATCAGAAAGGAAGAAATAAAACTGCCCCTATTTGCAAATAACAACAACAAAAAAAAAAAAAAACCTTCTAGAACAAATAAGTGAGTTCAGTAAGGTCACAGGATACAAAATCAACATAAAGAAATCAACTGTATTTCTATATAATAGCAGTAAACATGGGGACACAAATTTAAAATAAAATACTGTTTCCAATTGCTAAAATTAAATACTTAGAAGTAAATTCAACAAAATGTGCTCAGGACTCGTATGTTGAAAACTACAAAATGCTGATGAAAGAAATCAGAGAGATCTAAATAAATGGAGAAACCTATCATGCTCATGAATTGGAAGACTCCACATAGTAAAGATGTCAATACTCCCCAAATTCCATAGGTTTAATGCAATTACTATCAAAATTACAGCAAGATTCTTGTAGATATAGACAAGATTATTCCAAAAATTTATATAAAAAGGCAAAGAAACTAGAACAGTGAAAATAATTTTGAAAAAGTAAAATAGAAAGAAATAATTTGCCCAATTTCAAGACTTATTATATAGCTATGGTAATTGTGGTGGCTTGGAGTTATGTACCCCAGAAAAACATAATCTTAATCCATTCCTGTGGGTGGGAGCCCAGTATAAATAGGACCTTTTTATGAGGTTACTTCAGTTAGAGTGTAGCTCAACTGAATCAGGACATGTCTTAATCCTCTTATGAGAGACCTTATAGAGAAGGCCACAGAAAGTGAAAGACGTGGGGAGAAGCAAGAAGCTGGAAGTCAATAGAACCCAGAAGAGAAAGGAGAAGATGCCACAATGTGCATTGCCGTGTGACAGAAAAGCCAAAGACCAAGGAGCACCAGCAGCCAGCCCCAGAATGCCACAGTCTCCAGGGAGAAAGCATTGCCTTGTTGATGACTTGGCTTTGGACTTCTAGCCTCCAAACTGTGATTCAGTAAATTCTCATTGTTTAATCCAACCCACTGTATGGCATTTGTCTTAGCAGATGGAAAACTAAAACAGTAATCAAGACTGTACAGTATCAGCAGAGGGATAGGCACATATATCAATGGAACAGATTAGAGAACCCAGAAATAAACCCACACAAATATGTTAAACTGATTTTTTACAAAAGTGCAAAAGCAATTGAATGGAAAAAAGACTGCCTTTACAACAAATGGTGCTAGGGTAATTAGACAATCGGTCAGCAAACAAACAAAAAGAACTTCAATCTAAGTCTCACACTTAACACAAAAAAAAACTCAGAATGGATCACGAACTTAAATATAAAATATAAAACTACTAAGCTTTTAGAAAACAAAACCCAAGAGAATATTATCAGGATCTAGGACTAGGCAAAGAATTCTCAGACTTGACCCCTAAAGCATGGTCCTTAAAAGGGAAAATTGATAAACTGGACTTCATCAAAATTAAAACTTTGGCTACAAAAGACTGTTAAGAGGATAAAATGACCAGGTACAGAGTAGGTGAAAATATCTGCAAACCACATATCTGATGAAGGACTAATAAAGAATGTACTTTTTAAACTCTCAAAACTCAATAATAATTTAAAAAAAGCAAACAATCCAACTAGAAAATGGGCAAAAGACATGAAAAGACATCTCATCAAAGAAGATACACAGATAACCAAAAAAAAAAAAGAAAAGATGTCAACATTAGCAATTATGGAAATGCAAATTAAAACCATAATGGGATACCACTACACGTCTATCAGAATGGCTAAAATAAATAGTGACAAGCAAATGCTGACAAGGATGCAGAAAAACTGGATCACTGATATGTTGCTGATGGGAATATGAAGTGGTACAGCTACTGTGGAAAATAATTTTGCAGTTTCTTTCAAAACTAAGCATGCAATTACCATACAACCTAGCAATTGCAATCCTGAGCATTTATCCCAAAGAAATGAGAACTTAGATTCACAAAAAAAAAAAAAAAAAAATCTGTACATGAATGTTTATAGCAGCTTTATTGGCAATAGCCCAAACTGGAAACAATCCAGATATTCTTCAACAGATGAATGGTTAAACTATCTGTGATACATCCATACCATGGAACACTACACAGCAATGAAAAAGAATGAACTATTGATATGTACCCAACCTGGATGAATCTCCAGAGAATTATGCTCAGTGAAGAAAAGCCAATAGCAAAATTACATACTGTATGATTCCATTTATATAACATTCTTGAAATGACAATATTATAGAAATGAAGTACATATTAGTGGTTGCCTGAGACTAGGGAAAGGGGTGTGGCTATCAAAGGGAAACATAAGGGAACCTTGTGGTGATGGAAATGTTCTGACTCTGTAATTGCCAATATCCTTATTCGATATTATACTATAGTTTCAAAAGAAATTACCTTTGGGGAAAACTGGATAAAGAGCACACTGGATCTCTCTGTGTTCTTTCTTTTTTTTTTTTTTTTTTTTTTAATATTTAACATGTTTAATAAGAAGACCAACATTCTGCTTTAACTGTAATTTGCATTTACTTGATGAATTTATTCCCAAGCCATAAGTTTTTGTTTCTTCAGTTTCTTCTGGAATATCTTTTTCTTCTGTGCAACATCCTCTTCTGGTTTAGCAACATTTCTTTCTTTTCAGTAAGAATCATGTCAGTGTGGCAGGGGGAGCTCACATATGAGTTAATCTGACCATGAGCTCTGTAAGTACAGTGGTGGCGCATCTTGGGGGCTTTGTTCACCTGGATGTGCTCAATGACTAGAGAATCTACATCTAAACCCTTAAGTTCAGCATTACTTTCTGCATTTCTAAGCGTGTGCAACAAAAATTCAGCACTCTTTTTTGGCCACCAACCCTGAGTCCAGCCCCATTGTTTGGCCTGGGCACACCTACCAACACCACCGTTTTAACGACGGAATAGCAGACACTGCTTCTGTAAAGTGACAGCTTTCAGATACTTGGTGGCTTTTCAAATATGTATACTCTTGATGGCTTGAGCAATTTCTCTTAAAGTGAGCACAAAGATTTAAACCTCTTGATTTGCATGATTTTGTGGGGTTTTCTGGGTCAAGTGATTAGCAAACCATTTTCAGAGACCACCTTGGGCTGCTTAGAGGAAGAGTCTGTGTTATTTCTTACAACCACATGTAAATCTACAATTATCTCCAATAAAAACTTTAATTGAAAATAATAAAATAAAATTGAAGAAAAAAATTATAAAGCATTAATTTTAAAAACCTCTTTTCTAAACCACAACCCAATTTCTCTGTTCTCCTTCACAGCAAAACTCTTCAGAAAAGTTTTCTTTCCTGCTTGCTGTCTCCAATTCCTCTCCTTCTAGTCTCTCTTAAATGCACTCAAACTTCTGCCTAGGTGTTTTCACCAAAAAACTCTGGTCAAGGTCATTAATAACATTGCTAACCCCTGCAGTCAGTCCTCAGTTCTCATCTTACTTGACCCATCCATAACCAGCAGTTGAGACATTTGACACAATTAATCAACTCCGTCTTCCTGGAAATACTCTCTTGCCTTGGCTTCCAAAACTCCTTCCTTGATTCCAACCTGGATGCCTTTTATTTCATTTTCTTGCCTGACTCGTATTTTAATAGGTCTGGCTGCCTTGTTGGAAATATACCAAATCAGTGGGGGCAAGAGTGTGAAAAAGGATTATGCCTTGGATCATGGTGCTAGCAGAGGAAGGGTTGCAGAGCGGTTCAGGCTGCTTCTCTTCTGCCCTTCTCCCCGTCATTTCTTCTGAGTCTTGCTGACCATCTTGGTGATCCTTTGCCTCAATCAACCACAAAGCCAATGCTAAATTTCTTAAAATCCCTCTGTGGTAAAATTCTTAGTAAGCGGTTCTGCATGAAGGAAGCAGGCACCAGACAGGAGGCCAGAGAAGCCTCACCCTTGTGTCCTGTGTCGGCAAGAACTGATCCTACAAGACAGGTCTGTTTGGACTGAAGGTCTATTTTTGTAAAAGGAGAAAAGAGAAGTACCCATTACCAGGTCTGAGAAATGTTGCAATCCTCAGCAAGCTAAAGATAACCCAGGCCAGAACTCTGCACCCAGACTGGAGCCCTCAATGCTCTGTGCATGCAGAAGAATGCAGATTTCTCCAGTGAACAACCACCCAGAGTACCAGATCCTTCACCTTGGAGACCCAGCTTAACCAGCCTTCCTCAGGAACTTATTTCTCCCTGAGGGTAGCAATACAGGAAGACACCCCTGTAAGTGCTCCTCACCCATACCATCCAAGTCAGACATGATCTCTCCCTCCTGGTGAGCAGAGCTCTAACCAGGACCGGGGTGAGGGTAAGGCAAAGGAGGCACCTACAGCACTTGCTGGACCCTGAGACTGAGGGCCTCCTTGAATTTTGCATCTGAGGCAACTTGCTTGCCTCCCACTGGTGCCAGTCTTGGTTCTACTCCCAGCTCTGTTAATGACAGGTCCTGGACAAACCCTTTCCCCTCTCTGGGCCTCAGTTTATTCATCTGATAAATCGAAGTGCTGGACTTAGGTCATTGTTTCCCAACAGCGAGTCCATGAGCCCAAACTGATCCTTCATTTTCAGGTACACAAAACCTTTACTAAATGTCCTTACTTCTTAAAATCTATAAACTGAATTTAAAACAAAAAACAAACAAACAAACAAACCAAAAAAAAACCTGTTCTACAAGAACTTCATGCATGACCATAGAACGTAGCAGATGTGTTCAGGGTCCTCCATATGACTCCCTCCTTAGAGAAACTGCCCCCATCTTACCTATAGCTCTGTACAGGCTGGCCTAGGTGTACCATTGTAACTTTAAAGGTTGGACCAGAGGTGGATGCTTGACTCAAGAGGAAGCATTCTATGGTCTGGAATGAGATGAGCAGATTATCGCTCTCAAATTTTGAGCATTGCAGTACTCCATAGCCAATAATGGGGGCACTCCAGTGGTCAGATCCAGCAGCCTGAAGGCTGGTGGCCCTGGAGGCACATGTGAAGGCAGAAGAAACTGGCAAAAAGAAAGAAGAGGCAGAGAAGCAGAGATGAGTAAGTCCTGTGGCCCATGAATGATAAGAAACTACTTGGGTCTTGTGAGATGCAGAGGATCCTCAGTTCCTGGCCCTTCTGTTCCCAAGCCAGCATGAGGCATGGTCTGTCCTTGAACTCTTGGGTTGTCTCTTTACACAAATCACAGATGAAAGAGCTGTTATTAAAGCAGAGGGAAGGGGAAACTATTCAACAAATGTAGTTGATTGCTACACTTGGGGAAAGAGTGAAAGATTCCCGCTTCATACCATAAAGAAAAAAAAAATTCCAGAAGGCTGAAAAAATAATGTTTAAAAAAAGAGAACTTAAAAGTAAACGTATCCCTTCCTTCCCTCCTTCCTAAACAAGTTGGTCATACAGCCTTTATGCAGGCCTTTCCTCCATTCCCTCCCCTCCCTTCCCTTCTCCCGGAGGTGATAGTTGCCACAAAGGCAGCGGCAGGGGGCTCTAGGAGCCAAGGAGGTCACCAATGTGTTAGGGAAATTAATCACAGAAAGGAAAATTGCACTTAAATAACCATGCTGAAGATAATGGAAGGCAGTTTTCTTGCTGACAGAAGGGATTTATATATAAGGAAAGGGGAAAGGCTAAAAAAAAAAAACAAAAAAAACCTGAGGTATTGGACTGGACTTGAAGATATTGATGTGAACTTATGAGTCTTTTAAAAATACATGGATAGATATAGAAATAGTTACAGGTGAATGTAGGGAACATGTGTACACACATATAGGTGTGTGTACATGCATATATTCCCCATCCCTGTCCACTGAAAAGGCACAGAATCAATGATACACCTCCAGGACTCCTGGGAGAAACAGCTGATTCCAAGGCTGAGGCAGGTGAACACAAGATGAGTCTGAAACATCTTCCTGTGTCAGAAAATAAAGAATTGTTCAGAGAGTCATGGGGACATATCTAAGGGACACAGGAGCCAATTTTGGTGGGGCTCCTGGTAGCCAAATCTGGGATGATTTCATATCAAAATAAGCAACGACAGAGATGGATAAAAATCCATTGGCTAAAAGAGGAATACAAGAGTCCACTCTGATATAAATAAATGGAGAGAAAGGGAAATCTCTTCCTTAGGGTAGAATGCCAACAATTGTGGTAGGAATGATGATGTGCCAATTTGGACATACTGTGTCCCCCCAAACGCCATTATCTTTGATGCAATCTTGTATGGGCAGATGTATTTAGTCTTTATTAGGTTGGAACCTTTGGATCAGTTTGTTTCCATGGAGATGTGACCCACCCAACTGTGAGTGACACCTTTGGTTAGGGTGTGTGCCGGTTTGAATGTATTGTGTCCCCCAAATGCCATTATCTTTGTGGTCTTGTGGGACAGACGTTTTGGTGCTGGTTAGATTTGCTTGGAATGTGCCCCACCCAGCTGTGGGTGGTGACTTTGGTGGGATACTCCCATGGAGGCGTGACCCCACCCATTCAGGGTGGGCCTTGATCAGTGGAGCCATATAAAACATGCTGACTCAAAGAGACTGAACAGAGTGCAGCTGTGAGTGATGTTATTTGAAGAGGAGCAAGCTTGCTAGAGAGGAATGTCCTGGGAGAAGCCATTTTGAAACCAGAACTTTGGAGCAGATGCCAGCCATGTGCCTTCCCAGCTAACAGAGGTTTTCCGGACGCTATTTGCCATCCTCCAGTGAAGGTACCCGATCATTGATGTGTTACCTTGGACACTTTATGGCCTTAAGACTGTAACTGTATAGCCAAATAAACCCCCTTTTTATAAAAGCCAATCCATCTCTGGTGTTTTGCATTCCACAGCATTAGCAAACTAGAACAGATTTTGGTACCGAGAGTGGGGTGCTTTTGCTGCTGTGTTTGCAAATACCAAACATGTTGGAACAGCTTTTCAAATGGATAAGGGGAAGACTCTGGAAGAATTGTGAGGAGCTTGATAGAAAAGGCCAAAACTGCTTTAAAGAGACTGTTTGTGGAAATATGGACTCTAAAGATACTTCTGACGCGGCCTTGAACAGAAATGGTGAATGTGCTGTTGTAAACTGGAAGAAAGGTGATCCTTGTTTTAAAGTGGCACAGAATTTGGCAAAATTGAATCCTCGTGTCAGATGGAAGGAAGAATTTAAAAGTGACAAACTGGAATACTTAGCTGAGGAGATCTCCAGACTACCTGTGGAGGATATACCCTGGCTTCTCCTTGCAGCTTATAGTAAAATGCGAGTGGAGAGAGATAAACTTAAAACTGAACTCTTGGGTTCAAAGAAACCAGAAGCTGATGGCTTGGAAAATTACGAGCTTCCAGGGGGTGGAATCCCAGAAGCTACAGCCCAACGTGAGGATGTAACCGAACATGGAACCCAGCCGCCATTTCAGTACAAGCCAAGATTGGAAAAGGAGTTAAGCAGAAAGGATTTGTGGAAAGTCCTGTTGTCTGATGGCTTTGACCCCTGCGTGCTTCATGCAAAGCCAACAGAATTTTTGCGAGATCTTTATAGACAGAGCCATTGCCGGTCTGGACTGGAGGAGACAGACAAGGGAAAAATTAAAGGAAAAATCTCTTCAAAGACAGAGCCATGGAGGTTGAGGTCTGGAGTCAGGAGGTCTCGTGCTGGGAGAGCGGAGCAGCCCACATGCATGGAAAGGGTGAGTTTGCCCTGGAGGTCGAGGGTGGGCCTTCCACTCCGATGCTCTGGAAGAGTTTTGCCACCTCAGGTCCCAAAGAGGTTGGAGCACATTCCCAGGGAATTGGGGAGAGCCTGGCTGCCACCCCACTGTTCTGAAGGGGTTGAGCATGTACCCTGGAGATGGAAGGGAATCCGGGAGCTGCCCCGATGTTTGAGGAGGGTGGGGCCGAGAAGGTGGTCTCCCCAATGTGTGGGTATGTTGGAGCACTCACCTAAGCATTTGGAGAGGAAAGGGCTGCCGAAAAGGCCCTTAGGAAGGGTTAGGCTCCCGCTCTCTCAAGCCCCAAGGACGCAACGTTGTTCTGTAAATGACTCTCAGACTTTGAAATCTAATGGAGTTTGTCCTGCAGGTTTTAAGAACTGTTTTGGTCCTGTTAACCCTGATTTCCTTACTGTTTCTCCTTATGGCAATGGGAATGTTTATCCTATGAATGTCCCTCCTTTGTATTTTGGAAGCATATAACTTGTTCTAAGTCCACAGATCCAAGCTAAAGGAAAAGTATGCCTTAGGACTGACCATGCCTATATTTGATTTTGATGGGATTTTGTACTTAACTTTTGTTACTGAAATGGTTTAAGTTTTTGTGATATTGTGATGAAATGAATGTATTTTGTATTTGGAAAGATAATGTCATTTTGGGGTCCAGGGGGTGGAATGTGCCAGTTTGAATGTATTGTGTCCCCCAAATGCCATTATCTTTGTGGTCTTGTGGGACAGACGTTTTGGTGCTGGTTAGATTTGCTTGGAATGTGCCCCACCCAGCTGTGGGTGGTGACTTTGGTGGGATACTCCCATGGAGGCGTGACACCACCCATTCAGGGTGGGCCTTGATCAGCTGAGCCATATAAAACATGCTGACTCAAAGAGACCGGAAGCAGTGCAGCTGTGAGTGACTTTTTGAAGAAGAGCAAGCTTGCTAGAGAGGAATGTCCTGGGAGAAAGCCATTTTGAAACCAGAACTTTGGAGCAGACACCAGCCACATGCCTTCCCAGCTAACAGAGGTTTTCCAGACGCCATCGGCCATCCTCCAGTGAAGGTACTTGATTACTGATGTTTTACCTTGGACACTTTATGGCCTTAAGACTGTAACTGTATAGCCAAATAAACCCCCTTTTTATAAAAGCCAGTCCATCTCTGGTGTTTTGCATTCTGCAGCATTAGCAAACTAGAACAGGGTGTGACATCTGATTAAATGTTTCCATGGAGTTGTCCCCACCCATTCAGTGTGGGCCTTTATTAGTTCACTGGAGTCTTGTAAAAGGGCTCACAAGCAGAAGGACTTCAGAGCAGCTGCAGCTGAGACAGACATTTTGAAGATGGCCATTGAAAACTGACACTGACATTTGGAGAACACCATTTTGAAATGCAACCTGGGAGCAAGGAGATGCCAGCCACGTGCCTTTCCATCTAACAGAAGTTTTCTGGATGCCATTGGCCATCCTTCCGTGAAGGTACCCAATCGTTGATGCCTTACCTTGGACACTCTATGGCCTTAAGACTGTAACTTTGTAACCAAGTAAACCCCCTTTTATAAAAGCCAATCCATTTCTGGTATTTTGCATTCTGGCATTAGCAAACCAGAACAGAAGGTAATAGAAAAATCACCATTTGGCAATCACCATAATGGCAAATGGTAGTTAATTCTAGCAAGAATTCACTTAGAATCAGTGGCTATTATGTCAACTGAGTGGAGGTTTTATGAGATGCAGGATATTAGCATGGTTTGGGAGTATCTTCCCACAAAATACCTATCAATTACAAAAAAAAAAAAAAGATGGTGACAATGTGGAAAACCCACATAGACCCTATGCCAGTTTGGATATATTATGTCCCTCCAAAAGCCACATTCTTAAATGCAGTCTCATGGGTGCAGATGTATTAGTGTTGATCAGGTTTGAATCTTTTGGTTGTTTCCATGGAGATGTGATTCAATAAACTGTGGGCAAACCATTTGATTAAATTATTTCCATGGAGATATGGGCCCCACCCATTCAGGGTGGGTCAAGATTTAATCACTGGAGCCCTATAAAAGAGCTCACAAATAGAAGGAGCTCAGAGCATCTGAGAGGGACATTTTGGAGAGAAGCTAAGAGCTGTTGCTAACACTGACACTTAGAGATACTTGGAGATGCAGACAGAAGGACAGATAGCTAAGAGATGAAGCCCAGAGTTTGCCCTGGGATATGAAGACAGGACCCCCAGGTGCTTAGAGAGAACCATCCTGGGAGAAAGAACCAAGAACACACAGGAGCTGAGAGAGGAGCTGGAACATAACCTGAGATCAGCAGATGCCTTCACAGCTAACAGAGGTTTTCCAGATGCCGTCAGCCATCCTTCAGTGAAGGTATCATCTGTTGATGCCTTAGTTTGGACACTTCTATGGGTTCAGGACTGTAACTTTGTAAGAAATAAAACCCTCTTTATAAAAGCCAATCCATTTCTGGTATTTTGCATAATGGCAGCATTAGCAAACCGGAACAGAACCCGACATGACCTTGTGACCAAGTTTAATATCAGGAGAGGGGGCAGATCGACATCTCGTGCCTCCTGTTGTGGTGCAGGAGAAGAGCACAGCACAATTTGCACTGCGTCCTGCCAAGATTGCATGCCTGAGTCCAGCTGTGAGGAAACGGATGGCACCAGGCTAAGTATCATCCTACAGGATGAAGACCTGTACTCTAAGACTATTAAGGCATGAGAGACAGGAAGAGACTGAGGAACTGTTCCAGATTGAAGGAAACTAAAGAAATATGACTAATACATGCAAAGAATGATCCTTGATAGGATGCTGGAGCAGAGAGGAAAAAGAGACACGTTGGAACAGTTGGTGAAATCTGTGGTTGGAGACCTGTGGTTGGAGGTGGGTGTTGTACCAAGTGCAGATTTTCTATCTTGGAGGGGTGTATGCTGGTTATGTCAGAGAGCATTGGGAAGACACATAATGGAGAATTGGTGAGTTTGGGGCATATTGAACAAATACTTCTAATTTCCCAGAATTCTTTCTTGCAACTTTTTCCATAGCAATCTGCTCTTGTTTTATAAACAGAATACGTTCCTGATCCTCCCTTTGGTCCTGGACATTGCCAGTTGAACATTCCACAGGCATCTCAAACTCAACCTACCCAAAATTGTACTCTCTATCTTTCCCCTTAGCCTGAGGATACTGTAGACTTGAGGGCTCCTGAAAGCACTTGGCTCTCTCTCTGAATGTTATGAGAGGCCATTGAAAGATTTTGAGGATAGAAGTGACACAAGAAAATTGACCTTTCTTTGAGAACAGATTTGAGAGAGGCAAGGGCAGAAGCAAGGAGTCCAGTGAAGAAAGAGTAGGGTTACCAACTATCCTTATTTGCTCAGGGCTGAGGGTTGTCCTGGGACATTGGAATTTCAGTGCAAAAACCAGGAAAGTCCTGGGCAAACCGGGACAAGGTGGCTACTTCAGAAGGTCCAGGTGCAAAATGATTGTAGCTTAGACCGGGTGGAGGTGATAAAAAATGTCAGCTTCTGGATATATATTGAAGGAAGAACCAACAAGAGTTGTTAATGCATGGGATGTGTCCTTTGAGGATACAAGAAGATTCTTGTGTTCTTAGAGTACTAGGAGACCTGAATTACCATTTTCAGGGGGTTGGGGGAGAGGGCTGTGGGAGGAACCATTTTGGAGGCAGTGGGGGGAAACCAGGAGCTCAATGTTGGACCCGTTAGGTGTAAGGTATCTGTCTGACATCCAAAAGGAGATTTAAATAGGCAATTAAATTCATGAATCTTGAGATCAGAGGAGAGAAGTTAGGATTGTCAGTAGTCTATACAGATGGTATTTAGAAAGAAGCTCACAAAGAAGAGAAGAGGTTCAAGGGCTGAATCCTGGAGATTCTCTTAGGACATTGGAAAGTTAAAGTTAAACAGCAATGGAGAGCAAGAATGAGCTGCTAGTAAGGTAGGAGGTAAACCAGGAGAGGTGAGGAGTGGGGGTGGGTACTGCTGGGAGCTGCCAGTAAGGTGGGAGGTTAGCCAGGAGAGGGGGATTGCTGGAAGCCAGGTGAAGGCAGTGGTTCATGAAGAGGGAGCAATCAGTTGTACCCCATTTAAGATGAGGCTTGAAAACTAATGATTAGATTTAACTGCAGGAAGGCTGATCTTGGCAAGAGTTGTTTTGGTGGAATGGTGGGGGTGAAATTTTGATTAAGAGAGAACTGGAGAAGAGGAATTGGAGGCAGCAAGTATGGACTGCTTCCCGCAAAGGGAAGAAGAGAGAAAGAGCAGTAGTTGGAGAGGGGAGCAAGGTATTTTTGCAATGTGTTCAGATATGAGAAATAACAGCACATTTGCCTGCATAGAGAGGGGGACATGATGCAGGAGAATGGAGAGAAAGTGGTAAAGAAAGGAGAGAGAGGGTGGGATATATGACATGGGGGAGGAGGTGGCCTCGGCTAAAAGCAGGGACAATTCCTACATAATAATAGGGAAGAAAGAAGAATGGGGCATGAGATCAGATAATTCAGTGGACCTGGTGAGGGGACCTGGTGAAAGTTGTCTTCTGACTCTTCTGATTTCTCAGGGAAGTAGGAAACAAAGTAATCTGCCAAGGACAAGGATAGGGGAGGCAGCAGGGAGGTCTGAAAAGAGAGATAAGGATATAAAATCATCTAGGGGAGGAGGGGAGTGAATAAAATTGGGAAAAGAGGACAACTGCTGAGCAGTCCTCTGGGCCACTTGAGGTTTCAGTGGTCATGGATTTTGAATGAGACCAGTCAGCACTTTAAAACTTTCAGTTCCCTGCATTATATATATACATATTTTTTCTGTTTGTTTATCTTGCCCTTCTTGTCTTTGCTGTCAATTTCACAAAAATGTCTGGTGGCTCACAGTTGCCCATTCGTATTGGGAATGAAGGGCTGGGTTATTGCAGGTAGCAACTGCAGACACACCATCAGATGGAAAGGGCCTCGTGCGCTGAGCAGGCTGAAGGGAGAAAGAGCCACAACTAGAAACTTGGTGGTAAAGTTTCAGAACACCAGGAATGCAGAGGCAATCCCAGAAGCTTCTGCCACACATATGCACAGAAATAGTAATACCAAAATGAAAAGTCATCACCTGCAAGGAATAGAGTATAATGTCATCAGCCGCCCTGGGGCTAGGAGACAAAAAGCAGAGCCTTCAAAGTTCTAGGAGAATTCTAGACCCAGCTAATGTAACATATAGTGAGATGGTGGAATAAACACACCTTTCATAGTACTTACGATATACTCCAACAAATAAGGGAATAATTGTGCTGTATATATTTTATCACAATAAAATGTTTTAAAAAATCACAAAACTGTATAACACAAAGAATGAACCTTAATGTAAACTATGGACAATAGTTGATAATATAATTATAATAATATTGTTTCATCAATTGTAACAAAGTCACCACATAAATGGAAAATGTTAATAGGGAAAACTATGTTGGGGGAAGGTAATATGAGAACTCTGTACTTTCTGCATAATTCTGTAAACTTACAGTGGAAGGGAGGGAAGGTGGGAGGGAGGGAGGAAATAGGAAAGAAAGAGAGAAACCAAAAAAGATAAAGGCAGGAAATAGTGAATCCATTTCAGGAGAGCAATGAAGGGACATTCCAGGATGGAGGTTTAGTTTTAATTCCTTAATTGTACACTTTTCTTAAGGTTTGAATTTCTTTAGTTTGTGTTTATCACTTTTACAACCATTTCGTTTAAACAGCTAAGAAGAATCTAGGTTTATCTCTCAGATCATGAAAATACTGAACATTATAACTGCTTCCCCTTATCCTCCACTGTCCCCTTTGCTTGCCCTGTTCCAGCCACACAGGGGTCCTGTCTGATACCCTCATTTCCTTCACATCTTGATGCAAATGTTACCTTCACAGAGTGACCTTCCCCTACTGAAATATGCAACTTTGGACCAACATCTATATCACCATTTATCACCATCAGACATAAAATCCATTCTACTTATTTGTCTATTATCTCTCCTCTCCCACCTGAATATAAGCTTCGTGGGAGCAGAGAATGTTATTTGCTTTATCCACTGCTGTGTCACCTGCTTCTAGAACTGTACCATCTAATACCATAGCCAATAGCCACGTGTGGCTAGGGAGCAGTTGAAAAGTGGCCAGTCCAAATAGAGATGCTCTGTAAGTATAAATAAACACTGAATTTTGAAGATTTATGTGGTGGTTTAACTGTATATACCCCAAAAAAACATGTTCTTAAAGTTAATCCATTCCTGTGGGTGAGGACTCATTGTAAGTAGGAACTTTGATGAGGCTACTTCAGTTAAGGTGTGATCCACCTCATTCAGGATGGGTCTTAATCCTATTACTGGAGTCATTTATAAATGGAATAAATACAGAGAGATAGAGAGAGATGAAGATAGAGATAGGGAGGGGGGGGGAGGGAGGGAGGGAGAGAGAGCGCCATGGATACAAGAAGCTGAAATCAACAAAACCCAGAAGAGAAGGCAGAGATCATCAGAAGCTGCCATGTGCCTTGCCATGTGGCAGAGGAGCCAAGGATCTCTAGCAGCCAGTCTGTGGGAAGAAAGCATCACGCTGATGGTGACTTGATCTGGTTTTCCCAGACTCTAACTGTAAGTGAGTAAATTCCCATTGTTTAAGCCAAACCCATTTCATAATATTGCTTTGAGCAGCTTAGGAATCTAAAATAGCTTAGTATTAAAAAAAGAATGTAAAATATCTCATTGATACTTTTATGCTGATTATATATTGAAATATTTGGGATATATTGGGTTATATAAAATATATTCTTAAAATTTTTTTTCCTGTTTCTTCTTTATAAATTTTTAATGTGGCTCCTAGAAAACTTTAAATTATATACATGGCTCCCCTTGAGGCTTGCATTACATATAATCAGACAGCACTGCTCAAAAGAGATGTTGGCAAACTTCTTCTGTAAAGGATCAAATATAAATATTTGAGGTTTTGCAGACTATGTGGTCTCTACTCAACTCTGTTGTTGTAGAACAGAAGCAGCTATAGACAATACGTAAACATATAGGTATAGCTGTCTTCCAATTTATTTACAAAAACAGGCAGTGAGAGGTGGGGCAAGATAGTGGTATAGAGAGATGTGGAATTTAATTAGTCCCCTAGAGCAACTAGTAAAAAACAAGGAACAACTAGAGTCTGGAACAACTGATGGAGGGACATCCGTTACTGGACAACATCACACATAAGTCAGGAATGAGTGGAACAGCTGAGATCGCAACTAGAACTGTAAGTAAATCTCCCCAAACTGTGCAGCTGGTGCCCCTTTCTCCCAGTATGGCAGGCTGAGTTGCAAAACTTCACTGTGGGAAAAAGAAGCAGTCCCTGCTGGGAGCAAGGGAATGTAGTTCAACCAAGCTCCAATAGCAGTTTTAATTAACAAATTTGGACTACTGAATGCATGCTATGATAACAGATAAACCAGAAGCAAGCAGGAAAGGAACCTGGAGGTTTATCCTGGCAGATAGGAGGCAGAGCTGATGGGGAAAAAAATACATAAATAAATAAAAACAGAGGCTTTTGGAGTCCGCTGAGCTCAGAATATTGGAAAAGGGCTGTATCCCAAAAAAAAGGGGCACACAGAACTGGGTACCAACTCCAGTTCTTGCCTAGTGAACTGGAGGACTGGAAGCTGGCTCTGAAAAGGGGACTTCTCACTTTTTTCCTTTTTTTCTTTTCTCATTCTAAGTAGTTCATTAGAGAAAGCCTCAGGCAGTTTCAATTGTCAGCACTGACCCAGGAGTTAAGATAGTCAGAGAGTTAAAAGAAAAACATAAGTGTAGGAGACAATTCCCTAAAGGGCTTATCTTCCCTAAGAAAAAGGGGGTGGAGGCAGCTCAAGCGGCAGCCCTCCCTCAGAGAACTCAGACCCCAGGGCCTGGGGGGAAAAAACAGAAACAGCCTAAGCTTGGCTTCTGACATCCTCAGTCACGGGCCAGGACAGGGCCCACTGAGAATTAAACACACTGCACCTCTTTATGCTGATGGGGAGCTGCAGGCTGACAAGCACCACCTCCTGGGCAGGATAGGAAAAGCACAGAGTCTGGAGGCCTCACAGGAAAGTCTGATAATCTTCCGAGTCTCACCATCAGGGAAACCTGATACTGAAGACAGCCTCCTCCTGAGCCCTGGGTCCACCTGGTCTAGAAAAATCTGGTTGGGATAATCAAGGAAACCAGATGTCTGGACAAAAAAAATTACAAATCACACTAGGAAAAACGACATATGGCCCAGTCAAAGGAACAAACTTACACTTCAACTGAGATATAGGAATTGAAACAACTAATTATTAATCAAAAAAATCTCCTAAATCAATTCAAAAATCAAATCAATGAGCTGAGGGAAGATATGGCAAAAGAGATGAAGGATAAAAAGAAGACACTGAGGAAAAAAAGAAGACATTGGGCAAACATAAGGAAGAACTCAAAAGTTTCAAAGAAGAGATGAATAACACAGTGGAAACCTACATCAGCAGATTTGAAGAGGCAGAAGAAAGGATTCATGAACTGGAGGACAGAACAGCTGAAATCTTATACACAAAAGAACAGACAGGGAAAAGAATGGAAAAATATGAACAGGGTCTCAGGGAATTGAATGAGTACATGAAGTGCACAAATATACATGTCATGGGTGTCCCAGAAGGAGAAGAGAAGGGAAAAGGGGAAGAAACAATAATGGAGGAAATAATCACAGAAAATTTTCCATAAAATTAAAGATACAAGAAGCACAGTGTGCCAGTGTGAATGTATTATGTCCCCCAAAATGCCATTATCTTTGATGTAATCTTGTGTGGGCAGACCTATCAGTGTTGATTACATTGTAATTCTTTGATTGTTTCCATGGAGATGCGACCCACCCAACTGTGGGTGATGACTCTGATTGGATCATTTCCATGGAGGTGGGACCCCACTCATTCAGAGTGGGTGTGAATTAGTTTACTGGAGCACTATATAAGCTCAGACAGAAGGAGTGAGCTTGCTACAGTCAAGAGGGACACTTTTAAGAATGCACAGAAGCTGAGAGAGTAGCTGCAGATAAGAGACCATTTGAAGATGGCCACTGAAAGCAGACTGTTGCTCCGGAGAAGCTAAAATAGGACAAATACCCCAAGAGCAACTAAGAGTGACATTTTTAAGTAACAGTAGCCTAGAGCGGAATGTCCTGGCAAAAAGCCATTTTGAAACCAGAACTTTGGAGCAGATGCCAGCCAGGTGCCTTCCCAGCTAACAGAGGTTCTCCAGACACCATTGGCCATCCTCCAGTGAAGGTACCCAATTGTTGATGCATTACCTTGGACGCTTTACGGCCTTAAGACTGTAACTTTGTAACCAAATAAACCCCCTTTCTAAAAGCCAATCCGTTTCTGGTGTTTTGCATTCTGGCAGCATTAGCAAACTAGATCACACAGCATACCCCAAACAGAATAGATCCAAGTAAACTGACTCCAAGACACTTAATAATCAGATTATCAAATGTCAAAGACAAAGAGAATTCTGAAAGCAACAAGAGAAAAGTGATCCCTCATATACAAAGGAAGCTCTAAGATTATGTGTTGATTTGTCAGTAGAAACCATGGAGTTGAGAAAGCAATGGTCTGATATATTTAAGATACTAAAAGAGAAAAACTGCCAACCAAGAATTCTATATCTGACAAAACTGTCCTTCAAAAATGAAGGAGAATTTAAAATATTTTCAGATAAACAAACATGAGAGAGTTTGTGAACAAGATACCTGCTCTACAAGAAATACTAAAGGGAGCACTACAAGAAGATAGGAAAAGACAGGAGAAAGAGGTTTAGGGAAGAGTGCAGAAATGAAGACTATCAAAGGATAAAAAGAGAGAGAGGGAAAAATAAAAATAAAATAAGATATGACATGTAAAATCCAAAAGAAAAATGGTAGACAGTATACATTATGTTAAGTGATATTAGCCAGAAACAAAAGAACAGATACTGTATAGTCTCACTAATACAGACTAACATTGATGAGTGAAATTTGAGAGTTGAGAACACAGGTTATCAGGAGATAGAAAGAGGTTAGAGATTGGGCATTTGATGCTAAAGGGGTACAGAAGGTTTAACAAGATTGATTGTATTGACCCAGAAATGGAATGAATAGGATAATAGTGTGTGATAGTAACACAACATTGTAAGTACTCTAAACAAAAATGAGTGTGACTATGGTTGATAGAGGAAGGCTAAGGGCACATACGACACAAGAAGGAAAGATAGAAGATAAAGGCTGGGATTGTATAACTTAGCAAAATCAGAGTGATCAATGATGGTGATTAAATGTACAAACAGAATGTTTTTAAATGAGGGAGAACAAATGAATGTCAACATTGCAAGGTATTGAAAATTGGATGGTGTGCCGATTTGGATGTATTATGTCCCCCAAAATGACATGTTCTTTGGTGCAATCTTGTGGGGGCAGATGTATTTAGTATTGATTAGGTTGGAACCTTTTGATTGAGTATTTCCATGGAGATGTGACTCAATCAACTGTAGGCAATACCTTTGTTACCCCCACCCACTCAGAGTGGGTCTGAATTAAATCACTGGGGCCATATAAAAGAGCTGACAAACAGAAGGAACTCAGAGCAGTTGTGAGTGACATTTTGGAGAGCAGCTGAGAGTGACATTTTGGAGACAGCTGCAGCCTAGAGAGAAATGTCCTGGGAGAAAGCCATTTTGAAACCAGAACTCTGGAGCAGACGCCAGCCATGTGCCTTCCCAGCTAACAGAGGTTTTCCGGATACCATTGGCCGTCCTCCAGTGAAGGTACCCAATTGTTGATGCCTTACCTTGGACACTTTATGGCCTTAAGACTGTAACTATGTAACCAAATAAACCCCCTTTATAAAGCCAATCCATTTTTGGTATTTTGCATAATGGCAGCATTATTAAACTGGAACAGATGGTATAGGGGAAATAATACAATCAATCCAAACTAGAGTCTATAGTTAACAATAACATTGTAAGATGTTTCCATTAATTGTAACAAAAGCAATACCAAAGCTAAATGTCTATAAGAGGGGGATATAAGGGAGTGATATGGGATTCTTGGTGGTAGCGAAGTAGTCTGAACTTTTCATTGTATTTAGTTTTTATTTTTCATCTATCTTTTGTATTTTTATTCTTAATTTTTTTTCTCCTTTTCCTCTTTCTTTGGGGAAGAGATGGAAATGTCCCCATACAGATTGTGGTGGTGAATGTATGATTAGGTGATTATACTGGGAATCATTGATTGTTTACTTAGGGTGGATTGTGTGAATAAAACTGTTAAATAAACAGAGGGATACAAGTGCTGGAGAAAATGTGGAGAGAGGAATGTACCTATTCCCTGTTGGTAGGGAAGTAGAACGGCACAGTCCAGATGGAGGGCAGTGTGGTGGTTCCACAGGAAGCTAACTATGGGGTTGCCATATGGTCCTGCAACCCCATTTTGGGTATATACTTGGAAGAACTAAGAGCTGAGACATGAGTGGACATTGCACACTGGTGTTTATGGCAGCCATATTCATGATTCACAATGGATGGAGGTGGCCTAAGGGTATATCAACCCTTAAATGGAACAGTGAACTGTGGTGTATACATACACTGGAATACCAAGTGGCAGCAAGAAGAAATGAAGTTGTGAGGTATGCAACTAGGTGAATGGATCTGGAAGACAATATGTTGAGTGAAATAAGCCAGAATCAAAAAGATAAACATTATTACACCTCACTAATATGGACTAACTATAATGTGCAAACTCTGAGAATTGAATCTGAGAGCATAGGTTATCAGGGAAAGGCTTATGGCAAAGTTTCCTAGATTGTAAGCTCTTACAGTAGTCATATCTATTCATGAGTTGTAATGGTTATCTCTAAATTCTGAGATGCTGAGCTGGTCAGTCCCTGTAACTTTAGGTATCTGTGTGACACCTGAGACTCAGAGTCAGAGTTTGGCAGCTATGAATGTCAGCATTACCCCATACAGCAAAGTTTTAAAAAAAAGCTGAAAAAGAGATCAGACTTCAATTAGAGATATGAAATGGACCTGATTAGAACTAAGGTAAATCAGACTAGAGGGCAAAGGATAATATTGACTGTGTTATAAAACATCAACTTCTGTGTGAGACCAAAGGAAGGGATGTTTATTTGGTACAAAATCTATACTTTCTATAGCATGCTATATAATTTAACTTGTATGGTCAGTTTATTCAAACACCATAATTACATGGAACCTTGAATAGGGGGTGAGATCTGGTTGGTTTGTACAGATCAGCATGAAATTCTGTTACATCCCAGAGTAACCTGGGCAGAGAATAGAAAGTATTTGGAAAGCCCCCTTGAGGGCCTAGGGAAAAATGTGGAAACATTAAACTTCCCCACCTGGGGAATTCCTGATATTCTTGTAAGCACTAGGGACTACCATTGTAGTAGGGCAAGTCCTCAATCTACAAAGGAGAAGCTAAGCCTACTTATAATGGTGCCTAAGAGTCAACCCCAGAGAACCTCTTTTGTTGCTCATATGTGGCCTCTCTCTAAGCCCACTCAACTGGTAAACTCACTGCCCTTCCCCCTATGTGGAACATGACTCCCAGGGGTTTAAATCTCCCTGGCAACACAGGACATGACTCCCAGGGATATGCCTAGACCCAGCATCACGGGATTGAGAAACCCTTCTTGACCAAAAAGGGGAAGAGAAATGAAACAAAATAAAGTTTCAGTGGCTGAGAGATCTCAGATGGAGTTGAGAGGTCATTCTGGAGGTTATTCTTATGCATTATATAGATATCACTTTTCAGTTTTTAGTGTACTATAATAGCTGGAAGGAAATACCTGTTGAACTATTGAACTGTTGAACTGTAATCCAGTATCCTTGTATAACTATATAGCCTATACAGTGTGACTGTGTGATTGTGAAATCCTTGTGGCTCACACTCCCTTTATCCAGTGTATGGACAAATTAGAAAAAAAGGGGACAAAAAGTAAATGGATAATAGGGAGGAAAAAAGGAGTATGGAATGTTTTGGGTGTTATTTTTAACTTTTATTTTTATTATTATTCTTGTTCTTATTTTTTGGTGTAATGAAAATGTTCAAAAAATAGATTGTGGTGATGAATGCACAACTATATGATGATACTGTGAACAATTGATTGTATACTTTGGATGATTGTGGTCTGTGAATATATCTCAATAAAATAGCATTTTTTTAAACCAGTTATGTTAAACATATTAAAAAAACAAACAAACAAACAAACAGGCAGCGACTGGGTGTGGCCTATGTGCTGCAGTTTGCCAACACCTGATCTGGAACATTGTTTGGTCCATTGTAAATGTTTGTTGAGTGAATGAATAGAAAGAAGGCTAATATGGCTGGGACACGGTGAGTCAGGAGGAGCATGGTAAAATAAGGTTGGTGAGGTAATCAGTGCTAGAGAATGTAGGGCATCTTATATCATGGATTTTGTTTTAAGTCATTGGAAAATTTTAAACAGGGCGGTGATAAAATCTGATATAGATTTTCCTAAAGATCACTGTTAAACATGCTGTGGTGAGGTACCCAGATCTGCTCCAACCTTTTCAGAACTCACTCCCCCAACTGCTGAGAAGCTCTCTGAGGGCTGCCCCCAGCTGAAGAGAGCCACCTCACCCAAGACTGCACCCCTTCCTGAAGCTGACCCACATCCAGTGACTCACCCGTGTAGGGGTGTAAAGACCTGACTCTCTGCCCCCAAATGCAGACAACTCCAAACAGGCAGCCTAGCTCCAGAGCCCCCAATAGGACTGGCCGCAGCATTTGTTGCAACTGCATTTCAGTTCAGTTCTGCCCACCCCACTTCTCACAGGAGTTGCTCTGCTTCCATCACTTTCCCACAGGTATTGATCTCAAGGGCACTCCCCAGAAAACCTCCTGCATGCAAATCTGCACTTCAGAGTCTGAGTCCCGGGGAACCCACCCTGCAACAGCTGGTGTCGGGAGTGATCGGAGAAAGCAGACTCTTAAAATGGGATTTGGAGCTGATTACCTGGCAGCTGGCTGGCAGAGAGAACCCCATTGCTGACCACAAGTGAAGCACAGGTAGGCCCCAGCAAGTCATAGCAATGCAAGTGTCAAAACTGTCACTGGCGATGAACTGGGATTGTACCTGGAGGAAGGATAGTGGGATAGTAAACCCAGAGGAAGGCAATACCCTGGTGGGGGCAGTGTATCAGGCCTTTAAGAGATGTGAAGAAATATTAGCTATAAGGACAATGAAATTGGATGGCTCTTGCTGGGAGCTGGTGAAGCATTGGAGAAAGCCAATACCCAGGGTGAAAGCCAGAGGGCCTCCTTGGCGGCATGTAAAGTGACTCTCATACCCTACATCCAGTGAGCAGAAAAAGCTGAGGGGCCAGGACAGACCAGGGAGGCCAGTCAGGAGGCCATTGCAGCAACCCAGGCAGGAGCTGGAACTGGCTTGTCCCAGGATGCTAGAGGCAGAACTACAGAGAAGGGATCAGATCCTGGCCATATTTTGAAGATAAAGCCAACATAATTTGCTACAGGTTTTTTACTATTTTCCTATTGCTGCTATAACAAATTACCACAAAGTTAGTGGCTTAAAACAACACAGGTTTATTCTCTTACAGTTTTGGGAGTCAGAAGTCCTAAATGGCTGTCACTGGGCTAAAATCAAAGGTATCAGCAGGGCTACCCTCCCACTGGAGTCTCCCTGGAGAATCTGTTTCCTTGCATTTCCCAGCTTCTAGAGGCCACCTGCATTCTTTGGCTCCTGGCCCCTTCCTCCGCATTCAAAATGCATCACTCCAACCTCTGCTTGTGTGGTTGCATCTCCTTTTTCTGACTCCCACCCTCCTGTCTCCCTGGGCCCAGCTGGGTAATCTGGGGTCAACTCCCCAGGTCAAGAGCCTCCATTTAACCACAGCTGCAAAATCCCTCTTGCCATGTGGGGTAACAGATTCCCAGGCCTGGGGATTAGGCCATGGACCGTTTTGGGTGCCATTACTTAGCCTCCCCCAGGGCTGGAAGTGGGGGTGTGAGACAGGAAGGAGTCAAGAGGACCCCAGTGTTTGGGGCCTGAGCCACTGGAAGGACGGCAGAGATTCAGCCCCGTTGCTCTTTGGAAGCTGAATCCTGCATCACCTCCTAAAGGCTTCCCTGATTTAAAATATAATTTTCAGGAAGAAGTAAAATCATGACTTTCGTACATATATAAAAATGAACACACATTAAAGAATTTGTTTTACTTACATGGTCTTATAACAGGCAGATGTTATAACTGGTTCACAGGGAAATTCATAACAGCACAAATTTATATCAATAGAAGAATGGTGAGATGAATGGCAAATTCTGGAAAAAAACTGTTTTTTTGGGGGGGAGGTGGAGAGGAAGTCAATTCAAATCACTACAGGACAGTGTTTACATATTGTTAAATAATGCACAAAGTCCATGGAGGCGCTCATGCTAAGGCCTGTGTCAACAGACAGAAACTTAATTTAGTTGCTGTTGGCTGTAAACGCTCTGCCCTCCCAGAACTGGAAACCTCAGGTCAACCAACCATAATCCACCAGCTCCAATTGGACTCGCATGTTCCAACCCCTCTGGTTTGGCATTAGCCAAGTAAGGATAATATCTTGACACAGCCAATGGAGTAATTGATACTGTAGCTTCCTTGTTGGCTGTAAAAGCCTGTCTATTTAAACCCTGTCTTTCTACCACTCTTTGGAGATCCCTTCTACTTTCTGGTGGGGCTGCTACCTGATTCATGAGTCGTTCAATAAAGCTGTGAGATCCTAATATCATGTTATTGAAAGTTGTTTTTGTTGTTTTTTTTTAAACAATTTCTATCAGTTATCTACAACTTACAAAGAGTTGATGACAACAAACAGCTAGAATCTGACAACTCAGAAGGATGTGCTACACATTGTGCACAGCTTTCTAATGAAATAAACGAATTTTTCTACACCTAATTCTGTCACAAAGACTCCATCCTATAAGTAACTCCCAGGGAGGGCAGAGTGAGTTTCTGGCAGGAGGGGAAGAGGAGGCAGGTTTGATGGCTGCTGGCAAGTTCCAACAAAGGACAGGAAGAAAGAAAAACAAAAGTGACACATTTTGACATGAAAATTTTGTGTTGCTTTTATTATAACACTTTTAACCTATCAGTCTTTGTATATAAAGAAGCTATTGATTTTTTGTGGTTTGTTGTTTAGTCATTGTGTAATGAGCCACCTGGTAACATTTTACATTCCATTCAAATGCAATTATACCAGATTGAATGAAGACAAACATAAGATCTACTCTTCAAGCCACTACCAGGTGGGAATCAAGAGAGCATTCTTCTTGTTCAGCAGCTCCCCAGCACAGCCCTTCATTGTTTGGAGCTAAACTGGAGGTCCAGCCTTTGGTTTATATAAATAAGGAATAAATTCAACAGCATAGTCTCTTAGATGGTTTTCTCCCAGCTCTTCTATTCAATTAACATGCCGCTCTGATATTGAGGGAGGGAAAGAAAGAGCGAGCCCTTTGCTATGCGGTACCACTGACGGGGCAGGAGGGCAAAATCCAGTACCAGCCAGAAAATATGGAAAATCTTAGATAATCATCCATACTCTTATTATCCAGAGGAGGGTGCAAAACAGGAGTTTTAAAGGGGACTCGTCCTGTCTCAGATCCAAAGCTAAGAAAAGTACATTCCAAGGGCCCCACATTTTGAAGCGAAGCCCAAGACTTGCAGAAAGGATAGCGACCAAACTGGTTCTTGATTTAGCCCAGCACACAGTACCAGGTTATCTATGGGAGAAGTGTGGGACTGGGAATGAAACTGGGAAGAGGATTTCTTAAAGTTGTTCATCTCCAACCAAGGCACCCCACAAGAAAAAGAGCCAGCATTTAGGCATCTAGCCCACCCAGAGCATTACAAACAACACTTTTTCTGCTCCTGTATCTCTCCTCCCTCTTCTTATTCCACCCCAGCTGAGTCAGGAGTGACATTACCAATGGGAAAGGGGGAATTAGGAGCAGGGAGGAAGAAATAGGGAGGAAGCCAGCCACACCCCCTCTTCCCCACTGAGCGTCCAAATTGAGCAGGTATCATCCCATGTCCTATCTTGCTCCCCTCCCCTGCCTGCCCCAGCTTCCCTTCCAAGCTCTAGGGTCAAAGCTCTGGGATGGGACAGGGAGAGAGGTGAGGGTGCACGAAGGGGTTGCCTGCCAGGTACTTTTCTGCTCATTGCTCCCTGAGCTTGGCAGGTGTTCAAGGCTAACTCTTTCCATCACAGGGTGTTTGAAAGGTTCTTTGGGAACTCCTCCATTCCCCCTACAGTTACTGACACTGGTGATGCCCTTTCTGGCCTGCTCCTGACAGTTCCCATTCAGCCCCTGGTCCTAGGAGCTCAGCTCCACAAGTCCTCTCTCTTTTGAGGTCCCATTGGCCCTCCAGGCAGCCCCTTCGGAAGATGTCTCTCTCCATCTCAAGATACCCAACAGTCTCTACTCAAACATCTCAGCTCACTTCCAAGGCCTGCATGAGTCTCTTTTCTATGTCTGTTTATTCAAGGGCAGACTATTCTGCCCCAGTGCACACCTCCAGGCCTGGGGGAAGGGGAGGATGGGACAAGGAGAGGGGAGTTTATGGGTGCAGCTTGGACTTGTAGTCTGGGGTGTCCACACATATGCACAGTCCCCTCTCAGTGCATGTCAGAAACAGGGATAGCAAGAGAAAGGGCACGGAGTTAGGGGTCTCCATCCATTCTCTTGGCTCTGCCTGCAAACGTTAGGGGCAGGGTTGGGAGGAAAGGGGGCTGGAATGTTCCCAGCAACTTGTCAGAGGGCACAGCAGGTGCTAAGGACCCCAGGTTAGGGACTATTGTGCACCCTAGGGACTGGAGGGAGAGGGAAGGAAAGAGCACTGTGAGATGGGGGGGGCAGGCAGGTGGGGGCTCCATCACACAGAGCCTCGTGAGCCACACCCAAGGCTTTGGCCTCATCCTGGGAGCTACTGGAAGCCTGACAGCAGTTTAAGCAGAGGGGCAGCTCCTAGCTTTCCATGTGCCTTAAGGGCCATTAACCTACTGGAGATTCACAGGTTTCTAGTACATGTAATACACTTAGAGATGAGGCAAAAAAGGACAGATGTAGCCTGTCACAGCTTCCAGTTTGGATTAGCCCATAAATTATTTTGATTTCAGTCTCTCTTCCCAGTCAGATGGTAAATTCCAGGATAGCACAGACTGTGTCTGTCTGGCTTACCCTGTATCCCCAGCTCCTAGCAAAGAGCCAGGCACCGAGATGGCCCTCATAAATATTAATTCAATAGATTGTATCAATTTTCTAAATTTAAGGAGCTTAAAACAATAACAATCATTTATTTTGCTCACAGCTCTGCAATCGGGGATGGCATTGGCTGGTTCAGCTCACCTTGGGGCTGGAATACCCTCTTCCAAAATGGCTCATGCCCATGGCTGGCAAGTTGATGTTGGCTGTTGGCTGGGAGCTCAGCCACGCTGGGGGTTGGGGGCCATGGTTTCTGTGCACATGGCCCCTCCACAGGCCACTTCAGCTCCCTCAGATCATGGTGGCTGGGTTCCCGTGTCCCCAGAGAATTAGGTGGAAGCCGTATTGCTTGTAGGACCTAGCCTCGTAAGTCATGAAGTGTTCTGCTATCATCACAAACCAGCCTGGATTCAAAAGGATGGCATGTAGACACTGCCCTTCCATCACAGGAGTGTCAATGTCTCATCATAAGGAAAGCATATGGGGTGGGAGATGTTGGGGTGGCCATGTCTGGAAAACGCAATTTGTCTCATGGAGGAGCACAGTCGCTTAGTGGTAAGCCCAGTGTTTGAACCCAAGTTCTGTTCAGTACCTTTTGTTCAAGGAGGCAGGGATATGTGTGACACATTCTAGAAAAGCTCCCTTCCAACCTGGAGAAAATAAAGTTTTGGAGCTTGGTAAATTAATGAAGAGTTGTGAAGATAATTCACTTCTTTGTGCTAATTACCTCCTCAATAAAAATGTAGGCTTGATGAGGTTTAGGCCGTGTGTGTGCGTGTGTGTGTGTGTGTGTGTGTGTGTGTGTGTGTGTGTGAATGGGTAAGTAAGATTCTGAGCGCTTAGCACAGCGCCCAGCACATAGAAGCTATGCAAAGAATTCTTGTAGGAGAAAAATGAAAGCCAGTGCTTGGTCCTGCTGGATGAAGCGTCCCTTGATGAGGTGCTGCCACCTCCTGGGCACTGGAGGCATTGCCAGCCACTTCAAACACTCCATTTCCCAAGCCACCTTAGGAACTAGACCCCCCTCTCAGTTTACAAGGCTTTCTTGATGGCTGACATTTGGGGTTTTAAGAACAAACCTGACCCCTCTCTTGATTCTCATTTGACCAATGAGAGTTCTGAGGACCAGAGGGGTTAACAGAATCGAGCCTGTCCCACAGGCTCACCTGCCTCTCCGCAGTCTCTACAGCCTGGTTTTGCTTCCTCCCCTCACGGTGGTTGCTTTGGCCAAAGGCCTCCAGGGCCTTGTTGAATCTGGTGGCACCTTCTGACTTCTCATCTCACTGAAATGCTTTGCAGCTTTGCATACTGTTGCTCTCTTCCCTCCTAAAGGCATCTTCTTCTCTCAGCATCTTCCATGACTAACCACTCTCCTGGTTTTCCTCCAACCTCTCTGGCTGTAACTTCTCCTCTGCCACTGTTCTAAAAGCCCACCTTTTCCCAGGTGTGTTCCTATGCCTGCTTCTCTCCACCAGCCCCTGGAAGAGCTCATCTCCTCTTGAAGCCCTGATTCCGATCTGCACACGCACAGGCCACCAGGTCTCTGTCATCAGCCCAGTCTTCTCTCCGAGCTCCAGGTCCAATTATCCAGCTCCCTGAAGACCGTCCCTGGCACCTCACGCTCAACTTATCCAGAAGTCAACCTGCCGTCTCACCTCTCCCAACCACAATGCCCCTTGCTCTCACCCCTTCAGCCCCCACTTGGGAATGCCATCCTTGTCCACTCATTTCCCCAAACCAAAAAGCTGGGGTTCCATCCCTGTGTCCTCCCTCACGCTTCCCTTCCAGTTTTCTAAATAACTTTCACTCTGCTGCCTCAAACATTGTGTCAGGCACTTCAGCATGGTTTAGCTCTTTTAAATGTTGTTTACTCTGTCTCCTCAGCATCAATTACACCCAGCTCCTCTTCTCTCTCCTCTCTGCCACAACCTAGACCCTGAACTGCCTGAACTGCTGAGACAGGCTCTCCTCACCTGCCTTCCGTGGCCTGACTCTCTAGTGATTCCTTACTCCAAATTACCCCTGTTTGAAACCCTTCAGGATGGAGCCCAGACTCCTTGCCTGGCATTCAGTCTTCACAACTTGGCCCCAGCCTGTGACCTGAGACTGCTCTGCACCCTGTGTCCATCCACCCTGCCCTCGAGTCACAGTGCCCTTGTCACACAATCCATGTCAACATACCTTTGCCAGCTGTCTTCCATCTGCCTGGAACACCCTTCCCTCGCCTGCTCAGCCCACCTCAAATACCAGGAGCACATTCACCCCACTGCGCCACTGTACAGACAGGGAAACTGGGACTCAGAGAGCAGACACAGCGTTCCAGGGTCATGGAGTGGGAAGTGGTGGCCCTGGGGTTGTGTTGTGGATTGAACTGATATGTTGAAGTCCTATCCCCCAGTACCTTAGAATATGACCCTGTTTGGAAATAGAGTGCCAGTTTGGATGTATTATGTCCCCCAAAACGCCATGTTCTTTAACGCAATCTTGTGGGGGCAGATGTATTAGTGTTGATGAGGTTGCAGTCTTTGGATTAGGCTGTTTCCATGGAAATGTGACCCACCCAACTGTGGGCAATACCTTTGATTAGATTCTTTCCATGGAGGTGTGGCCGCACCCATTCAGTGGGTCTTGATTTACTTGGTTTACTGGAGCCCTATAAAAGCTCACAAACAGAAGGACCTCAGAGCAGCTGCAACTGAGAGACACATTTTGGAGACAGCCATTGAAAGCAATTTTTGTGATGCTTTGGAGATACTAGCCCAGAGTCTGCCCCAAGAAGCTAAGCCTAGAGACATTTTGGAGAATGCCATTTTGAAACGCAACCTGGAAGCAAGCAGATGCCAGCCATGTGCCCTCCCAGCTAAAAGAAGTTTTTCCAGATGCCATAGGTATTCTTCAGTGAAGGTACCCTACTGTTGATGCCTCTATTTTGATATTTGTTGTGACCATAAGACTGTAACTTTGTAACCAAATAAACCCCTTTAATGAAACCCAATCCATTTCTGGTATTTTGCATAATGGTAGCATTAGCAAACCGGAACAGATGGACTTAGACAAGTTATAATGAGCTCATACTGGAGCAGGGCAGGACCTTAATCCAATATGACTGCTGCCCTTATAAGAAGAGGATATTTGGGCACACACAGGTAAAGTGGAGAACACCATGTGACGACTAAGGCAGAGAACGCTACGGATTGAGGAGAGGACTTGGAACAGATTCTCCCCTACAGGTTTAAAAAGAAGCATGGCTCTGTTGACACCTTGATTTAGGACTTCCAGCCTCCAGAATGGTGAGACACACCTTGCTGGAATTTTAAGGCATCTAGCTTTTGGTGCTTGTTACAGCAGCCCTAGCAAACTAAGACAAGTTGGGGCAGGGGAGCACAGTCTGAAACCAGCTTCTTTCACTTCTTTGCAGCAGCCAGCCTCCATTCAAGCTTCAGTTTCCCCAACTGTAAAACATAAGTCCTCTGGGCTTTTCCTACTCTCTGGGTCCATAACCAGGATTTCTTGATTCTGAGATGCTCTGAGGCCCTCTAGTGGTGACCTGGGGTACTGAGCATGGCCCAGGATTCCCCAGCCAGTGCTAGGCAGACGCCCACACCAAGCTTGGGGCTCCGGGGGCTGGTGCGCCCCTTGAGAACGCTGTTACAAGTGGGCAGGCATGGCCTTCTGCCCCCTCAACTTCTCCAGTTTCCATTCTGAATGAGTTTTCTATTGCTGTGTAACAAAATGCCACCAATTAAGCAGCTTAAAGCAACCCATTTATTCAGTTATGGTTTGTAAGTCAGAGGTTCAGCACGGCTTGCCTGGATTCTCTGTTAAGGGTATCTATCACAAGGCTGAAACTGGACTGACTTCTCACCTGGAGCCTCCGGGGAGAAATCTGCTTTCAAGCTCTTTCAGGTTGGTGACAGAATTCATTGCCTGTGGCTACAGGACTGAGGTCCCCTTTTGATTTCTGGCTGTCAGCCAGGGGCCACTCTCAAATTCCAAGGCCACCCACATTCTTCTCATAGGGCCTCTCCATCTTCAAGTCACCCACAATGCATCAAATATACCTCAAGCTTTGGCTCTTTCCAAACCTCCTCATCTGCCACCAACCAGAGAAAACTTGCTGCTTTTAAAGGACTCACCTGATTAGGTCAGGCCCACCCAGATACTCTCTGTACCTTAAAATCAACTGACTTGGGACTTCAATTACATATGCAAAATCCCTTCACAGCAAGACAGAGCAATAGATAATGGATGATAGATAGGGAGGCAGGGAGGGAGGGAGGGAGGGAGGGAAAGAAATAGCTGTCTGAAAACATGTTAAAGTTAGTGGATCGGGATATCTGGGGGGTGGGGGTCAGGGAATGCCAGAGTTCTGTGTATGGGGTTTGTATTGTTTTTGCAACTGTTCTTTTAACTTTGAATTTATTTCAAAATAAAATGTGAAAAAAAAAAAAAAAATCCCTTCACAGCAGTACCTAGGTTGAATAATCTGGGGATGGGACTCTTGAGGAGCCATCTTTAGAGATCTGCCAACACATCGTCATTCATAAACCATTTGCTGACATCTGCTCCATGCCTAATCTCTACTCAGCAGTGCTGGGGGTTGCAGAAATGAATAAAACTCAGCCCCATGAGCTGTGGGATCCTGTCTCAACACCCTGCCACCCACCCTGGGCTCAGCCAGGCTTTCCTACCTTCCTGTCTTTCCTCAGGCCCTACCTTCTCCTTACTGCCTTTCCCCACCACCTCCACCCAGCAGGTGTGTCCTCATTTAGGGGATTCAGCTCACAGGAAACCTCCTCCATGAACCCACCCTGGATGCCACAGTTGGGGTTTACTTCTCCTTCATTTGGGTCCCCCCGACACCATGCTGGCACTTCTGTCCTTGCCAGGTCAGCTTTCAGCTGGACTATTAGCTTCTCAGGGCAGGCTCCACATATGACAAGCTGGTGTGTCCCAGGAGTCATGCACCACCGGGCTTGGCTCACAGTGGGGAATCAGTAAGCATTGGGCAAAGGATGGGAGGAAGAGAAATCTGCTGTCAGGGGATGCCGACAAGGTCAAAGGGCAGGGCCCCCAACCCAGGAGAATTGATTAAGACTGCCAACCTCATGCCTTCCAAGCCACATGGGCTCTGGAGCCCCACGCTGTGTGCTGCAGGACTGACAACAGTTCTCCAAGCCCAAGGACTAAGGGACAGCAGCCCCAGCTCCCTGCTGTCCCCACCCAGGCAGTTAGGGCATCCCAATGAAGGACATGGCCTTCTGGAGACCCAGCTCCATCTGATCTCCCATCACATCCCTCCTCACAAGGTACCCCCAGGGCCTAGAGTACCCACCACCCTGGTCCAGCAGTTAGGAAACCTAGTTCTAGTCCTTGCTAAGCCCCTTACTCACTACGCCACTTCAACTTGCCAACCCAACCTCTTTGAATCTGTTTCCTCCCCTGTAAAACAGGCACACAAATACCTTTCTCACAGGGCTTCTGTGAGGACTGGGTGGAACCATATATACGTAGTAACAGTTCAGAGCACTAGAGCTGGGCATTAATTAAAGGGAGGGGGGATGTGAACATGGGCAAATCTGAGAAATTGTGTTCCAAGCTGTTTTCATTTCCTAGGCTGTTAAAAGCAAATGCCATGAAATGGGTTGGCTTAAGCAATGGGAATTTATTCGTTCACTGTTTTATGGCTGGGAAAATGTCCAAATCAAGGCATCATCAAGGCGCTGCTTTCTTCCTGAAGACTGACAGCCAGCGATCCTTGGCTCCTCTGCCATGTGACAAAGCATGGGGAGGCATCCACTGGTCTCTCCTTTCTCTTCCAGGTTCTTCTGGCTTCCGTGGCTTTCTCTCTCTTTGTCTGAATTTCATTCTCTTATAAAGGACTCCAGGAATAGGATTAAGACACATCCTGAATGAGATGGGCCACACCTTAACTGAAGCAGCTGCCTCAAAAGGTCCTACTTACAACAGGTTCACCCCCACAGGAATGGATTCCCTTTAAAAGCTTGTTTTCCTGGGGTTCAAACAGCTCCAAACTACCATATAAGCTGAGAAAAGTGCTCCCTGAATGCCAGCCCCTTTCCCTTCGATTTGCCTGTTAACCCAATTGCTTTCCTTTGCTGGTCACAGTTTTTTTCAGCTGTAAAACGGGAATTTGGACTCAACTTCTCACTGTCAATGGGACTTTAGCCCTGGAGAGGCCTTTCAATACCACTGACTGTCATCCTACACATTCCGGAGATGAGGAAAATACACAAGAAAGAAGAGTTGGAGCAGAGCTGGGACAAGGACCCAGGAGTCCTGAGTCCCAACCCAGCTCGCTCTGGCAGCCTCTGCCCCCCTCTAACACCAGTCAAGGCATGGCGCTGTGGCCAGTAGCCAGGGGCTTGAAATGGAATGGGTACAACTAAGGAACTACATTTCTAATTTAATTTTAGTTCATTTAAACTTTAAAACTGACACTCAATTCAGTTACTGGAAAACTTTAAAGTACGTTTGGATGACTTGGGTATCTACCTTTCAACTGTAAATTTTATTAAAGCTAAATACAGATCAAGTATTTCTGGTGGAAATTTAGGCTCCCGATTGAGCTGTATCGTTAGTACAAAATATACACTGGGATTTTGAAGACTCCGTTTTTTAAAAAACAATTAAAATATCTCGTTAATAATTTTTATATTAATGATATGCACAAATGATAATATTTTGGAAATTTCGGTCAAATAAAACATTATTAAAATTAATTTCACCTCTTTCTTTTTATTTGATTTAAATATAGTTACTAGAAAATTTAGAATTACTTATGTGGCTTGCATAATTTTTCTTCTGGATAGCATCAGTCTAAATCTTCAAAACAACACCCTGAGGTGGCCTTGTTCTTATTATCCTCGTCTCACAGAGATGCAACTTAATGTAGCAGATGGTGCCAGACCACCCCACCGAGACCCCCGGGTCACCTGCAGCTTCGGTGGGCAGTCCCTGAACACGCCAGCACTTCCTACCTCAAACACTTGCATCGCTCTGTCTGAGGGGCAAAGAAGAAGTATAGGGGAGTCAGTGGTTCCAGGGATAGCCCTTGACCAGTGGGGGGTGACGTTGGTGGTTTTGCCAGTTTGTATGTATTATATCCCCCAAAACGCCATGTTCTTTAATGCAATCTTGTGGGGGCAGACATATTTGTGCTGATTAGGTTGGAATCTTTGGATTAGGTTGTTTCCATGGAGACTTGACCCACCCAACTGTGGGTAGTGCCTTTGATTAGATTATTTCCATGGAGGTGTGGCCCCACCCATTCAGCATGGGTCTTGATTAGTTAAATGGAGCTCTATAAAAGCTTAGACAGAAGGAACTCAGTGCTGCAGGTTAGAGAGACTGTTTCAAGACGGCTGTTGGAAGCCGACGCTGACATTTTGGAGAACGCCATTTTGAAATGCAACCTGGGAACAAGCAGACACCAGTCACATGCTTTCTGAGCTAACAGAGCTTTTCTGGATGCCAATGGCCACCCTTCAGTGAAGGTACCCTATTGTCGATGCCTTACCTTGGACACTTAATGGCCTTAAGACTGTAACTGTGTAACCAAATAACATCCATTTATAAAAGCCAATCCATTTCTAGTGTTTCGCAAAATGGCAGCATTAGCAAACCAGAACAGTGGTTAAATACAGCAGTTTATTTGCCCTGTCTCTCAGGGAGACCGCAGAGGGATTAAACCCCAGTTGCTCCCAGAGCTGGCCTGCTTTCCTCCTGCCCTGACTCTCTTCTCTGCTCCCTCACCACCTTGCCCGGAATCCCCTCCCAGTTAAACCACCAGCACCCAAATCCCAGTTTCAGGCTCTGCTCTTGGAAAACCCACACCAAGAGTCAAAAGACTCACTGAGGCATATAAATAGCAATGGACAGACGGGCGATCTGATCCCAGGCAGCGTGACACCAGATCTCACCCTCCCAAACACCACCCGGGAGCCAAACCATTCCTGTGTTGAATCTGCCCACCCTTTGAGCAGACCCCAGAGCAGAAAAATCCCTTTTCTGGACTCAGATTGTTTCACTGAGAGCCTGAGCAGACCAAGCCTGGCCTGCCTGGAGCTGTCGCCCTGGCACCAGTATCTGCTTCCTGCCAGGAGCAAAGCCAGGACTGCCAGCCCGTGCCTTGAAGGACACTCGCCTTCAGACCAAGAGGACACACTCAGCCCTGCAACCTGGAGAAGCTGGGGATGGCCGAGGTCCAGGGACAACTTATTGTGCTTACTCATTTATTGAGCTTACCGTGTGCCAGGCACTGTCCTAAATGTCTTTGCTATATTAATCATATAATCTTCACAATAACCCTTTGAGGTACACACAATTATTATCCTCATTTTATAGATGAGGAGACTAAGGAACAGAGGGGCTTAGGAAACTTGCCCAAGGTCACACAGCTAATAAATGGGATTCAAACTCAGGCGGTCTGGCTCTTAATCATTTCTGGATCCTGTGTCTTCTGAAACATCAGAAAAAATTACTGCCCATGACTCCCCTTGAAATCCACCTTGGAGTATCCATTTCTGTAGCAAGACTTAGGCCTGAACTTCTGGCCAATTCCCAAATTTGGTGGAGACCCACTTGGAGAGAGGGGCTACTAGGAGAAAGTGCCCTTGAACTGGGAAGGAGTAGACACCAGAAGGAGAGATTGTGGTAGCTGGAAAGCAGCCCCCCTTCCCTACCTACCCCTTCCCCAAATCCTCTGTTTTTGACAAAGATCCTTTAATCAGCACAGCCATTCAACCTCAGTGTATTTATTTATTCCCAACCTGATTCGAGATTCCTAAATGATTTGAGAGGGTTTAAAAGATAAGTGCGTAGTATCTCCACCAAACATACTCTGCCTGTTTGCTGCCTTAATGGCCTAGTAAGGGAAACTGATGTTGGGATACTATTAGACCATCACCCACAGAGTGACCAACTTGTCCTGTTTTTCTCAGAAATTTCCCACTTTCAAAACTTAAAGTTCCTTGTCTTGGGGTACCTCTTAATGCCAGGGAAAAAAGGATGTTGGTCACCCTAGTTATACAGGATGCAGGACATGAAGTCTACTTGCTCAAAGAGCACTAAAAATTTATCTCAGAGCTTCCTAGCAGACAAAACAAAAAGGGAAATACCATCAGTTGTGAGATTTTTAGTGTCGGTAATAGCACTGTACAATAGAACTTTCTGCAAAAATGGACATGTTCTGTACTGTCCAATATGATGGTTACTAGTCACATATCTCTGGGCACTTGAAATGTGGCTTGTGTGATTGAAGAGCTGAATATTTAATTTAATTTAATTTAAATTTAAATAGCCACATGTGGCTAGTGGCAACTAAATTGGACAGCATGACTGTATTAGATAAAAACAAACCAGGTGCTCAGAAAATGCCTCTTTCTTGATATTAAGGCCTGAGAAATTCTGCTGTGAATTAACATTTGAGATAAATACAAAGATGAGCTCTTTTTTTATATAAATATAATAAAAGCAGGCACATATAAAACACATGCCATGTGCTAAGTCCTCTTGTAAATCTTTTCATATATTAATTCCTTCAGTTTTCAAAACCACCCTAAAGGAGAGGTGCTTTCAGCATCCCCAGGAAGAAGGCTCTGCTTGGGAGACTCTGAGATGCCCAGCCCTCCTTCCCTGACCTGGTGGCCTGAAAGGACGGTACCTTGTGTCTCCCTCCCTTCCCAGGGAGAGCCAGGAGCCTGAGGAGGAGATGGGCGGGCTGGGGTGGGGGGAAAAGAGCAGGGGAAGAGAAGAGGAAGGGGGATCAGGAAGAAGGGCTTTCCAGACGCCCCCTGAGGCTGACGCTGCATGGCTGACACTGACTCAGTGGAAAAAGTGAGCAATGTCCGTGTCACCCCTGGCACTGTGGGCATTTGGGGCATCAGAAGGAAGACCCCATTCTGCCAGGCAATGGAATGCACCTGCATGCCCTTAGACAAGGTACTTGGGCCAGGCCTCCCACCCCGGTGGAAATGCTGTGGACAGTTCCCGACCCCTCTCATCCTACTGGCTCCCTCCTGGCCTCAATGCCAGGACCTGGTGAGCCCGCTAGGCCCTTCCAGCTCCGGGCAGCCAAGGAGGGGCAGGTGTGCCCCCACCCCCACCCCCACCTCCATCTATGACTGGGAAGCTGATGACTCCAGGGTCAGAAATAACCCCACTGTCAGCTCCCCACATGCCTCCCCTCCCCTCCCCTCCATTCCCAGAAAGTCTGGGCCCTGAGTCAGAGGGAAGAGCCCCGGAGTAAACAAGGACCCAGATAATCTGCTACGAAACCACAAAACCACTCCATGGAATTCTTTGAGAAATCAGGGACTTAGTGGAGAGTTGGGCCCGGTAATTCAGATCTTCTCCCAGAATCCGGCATTGCTCAGGGTGTATAAACCTGTGTTATGAGGCATGAAGGAGAATGGCTACAACAGGATGAAATCTTTAGTGCAAAAGGGAATGGGGGAGGAGAGCCAGGCCTCACTCTCAGAAGCATCCAGGCCAGACCAGAGCAGGAGAGTCTGGCCTTGCCCTCAGGGGCCCCCAGTCTCCAGGCCGGGGAGGTACACATGTGGTGATCGGTCAGAGGTCAATCCAGAGCAGGAGATGGGGGCTCTCAGGGATTAGGCCACAGGCCATGCACAGGCCCCATGCCCCTCCTTACTCATTCCCTCAAAACAGTCCAGGGCAGCCCCGGACCCCGCACCGTGGCTGAGTCACTGACTGCACTCCCCACATCAGATTTTGGATGAATGAACCCCTCTCCCCCTCCCCTCCCCCTCTGCAGTTGAAAGGACATGTAACCGATTCCCCGGATGGAGAGCCACTTCCATGGGCCCTAAAAATAACCGCGCCACTTCATACTCTGAACTTAGCGTCCCCTGACCACCCCCACCCCGGCCCACCCCCCGACCAGCAAGATAAAGGCAGCTGCCCGGGCTGGCAGGGGGCAGAGACCCGGAGCCAGGCGGCGAGAAGGCCTGAATCAGCGGCGCAGGACCTAGTCTGAACGGGAAACCCCAGAGGGACGACAGAGCCCCAGGCTGCACCTGCCACAGACCCCAAGCACTCATTCGGCCAAGCAGAACCCGCATGTGAGTAGCTGCCCCTCTGTCCTTCCACGGCAGGGCTGGCTCCCAGGTCGGGGATCCCCGCCGCGCCCTCTAGGTTGGCTCTCAGGACAGCGAGAATAAGGGGTGGCTCTGGGTGGAAGAAGGGGGGTGGGGGACCACATTATTGGGAGTACATGAGCAGAGGGGTCTCTGATATAAGGGATCCATGAAGGGGTTAAGGAGAGTGAGCCCCGTGGGAGCAATCAGAGGGCCGCCTGAGGTGGGGAGCAGGGCTTTAGGGGCCCCGTATCTGGAGGAAAGAGGGTGGAGGAGAGGAGGGAGGCCAAGGGGAGGGAAGCTGGGGGCTGGGGGTTGGGGATCAGGAGTGACAAGTAGGCCCTAGTCTCCTTTGCCAGTTCAAGCCCCCTGCCCAGCAGTTGTGGGTGAAAGTCTGGGCATATTTGGCCCCAGGAATGTCTCCCCAGAACTGGCCTGAGGCCTGGCTGAGCCCCACTTCCCCCTGGGGGGAGGGGAGGGGATGCAGCATCTGCCCGAGGCCACCGTCCTGCCAGTGGGAAAGTCCTTGGGGCAGACGTGGAGGGCACATATTGGGGAGCCCAGGGCTCAGTCTGCCCACACGTAGATGCGTGGAGGGGTCAGGGCCCAGGAAGAGGGTACCTGGGTGCAAACTTGAGGACACCCTGAGAGTCTGGCCCCACCCAGGAGGCCAGGCTCTGGACAATTTCTAGGGCTCAGGCCCCCACCCTCAGTCTGGTCTCAGTTCTGATCTCTGCCTTTGCCCTACCCCTGCCTTCTAGAAACAAAAGCCCCAGGAGGTCCCTGGCCAGGGAAGCCAGCAGGCAGGAAACCAGGTCCCAGCTTTGCTGCTGCCTTGCTGGGCCTCCTTGGACAGTAAAGGGATTAGGTCTGGTGACCTCTGAAGGTCCTTAGGCCTGACATCCCTGGAGTCCATGACTCGAACAGTCAGTGACCATGGCAGAGATTCTGGAGATTCCAGGGGGCGGGTGGAGCTGGTGGCCTGCACATGCCATCTGCTGCGGCTACCCTGGTGCTGACAAGATGGAGTGGAGGTGAGGACAGCACAGGTTTTCTTTTGGCAGGGGGTCCTCATAGAAGCTCAGTGACTAAAGAAGCCACCTAGAGGGTCTGATAAGAATCAGGCTGCAGGTTCAGGGGTTTCCACTCCTTGGGGGCTCTAATGTCTTCAGCAGACCTGCTGGGAGTTGGGGGTGGGCACTAAGCCTTCTCTTCCTGCCCCCCACCCCACCTGCTTCCAATGTCCCTCCACCTATCCCCATCCCCAAGCCCCTTTGGGCAGGACATTTGCAGGCTCCAGTATTCAGTAGTCATGCAGGGGGCAGGTTCAGGGGCTGGGAACCAGGACTCAGGGAGCCCAGGATAGCAAAGGAGAGGAGGTGGGCCAGGGGCTCCCAGGGCCCCCTCTGGCTGAGCCTGGGCCTTCCCCAGCCCAGGGCTGCTTCTGAGGCCGGGACCGCAGCTATATTTAGCACCAGCATAGAGCAGAGCAGTGGGTCAGGGGCAGCCGAAAGGGGGGCGTGCTTCTCATTCTTTCCCTCCTGGCCTCTAGGAACTATAAGTATACCTGTCACAAGACAGATAAGGCACACACGGGACAGAGACCAGAGAAGGGCCTGAGGGGTCTCACAGCTGGGGAGAGGCTGCACCTTGGTGGAAGCTGATTGACCAGAAGAGGGAGGGAGAAGAGGAGCAAGAAGCCAGATGTGGGGCTAGTTGAGGGGTTGGGGTTCAAGGATGAGAGACACTAAGGGCCCAGAGATAGGTCTCAGCCTGAGGTTCTGATTGCACAAGTGCCTGAAACTGCGCTTACTTGCACAAGAGAGGGGAGGACTCTCCTTTAGCAAGGAGCGGGGCTCCCTGCAGAAAGGACCCCTGGTCTCACTGTCCTCCCTCCTTGTACATTCTCTCATACAGTCTCCTAGAGGTGCCTGCTAGAGAAGAGGCACCACAACCAATAAGAAAGTTTCACTCCCCCTGCTCTCTTATTTCTTGAGGGCCAGGCCCTACATGGGAGCTGGGAATCCCAAGCCAGCACTGCCTGCCACTCATTTGCCAACATCCCACTCTTTCTGGGCCCCAGTTTCCTCACCTTTAACTGCAAGGGCTTGGGCTAGAAGCCGCTTGAGCCCCTTCTAGCGCAGACCTTCTGAGTCTTTGGAGTACAGCACAGAGAACTCTGTGAACAGCACAGAAAGGTAGAATCTGTCTCTGCCTAACTACAAGATGTCTGTTGAACAACTGCCTCTCCCCAAGCCTCAAATGCTTCCACTATGGCACGGCCTGTTGACCCCCACTATCTTCCCCGTGGTCCTGGGAAAGGTTGGAGAGTGAGTAGAGAGTTAAGGGGTAAAGGGGCTGCAGGGACCAAGTCGAAGGGGCACGGGCGCCCTCTGGTGTTCTGCAAAGGAATTTCATCTCCGTGGGAAATGAGTCACAAGTTTAAGGTCCCACCTCTCATTGGCTGGGACTAGTAAATCGGGATTTCCCCAGGCCCTCATCTGGGAGTCCTCCAGGGGAAAACGGACTTTGGCAAAGGAAGGCAAGGGTGGGGCGTGTCCAGTTTTCCCACAGGAGGCCCAGGCATCACATGGGTCTGAAGGGAGGAGCCTCATGGCCGTTGGCACCCTGCTAGACACTGGGGAAGCAGGGCTCCTCCTTGCTGGATGACTCCATATGTCCTTAAGGTCAGGGCTCGTCACACACCCACCATGCAGATGGCAGAGTGAGGCTCGGGCCAGGCAAGCGTAAAGAGAGAGGGAGCTTGTGTCACCATGGAGTTACTCTGCCCCTGAGCCCTCCCTCTGCCATTTCTCCTGGCAAACAGCCCCCACCCCACCTAAGGTCCCCAGCCCCATCCTCACCTTGCTCCTCCTCCTCAGAAGGATGGCCAACACCCAGATGCAGGTGGCTCCTGCACCCAACATCCCAACGGCGACTGCAGAGGACCTGCCCCTGCCACCACCCCCAGCCCTGGAGGATCTGCCACCACCACCGCCCAAAGAATCCTTCTCCAAGTTCCACCAGCAGCGCCAAGCTAGCGAGCTCCGCCGCCTCTACAGGCACATCCACCCTGAGCTCCGCAAGAACCTGGCAGAGGCTGTGGCTGAGGACCTGGCAGAGGTTCTGGGCTCTGAGGAGCCCACCGAGGGTGACGTCCAGTGCATGCGCTGGATCTTTGAGAACTGGCGGCTGGATGCCATTGGAGACCACGAGAAGCCAGCTGCCAAGGAGCCCGTGGTGAGTGGCAATGTCCAGGCCACCTCCCGCAAGTTTGAGGAAGGCTCCTTTGCCAACAGCACAGACTGCACGCTGGCCGGACCCCGGCCATCTGGAGGGGACGTTCGTGCAGCCCGCTGGCTATTTGAGACAAAGCCACTGGCTGAGCTGACAGGCCAGGCCGAGGCGTCAGAGGCTACAGTGAGGGAGCCCGCAGCCAGTGGGGACGTCCAGGGTACCAGGATGCTCTTTGAGACACGGCCGCTGGACCGCCTGGGCTCCCGCCCCTCCCTGCAGAAGCAGAGCCCCTTGGAGCTGCACTCAGAAATCCAAGAGCTGAAGGGTGATGTGAAGAAGACGGTGAAGCTGTTCCAAACAGAGCCACTGTGCGCCATCCAGGATGCAGAAGGCACCATCCACGAGGTCAAGGCCGCGTGCCGGGAGGAGATCCAAAGCAACACGGTGCGGTGCGCCCGCTGGCTCTTCGAGACCCAACCCCTAGAGGCCATCAACCGGGACCCCAGCCAGGTGCGGGTGATCCGTGGCATCTCCCTGGAGGAGGGGGCTCGGCCTGACGTCAGCGCCACTCGCTGGATCTTTGAGACGCAGCCCCTGGATGCCATCCGGGAGATCCTGGTGGATGAGAAGGACTTCCAGCCGTCCCCGGACCTCCTCCCTTCCGGGCCTGATGTTCAGCATCAGCGGCATCTGTTTGAGACCCGAGCCCTGGACACGCTGAAGGGGGACGAGGAGGCTGGGACAAAGTCCCCACCCAAGGAGGAAGTCATCCCTGGTGACGTCCGCTCTACTCTGTGGCTGTTTGAGATGAAACCCCTGGACACGCCCAGAAACCAGGTCCAAGTGGGTCATCTGCAGCGGGTGGAGTCCCAGGATGGCAAGGGGCTTACGTGTGAGCCCCTACCCAGAGACAGCTCCTCAGCACTTCCTCAGAGCATCCCCCAGAGGGACAGGGTGAAGGGGGATGTGAAGACCTTCAAGAACCTTTTTGAGACCCTTCCCTTGGACAGCATCGGGCAGGGCAAGCCTCTGGCCCAGGGAACTGAGGCTGCTGGGCAGTCCCAGGACATAGGGTCCCCGGTGTATGCCATGCAGGATGCCAAGGGCCACCTCCACGCCCTGACCTCTGTCAGCAGAGAGCAGGTAGTTGGAGGTGATGTGCAGGGCTACAAGTGGATGTTCGAGACACAGCCCCTAGACCAACTGGGCCGAAGCCCCAGTACTGTTGATGTGGTGCGGGGCATTACCCGGCAGGAAGTGGTGGCTGGGGACGTGGGCACTGCTCGGTGGCTCTTTGAGACCCAGCCCCTGGAGGTGATCCACCAGCGCGAACGGCAGGAACGACAGCAGGAAGAGGGGAAGAGTCAGGGAGGCCCCCAGCCAGAGGCACCCCCGAAGGGCGATGTGCAGACCATCCGGTGGTTGTTTGAGACTTGCCCAATGAGTGAGCTGGCAGAGAAGCAGGGGTCAGAGGTCACAGACCCCACCACCAAGGCCAAAGTCCAGTCCTGCACCTGGATGTTTGATCCCCCACCCCTGGACAGGCCAGAGGGTTCCAAGGAGCAGCATCTGCGGGTTGGCCAGGTGCAGGCTGGGCAAAAGCAGACAGATGGACATGTCTTTGAGACTGAGCCTCTGCAGACCGTGGGCCGTCCCTGCGGGAAAGGGCCTGTGCGATATTGCAGCCGAGTGGAGATCCCTTCAGGACAGGTGTCTCGTCAGAAGGAGGTTTTCCAGGCCCTGGAGGCAGGCAAGAGGGAAGACCAGGGGTCCAGGGAAACCCCTGGACCCATCCCTGGGGGTTCTGTGCACAAGTTCACCTGGCTTTTTGAGAATTGCCCTATGGGCTCCCTAGCAGCTGAGAGCATCCGAGGGGACAACCTCCAGGAAGAGCAGCCTGCGGGCCCCTTGGGCAATGGGGCGCTAGAGAGGCAGGAGACTGCAGCTCAGGGGACCCTGCAGACACTGTATGCCACGCCTGGCATCCTGCACCATGGAGGCATCCTCATGGAGGCCCGAGGGCCCAAGGAGCTCTGCCTTGCCAAGTACATGCTCCCAGGCCTAGGGCAGGGGCGCCCCCACATACTGAAGGAGGAGCTGGTGTCTGGAGAGCTTCCCAGGATCGTCCGCCAAGTGCTACACCGGCCAGATGTGGAGCAGCAGGGGCTGCTGGTGCGGGAGGACCCGGCAGGCCAGCTCCGGCTCACGACGCTGAGGCTGCTGGCTCCAGGCAGCAGTGGGAGTGTCGCTGACATGGACCCTGAGCTCCAGCAATTGCTGGCTTGTGGCCTGGGGGCCTCGGTCACAAGGACTGGGCTGGTAATGCAGGAGACAGAGCAGGGCCTGGTTGCACTGACCGCCTACTCGCTGCAGCCCTGGCTAGCCAGCAGGGCCCCTGAGAGGAGCAGTGTGCAGCTGTTAGCCAGCTGCATAGATAAAGGAGACCTCAACAGCCTGCACAGTCTGCGCTGGGAGCCACCAGCTGACCCAAGTCCAGTGCCAGCCAGCGAGGGGGCACAGAGGCTGCCCCCAACTGAGAACATCATCCATGTCCCCCCACTGGATCCCAGCATGGGGATGGGGCATCTGCAAGGCCCAGGGGTTACTCCCTGCCCCCCCCAGGCCATTGGGAAGGCAGTCCCTCTGGCTGGGGAGGCTGCAGCCCTAGCCCACTTGCAGGACAAGGAAAAGCAGCAAGACAGTCATGCCAGGCAGAAAGGGACGGTAACCTTAGGAAAGTCGGCAGGAGCCACAACTACGCCCCCGGGTCCTGGGGCCCCTGACCTCCAGGCTGCCATGCAGAGCCTGCGGATGGCAACAGCTGAAGCCCAAAACCTGCACCAGCAAGTGCTGAACAAGCACAAGCAGGGCCCTGCCCCTGCAGCCACCTCCACGCCCTTCCAGAAGGGTCTTCTGCAAGCACCAGCCATGGCCACTGGGGCTCCCCAGAGAAACACCAGGCCTGTGGCCAGAAGGGACCCCGGGGTCCCAGCAGCCCCCAGAAAGGTCAGTGGGGAAGAGAAAGCACTGCTCGGAGGGCTGCCTGGGGGGTGGGGGACGATTCAGGATGGTGTCTATGCTGCTCACCCCGTGAGGACCTTTGACCCACTCAGAGGTGTCAAGCCTTCCGAGAGGGAATCCCCGCCAAGGGGCAGGGAGACTGCCCTCTCGGCCCAGGCTCCCGGCCCACTCCAAGGAGACCCAGGTCAGAGTCTTGGACCAGGGCAGAAGGAGCCTGGGGGCCACACACAGAGGACCTGGGGACCTCTGGGGAAGGCGATGGCAAAAGTCGATCCAGGGGACCTTCAGGCTGCAGAGACCACCCTGAAGGCTAACCCTTTAGCCCACCCCACTCTGGCCTCTGGGCCTCGGGCTGCAGGTGCCAGCCTGCCCTCCCATAATGCCTCTGTTCCTCCTCCTCCTACTCTCCCAGCTGCTGTGACAGGACCTGACTGCCCAGCCCACGCCAACCATGAAGAAGACTCCATCCAGCAGGCCTCCAAGTCCCTTCTCCACTCCCAAAGCTTCCCTGCTGGCCAGAGAACCCTGGGGGCATCACAGAGAGAGACCCTGAAACTAGAGTCTACCACACCCCCAAGGAAGAAGCCCCAGCTGCCCCCCAAACCTGCACACCTAACACAGATTCCCCCTCCCCAGAGGCTGCCCAAGCCCTCAGCTCCGTCTCCCAGCTCCTCCTTGCAGGTGGGGCAAGGAGAACACAGAAAAGGCAAGACTGATACAGCCATCCAGCAAGTGGCCAAGGTCCCAACCCCTGCAGGCAAGGGGCATGCACCTCTAGCTGGGTGCCCCACTGGACAGCACCAACCCAGCCCCCAACATGGCCTCAGCACCATGGCCCCCAGGCCCACCAAGAGTCAGACAGTAGACAGCAATGCCCAGGGCTCTGAGCCCTCCAAGCTTGGAGAGCCCAGCAGCAACCCTACTTCACCACAGGAGATCTCCAGCTCCCCAGGGAAGCAGCCCAAGGAAGATCCCACACAGAGGGCACTTGGGAGTCCTGAGATTCTGCAGGGACACCAGCAAGAGCTCCAGGGCCTCCTGAGCCAGGTACAAGCCCTGGAGAAGGAGGCCATCAGCAGTGTGGATGTGCGGGCACTGAGGAGGATCTTTGAGGCTGTGCCCCAGCTGGGAGGGGCTGCCCCTCAGGCTGCTGCTACCCCCTGCAAGTCTGAGGCCTCAGTGGAGCAGGCCTTTGGGGAACTGACACGGGTCAGCACTGAGGTGGCCCGGCTGAAGGAGCAGACCCTGGCCAGGCTGCTGGACATTGAGGAGGCTGTGCGCAAGGCCCTCAGCTCCATGTCTAGCCTCCAACATGAGGCTAATGCCAGGGGTGGTTCTCAGGGATCCCCAAAGAACCACAGTGCTCAGAAGGTCGGTATCACAGACAGCAATAGAACCAGGCCCAATTGGTCAGGCCAGGAGGCCAGGGGGCAAACTGGGGTCAAGAGCCAAATCAAGATTGGATGCCATGCTGAGGTCCAGGGTGGAGCTAAAGTCAGAGGTCAAGCAGCCTCAACTGCCCCTCCTACCAGGAGGCTGGAGACATTGAGAGAAAATTCAGGCCTCCCTCGAGACTTGCCTTCCCACAAAGGATCACCTTCCTCCCCAACCTTCATCTCCATTGAGTCAGCCACAAGGAAACCTCCAGAGACTCCCAGTCCCAAAGGCAGTCCTGATGTGTCAGTGAAAAGTACACACCTGGCCCAGGACAGGGGTCAAACCCTGCTCCAGCAGGAACTTGTCCAGGACAAGGCCAGCAGGAAGGAGGTCCCCCAGTGCTCTGGACAGCCCAGGCTTGCCCCTGCCTCGGCCAGCCCCCTGCCCACAGGGTGGCAGAAAAGTGTTCTGGAGCTGCAGACTGGACCAGAGGGCTCCCAGAGCTACGGAGCCACGAGAACCATGACTGAGCAATATGAGGAGGTGGACCAGTTCGGGAACACAGTCCTCTCGTCCTCCACCACAGTCACTGAGCCAGCAGAGCCGGCCAGGGGCCCGGGCCCCCACCTGGAGCTCCATATCTCACCCTTGCTGCGGCAGTTCCTGCACCGGCCAGCAGGGCTCAGCAGTGGCCTGGCGGAAGCCGGGGTGGCGTACGTGCCCCACGGCCACTCCCAGCCAACTGCCCAGTGAGCCCCTCCACCTCCCACAGCCTACCAACCGCCATTGCGGCACCTCCCCCCAGGGCCCCTGGACTGAGGTGGGTGCTTACCTCCTGCACACACAGGGCAAGGACCAAGAAGAAAGTGCATCTTCTTAGAACCGTTGTGGGCTGTTTCTCTTTCTCTCGTTCCATAGTTAGATCCAATTCTTGCAAGGCGGTGAAGAAACGTGGGGAAAACGCCCAACAAATAGTCCAGGCACGGGAGTAGGATGAGGCTCCCAGCTGCTCATGGAGGATGTAGTTTGTACAGACACACCCACACTCCTCATACAAGCCCGGCCCATGCACACACATGCGTGTGTCCACCACTGCCTGTGTAGGAGCCACCCCCAACCTCGGTTTCTTATATATTATGAGTCTGAATGTTCTCAGCCATCTGCTCCTTAATCCCTGGAGAGGACCAGAGCCCACTGGATGTGGGATTGGTGTCTGTTTGGGATTGGTCTGAGGGCTCCGGAAAGGCTCAGCCACCAGCACCATCAGCCCCATCTCCATTGTTCAGCTGGTGGTCCCGGCAGTCCCCAAGGCCCCATAGTGAGGCTCAGCCATTAGCCATGTTCCTAGAAGCCTAGAAATGCACTGCCTTTCTCTGCCCCACCCCACCCCCACCCCACGTTCTGCACCCCAGATGGGAAGAATACATTCTGAATAAACCCAGGTTTAATTCTCTACTCTGCTATCTGTGCATATCTGACTATTTGTGCATCTGTTCCACAGTCCAAGCGGGGGAGCGGGGAGTCGACGGTGGAGGAGGGGGGTGTCCACACAATCTCCAAGTGCCCTAGAAATAGCCGTGTTAGAAGGCTCTGAAAAGATACCCTGTCTTCTACCAGCTTGTCTGGGAACTAGAAAGGCCCTGCTTATTCCCTTGTTCTTGTTGCCCCCTCCCCACTCCACACACACGCACACATACACACCATGCCCCCCTACCTCCAGCCTCCCCTCCAGGGTAGTTCTGGGACATCATCTAACCAAAGTGGGAGAGTGGCCCAGACAAGCCTGTGAGGAAGGAGGACCCCAGAGCAGGAGAATTCTGATGCCCAACATGGCAAGGCCACTTCCTGCTCAGGCCAGGTGCTGTGTTTAGAGCAGAGGTTGCTGGGAAGGGGCAGTGCCCAGCTCCCAGCCTGAAAGCTAGAGTGATTTGGCAAAGGGCCCTTTTCACTCTTTCAAAAAGCAGGCCCATTCTAGGCAGCAGGGACACAGAGGTGAGGTCGAACGGGGTCCTGCTCTCAGACAATAAATAACAAGAAATATCAGATTAGGAATAAGGGTGATGCACCTAACCTAAATAAGGAGAAGGGGCCTGGTCATGCCAGGCACCAGACTTCTCCTGGCATGAGGCCTTCACTGTTTTCCAGGCCTGACTAAGCCATTTTCCCAATCCGGGGTAGGAGTCTTAAAATATAGGGATGTGACAATGATGGGCAACTGCCTTAAAGTGGGCGGCCAAGGCACCTCTATAAGGAATAAACATCTAATCAGAGATCTGAGTGACAAAGAGCCAGCCAGGTGAAAATCAGGTGGAAGAGCTTGCTAGGCAGATGGAACAGCACATGCAAAGACCCAGAGGTGGGAATAAGTTGAGTTCCTGGGTTTCTTGGATAGCCTTTCATAGGAAGGGGCTTTAGCAACTAGAGCTGTCCATCCCAGCCCACTTCCTGCCCTTGACAAGTTTATGTAGGAACTTTGCCCACACTCTGCTTCATTTGAACAAACAGGGCCCATACCCTATTCCCAGCCCAGGCCTCAGCCCTCCACAACCCTCATAGCCCCTTCCTTGCCTGAACAGCTGACATGGGGTAGGAGGACCCCTGGGGCAACAGACTTCTGATGGGGAAGGAACCCATCCCCTGTGGGAGACTGTGGTGTGTGTGGAACAATCAAGATACAAAATCCACCAGCCTGGGCCTGGTACCCCCACTTCCCTGGGCTCCCATGCCCCCCTCCTCTGCCCTCCATAGGATCTGACTTCAACACAGGCCCCAGCAGCTTATAGCATGACTGCTCTCCTCGGTTTTCCCCTTTATGAAGTGGGCACAATTATAGGACCTGCTACTGTGAAGATTAAGTGAATTAATATGTGTAAAGGGCTTGGAGTTATGCCTGGCATCTGGAACTCAAAAAGGTTCCCATTTATTATTATTTTATAATTATTATAATGATCATTTTTAATATATCCCTTTTTTCACCGCCAGGTAGCACTCCATAAAATAAATGGACACATAAATGAATGAAGTCATTGAGTGAATTCTCAGCTCATCCAACTAACATTTATTGACCACCTACTTCATGCCAGGTTCTAGTCAGGGTGCTGAGAATAAAGATGAACAAGGCAGAATTTATCCCTGACTTCATACAACTTATGTGTAACGGGCAAGCAGACAAACATAAGCAGATAAGATCAATTCAGAGGAGAGAAATACTGCAAGGGAAATAAAAGCGAGGTCCGTCCACGGGAGGATCGGCAGTTACTTTAGCGTGGGTGGTCTGGAGCCCGTCTCTGCGGAGGGCACAAACTGAGCCCTAAATGGCAGAGGAGCGAGTCCGACCGGCTGCAAGTAGCAGCCTAGGGGGAGGAGTCAGGAGGGGGTGGCGGGTGGTGAGCGCGCGGGCCGCGGCGTGCATCCAGGAGCGCAGCAGCTCCTAGGTGAGGCCGATCCCGGACCCCGCACTCCAGCTGCGGAGACCCAGGCTCCTCCTCTCCTCCGCCCGGGAAGGGGGCGGGGTCGGAGGCAGGGCCCGGCCGGAGGCGGAGCGCTCCGCGTGCAGACTCCGCCCCTAGAGCCCGCGGGGTCGCGTTCCCCGCGGTCGTCACCAAGGTGACGATGACGTCACCCGGGCCGCGGAGTTCGGAACGTTCCGGCAGCAACGATGGTTGCTGGGAAACAACTAGTCGGCCCGCGGCCAGGGGCCGGCTCCGCTCTACAAACGCCGGACGCTGGGAAGCGCCATCCTGGCCGGCCCTTCCTCTGTGCCACCCTCCGGATTTCAGACGGATGCTGCGTTCCGGGCCGCACCTATGTCTGGGCCTCGCGCGCAATCGACTTGCAGGGCAGGACGCCTCCTCTCTGCTCGTTATTCTCTGCCATTGCCTCTGTGCCCCGAATTTGTTCGCCAGTCCCCATCTTCACCGCCACCACCCTGCCTCAGGCACCATCCATCCCCCTTTCCTGGAGCATTGCCGTCGCCTCCCAAGCGATCCTCCCTCCGCCCTGTCCCTTTACAGTCTGTCCTCCACCAAGCAGAGCCCTTTATCGGACCAAGTTTCTCCTGCATATTACTTTCTAATTACTTCCCAGTTCATTCTGAAATTTACCCTCCACTCAGTGGCCTGTAAGACGGGGATGTCGTGCCCGTCGGCCTTGTCTCCAACTTCCTTGCGCCCACTCTCCTCCCCGTCCACATCCCCTTAGCCACACTCGTGTCCATGTGCTTCACTGAGCACACCAAGATGATTCCTGCCTCGGGGCCTTTTCACTTGCTGGATCCGCTGCCAGGAAGTTTCTTTCCCCAGATCTTCTTTGTCTTGGCTCCTTCCTCTCACTTAGATCTTAGTTTAAATGTTGCTTCAAAACAGCCTTTCCAGATCCATCCCACCACCCCATCTAAGGTGGCCTTCCCCCAAGTCCTTAGGCTGTTTGTTTTCCTAGGCCCTATCACAATATGAAATGATCTTTTTCACTTATTTGCTTGTTTATTGTCAGTGTTCTAGAATAATATTCTTGCATACCAAACCGCATCATTTTATGACTGTTCATGAATTCTGTGGGCCAGAAATTTGGACAGGACCCTGTGGGGATGACTAATCTCAATGTCATGATATTTGGGGCCTCTGCACAGAAGATATGAAGTGTGGGGGGGGGCAGTAATCCAATAATTGGGGTCTGAAAACATCTGAAGATTCTCTTGTTCACATGCTTGGAGGCTGACGGCTGAGACTTCAGCTGGGATGTCAGCCAGAACATGAACCCATGGCTTCTCAGGCTTCCACACAGCATGGCAGTTCAGGGAAGTTGGACTTCCTACATCGAGGCACAGGGCTCCAAAGGCAAGGGTCCCAACTAACAAGGTAGAAGCTGTATCATTTTTCCTGACCTAGCCTGAGAAGTCACACAAAGTTGCTTTTGCTGCATTCTATTGATTACAAGTGAGTCACAAGGCTGCCCAGATTCTAAGGAAGGGGAATTAGACACCACTTTTTTTATGAGGAAGAGGCAAAATTCAGAAGAACATGCAGCCATCTTTAGAAAGTGGCATCCCCACAGAGAGTTTTCCCCCACTGGAATACCATCTCAATGACGAACCATGTCTCTTGTTTACTGCTGCATTCCCAGTGCCTGGAATGGTGCCAAAGCACATGGTCAGTGGCTCTTCTTCCTATAAGTATATTTCCCATTCCAGCCCTTGATTTGGGCCTGGTCTGCTCTGAAGGAAGCCCAGTGTTTGCACTGGAAGGTGGGAGTAAAGGATAATTTGGGGGGAGGGGAGAAGGCAGTTATTAGGAATTGAAAAATGTGTAGCCAGACGAGGTTCTAGGAGAGTTTTCTACCCTGAGGCGTGTTAAAACAGTCTGCTTTTGCCCATTCTGAACTCAGGAAACGTCAGGGTGAGGAAAGTGATTTTGTTCTCCTGGAGAACAGGAAAGTGGCCCAATGGGAAGGTGCCTTAGGCAGCAGAGGGTGGAATACCTGTTAAGAGCCATTGCAGGGATCTGGGCATTGAAGCCACTGCCAAAATGCCCATCCAGTTACTTAAATTTTCCTTGTGTTGCTAGTCATGAAGCACTTTCTATTTGATCTTCCTAAAGTCCTGGAGTGTGTGCAATTTCTTCTTTTATTTTGACCCTTTCCATGAGGGGTGGCTAGATCTGCCCATTCACCCAAGTCAGAGAAATGGGAAGTCAGCCTAGGTTTCTCTTTGCTCCCCCTCCCCCATACAGTAGGCCCCCAGGTTCTGCTGTGCTTCCCAAATATCTCTTCCCCTTTCCCCTCCCCTCTATCTCTACTATTGGAGCCTGTATTGCAGCAATAGCTTCCCCACTGCTCTCCCCACCTCTTTGCTACTCCCAAACTGTCAGTCCTACAAACAAGCCCAGCAGTGGCTTCCCACTGCCACCACCATGTTCCTTCAGTCATTCTAGGTCCCTCTTGTACAGCTGCTACCTGTGTTTATAGTCTCATCTTCCTCAAGAATCATACCCTCTAGGTCCCTTAAGCTCCATCCAGGCTGTGTCACACCACCCTGGTTTTGCCTGGGCTGACTTACCCGGTAGACACATTGCCCAGGGCCCGCCCACAATACTTTTCAGGGCCGTAAAAATATTTAAATTTCTTTTTATAATCAGAAGAAAAAAAAAAGGAACTAGGTAGAAGAAAATATTTTAATATATAACATTAATATATTTATCTTTATACCACCACAGTTGTAAAATATGATTTTAATATTTTGTTAAGGAGGAAGGATCCCACGAAGTGCCCAGGGTCCATCTAAGTCATAAGGCAGCACTCGTTTTACCTATGCTGTGCCCGGCCCCCTCCCGCCCCGTTTTCCATCCTGCCATTTCTGGAAAGCTTGGTCTTGAAGATTCTGCTTTGAGGTAACCGTTTCAACGAAGCAAAAGCCATTGGGAGTGTCCTTCTTTGCCGCCTACCCCCACCCCCACCCCCGCCCCCTTACTGTTTGACACCCTCCACTCCCCTTGCTGCTCCAAAGGCCGGTTTTAAAGTTTTGGTCTCTTTCCCTGATATGCCGTCAGCATCTCAAAGTCAAAAACCCGTTTTTTCCCATCTTGGTACCCCCCGATTTTTTGCCGAGCTGCCAAGTAAGATGCCTAGCTAGCTTCCGAGGAAGACTGGCAGAAACTAAGCCTGGGGGCGCTCGAGAACCGCCCCCGGCTCCCAAACCAGTAGCGAGGGCACCTTCTGCGATCCGCAACCCCGGCCACCCCCCCAGGAGGGGCGCGCGTGTGCCCGGCTGCCGGCCGTGGGAGTGGGTCCTCGGGTCTCGCCAGCTGCAGCTCGGCCACACGCCCCTGCCACCGCCACCCGTCCCCCGATGGTCCCTGATCGGAAGAAGGGAGCCTGCTTAGCGCTGCTCTCGCCGTCTTCCCCCAAAGCCCCGCCCACTCCCGGCTGCGCACCAAACCCCCTTCCCGCTCCTCCCTCCGCGTTAGGTTTCTTAAGAAAAAGTGTTGCTGAGAATTCCCAGAAGATTACGGATGTGAAGTCACTAGCGTGAGGTCACCGGGTCTGGTTCCAGGAATCAGAAACTTGTGGGGGAGGAAAGAAAGTGCAGAAAATAAGGGAGCAAGTGAGTCGTGGGTGCAGTTCCGCTGGCTAACCTGGGATTCGGGCTCTTCTCCAGCCAGGGCTGGTGGGTTCCAAACCCAGGAAAGGGTTCCCAAGGAAAAGATGCTTCACTTCATCCAGAGTATAGAAATGCCAATTAAACATAGAGATACCTGTCTTAACCGAGATAAAAAGTCTGATGACACATGGCATTGTTACAGGGGGGGAAACAAATATATTTATCCACTGTCCTGGGATGAGCGAACTGGCCGGCCTTGCCAATATTTGGAGGACAACTTGCTAATGTGACCAGAATTATAAACGAACATACCCTTTGACCTAATGCTTGCATGTCTAGAGATTTATCCAAAAGACTAAAATACAAGGGTAAAGACATAAAGTGGATCACCGGTGGGTTTCAATCAGTAGGGACCCAGCTACATAAATTACATAGTACATTGGAACCCTGGAATACCATGTGTTGTGGGAAAGAATGAAGCAGCTGTTTTGAGGCCAAAAGTGAACAAAAGCAAGGAGCATCCTCTGAATCCCTGCCTTTGCTCCCACTGGCCAGAAGAGTGTGGTGACTTTTTGAAGGATATATATTCATTCAGCAAATATATATTGAGCACTTTCCAAGTGCAATGTATATTGCAGACACTGGGGATACAGTAATGAACATAACAGACAAAAGTCCTGATTAATGCAGCTTATGGAGCTGGGGGTAAACAAATAAAATGCATTCAGTGGTGATAAGTGCTATGAAGGAAAATGAAGCAGAGCAAGGAGTTTAGAAAACATTGAGGGTTGTGTCTACTTCCCTCTCCATCTCCCACTTTCAGAATAACTAGACTTCTATATATATCCTATGACTTTGAGTATGTCTCCCTGTCCTGCTAAAAAAGAAAATTCCACGACAGCAGGGACCACTGATGTCACCAATGATCAGGGACTAGAACAGTGCCTGACACATAGTAGATGCTCGGTAAATAACTGTAGAGAATGAATGCCTGAAATGGCAGTTCCACAGCTCAAACTGTGTCTCAAGGGAGATTCCTTGACCAGCCCCTACCACAAACACTATCTATCATTTCCTCAGAATTCTTCCAGCTCTGTTTTTGGCCCATAAACATAGGTCTTGGAATTGACAGCCTCCACACAGTGGTGAGTGTGAGTCTGGAGAGCTGATTGTGTGCAATCACACAATGTCACTTTCAATGATCAGCAGCTTGAAATCAGCCATAGTGGGGGAATTTACACCTTGGAAATTGGCAAACACTACGAATCATGGCCCTTCCCTCTAGAGAACTAATTGTCAAACATTTACCAGTACACCATTGCCTCTATTCCAGTCTTACTTCTGCCACTTACAAGCAACATGATCCAGACAAGTAATTCAATTGCTCTGAGCTTCAGTTTCCTTGTCCATAAGATGGGGATCCAGAGTATCTACCTAACAGGATTGTTTGCAGGATTAAATGTGATCATAATCCAACAAGGTGTTTAGCACAATGTTTGGCTTCTAGTAAATACTCAATACACTTTGGTATGATTCCAGATATCTATTGCTGCATAACAAAACTTCCCCAAAACTTAGTAACTTAATATAACAATAACATTTATTTTGATCATAAATCTGTAATTTGGCAGAACTTGGTGAGGGTAGCCCACAGCTGGAGAGGCAGGAAGGCTGGAGATTGGAATCATCTGAAGCCATGTTCACTCATATATCTGGCCATTAATGTTGGTTGTCAACTCGGGACCTTAGCTGGGGCTGTCCACCAGAACACCTCTACATGGTTTCTCTGAGTAGCCTGAGCTTCCTCACAACATGGTGGCTGGGTTCCCAGCGTGATGTCCCAAGAAAGAACCGGGCAGTAGCTGTATCACCTTTTCTACCCTAGTCTTGAAAATCACACGTTGTCACTTCTTCTGGACTCTTTATTAGAAGCAAGTCACTAAGGCTGCCCATATTCAAGGGGAGAGGAATTTGACTCCCTTTTGATGAAAAGAGTGTGAAAGAATTTGTGGACATTTTAAAACCATCACAGCTATTATTATTGTGGGCTCTTCATACACTCTAGCTTCTAGTAACTGATTTATTCCACTTCCTATATAGGGACTCCCTGAGGGAGGACAGGGAGTCATTGGACTCATTAAGGTCCCTCTCCCATCACCACCCCTCAAGTGAACCTAGGGTCCGGCCCATCACATAGTTCTCTAAATGTTAGAGAAGTGAATTTCCTTTTGCAAGAGCTAGCCCTAGACATTTGTGCTTCAGTTCCCTTGGATACATCCCAACTGGTCCACAGAAGCTGAGGTTCAGGACCTGAATAGGACCCAGCGAGGAGGGAAGATGGCCACATCAGCAGAGTCATGAACCCGACAGGCTCTACTCGTCCTGGGATTGTGGGTGACCATGAGAGTAAGTTTCCTGGCTTAAACAAACTCTCTCATATTGTGCTCTGAAGTTGGAATGGCAAGACAAGTGACTGGGAGTCAGACATGGGTTCATAATATAACCTCTCTTGGCCTTAGTGTTCCAGTCTGTTAAATGGGAAAAAGAAAAGTCCTGTGGGTTGGGCATATGAAATAGATTATCATATTATTTAGAAAGGTGGGTTTAGAAACCAATTTCTTCTTCTGGAAATGGTTGACAGGGTTTTAAGGTGAAATAAGAAAAGACAAAGCAGAAAGAAATTTCCTGCCTTCTTCCATGGGACTTGAATCCATTTCATGAGTTGAGACCTACAGAGCTTAGTTCTGATTCCAAAGAGAAGCATGAGTGAGAGTAAATGGCATCTTTAGATGGGAATTCTTTAGGAAAGACCCAGAAAAACCTTCATATCAATGGTGGGGGCCAGGGAGAGGGAGGAGAATTATACAAGAGCTGGAAGCACAAGCTGGGAGCAGTTAGAGGGATGAGGAGGTAAGAAATGGTCAGTCCCACCCCTGGCTGGAGTCTCCATCCAGACTTACTGCGCCTTCTCTTGTTCTCTTTCTGCCCCGGGCTGATACCAGTAGGTTCATCCTCTCTCAGTGGAACTTCCAGGTAACTCTAGAAAGGGCTGAGCCCCTGGGTGCCAGGCCTGGGTAGGGGAGCTCAGCACAGAAGGCCCCAGGAGCCTCAGGACCTCTGCCTGTACTGGTTCCATCATAGGGAACTTTAGGACCCATCCGGTTTGCCGTGACCATTGGACGACCTTGGACACATTCAGTCCCTCACCCTGGGCCTCAGTCTTCCCATTTGTGAAATGAGCAGAGTGGACTAGAGCAGTTTTTCCTAAAGTGTGGTTCATGAACCTCACGGTCAGCTGGGATACTTCTTAGATAAACTCTTGAACTGATCTGTCCCAGAAGCAGACCCTGAGACAAAGATTTGAGTACAAGTGTTTCACTTGGTGATCCCAGGAAGAATGGGAGGTAGCCAGGGAAGGGAAGGAAGCCCACACAGGCAGGTTTTCACTGTGGGCAGCTGCAGCTCAATCCCTGGAGACCTCTGGGAGACTGTGTGGAACGTGGCTCAGAGCGTCCCACCCAAGCCCAGCCCAGGTTAAGGGCTGCTTCCGGCAACATTAACTTCCCAACACTTCTGGCCTGCCCCGTGTGCCAGGAAAATATGATCCTGTGGCTAGAGGAATCTTCCAGGCTTAGAGTCACATGTGCTAGCAGTGAGAAGAAGTCAGCACATGTGAGAAGTCTGGATGCTGGAGGAATACCAGCGAGTACCAGCAGGTTCTGCTGCACAGACCAGCAATTTTGTTCACGTATATTTCATAAATGTGAAATGTGAGATCAATTATAGCTTCCACAGAAATCCCATTACCTTGTAATAATAACTATGGTCTGGTAGGGTGCCAGTTCAGCTCAACTCACACTTAGTAAAGAGAATGTCATTAGCTGCAATTCAACTTGCTCAAATATTTTCACACCAGTTTAACTATTATAGTTTACATTTGCTTTATTTCTAGTTTATTGTCACTGTTATATAGCAATATAGCCCCAAATTATGAAGCTGGACAGGGGTTCAAAAATGGTTCATTAAAGTATAAAAGTACTATTGAAAATAGTAACAAAAATACTGCGATATAGAATGTGATTATATGTACCAGGGCAGATGAGTATACAGAATAAAATGAATTTACACAAGGAGGGAAAAAAAGTGTGAATCAGAAAGACAGGTGTGGGAACAAATATCTGAAAATGTGAGTTTCTTAGTTGGTAATGCATTGCCACTAGTCCTGCAGGCATTGTCTTTATGAAATGTTGACAAATAGTGGCACAAAGCCCACTGAGGCTTTTGCATCATTTTCACAGCAAGCCTTGAAAGGTATTTGGAAAACCAATCAAAGTTTTCTAGCATATGCATAGAATGATAATTTCCAATAGGATACTAATGAATTTTGTCACTAAAGACAAAGAAAAGATCAAAACCATAGAAGCATCATTGAAGTTGTGCTACATATGGTGAAAACCAACATGATTCACACTATGGCTTGTAAATTAAGTCAGAGGTTACTGAGGAATATTATGATCAGAGAAAAAGCAGAGCATATTGACATAACACTTTTACTTGATCAAACAACATTATTGGATGTCACATAAAATCAATGATGCACAGTGTGAAAGAGCAACTGCTCTCCTGAGTGAGTGTAGCAGACAATTGGCTTTATTGCTGAATAAACCACTTGTGGCAAGCCTTGTTAGCTGTCCATCCAAAATTCATTGCTTCCCTTCTTTCTAGCTAACAGATTCCTGATTCTGATCCATGTGCCAAGGTCTCCTGTCTCAGGCAACTAGCTACAAGTTGTGTAAATCAATCATGACTGTTCTAACTTCCACTTTTTTAGCTGCCCTTGCAGCTGTAGGAGACCATGAGACCCCGTTTTGGCCAGTGAAATATGAGGGAAGTCTGCTGAAGGTACTTCTATGAAAATTTTTGTTTTCTTAATAGCATGGGCATGTATGCCGCTACTTTCCCTCCCCCTTCTTCGTAACTTGACTATAGTCAGGATACCTAGTGCTGAGCAGCCATCTTGCAAATACGAAGCCACCAGCTCAAGGAAAAGGCTGAGAGAATTCTAGAGATACCAGCACTGACTTTAATGAGCCACTGAATGAATGTCAGTGGCTGTCTACATCCAGACTTCCTATCACGGTACAGAAGTAAGCCCTTTGAAGTTTAAAGCCATTGTAAAACAGGTTTTCTGTTACTGGTAGCTGAAAACATTCCTAATTGGTGCAACACTGATGTGTAGAATATGAGTCAGTTCTCCACATATTTTCAAAAAACATATGAGGAAATGTGCTGGATGACTTTTTGTTCTGTTTATCACTGAATTCCTATGCAAGATTAGATGAATGAGCATCCTCTGACTTCCAGCTGGGTTAAGCCATGGGGAGGCCCAGCAGGAGATGAAAGGAGTAGAGTGAGTGCAGTCAGGACACAGTCCCCTGGTTCCCCACCTGAGTCACCCTGGGCTGGATGTATCCTTCTAGAGGGGCCACTGGCCCTCGAAAGGCAGCCCACCCTCTTCCTTCTGGTGACCCTTCTCTCTCTCCCCCCTTTCTCCTTGAGGCCTGTTGGTGGTAACAGCTCTGCTCCTGCTCACCTAGGCTTACTGCACCATGCTTTGGGGTTCCCCTACACCCACACATTTGTACATAGTCCCTATGTGAAGAAGTCTTCCTAAAATTATCCTATTTTGATGCTGACTGATCAACCAGCATCAATTCACAGATTTATAAAAACACACAGGCAAAAAACTTGCATCTGAACATTAACCACGTACCACTGTATTCACAAAGACCAGCTGTCAGGCAACAATCTGGCTCCTGATCTCCATATCTGTAGAAATAAATAGCAAGAAGAGTGAATGGCTTCAATTCATGGCCTCTCCGACTATTTCTTTGGGGAATACTGTGCAAAGAAATAGACAGCAAGTAAAAGACACTGTTGAAAAAAGTATGATGGCTGTTGAGGCAAAGATATTCATGTGAGGCTCTGAAATAAGAGATGAGCTAGAGCATTCCTCCATGGCACTGGCAGTTGTTTGATGCAGATGGCTAGCTCTAGCAGCATCTCAGGGGCACACTCAGTATCTTGATTACCCTTGAACCTTTGGCTTTAGGGCAAGACTATCACATTTTTCATGCTGAGGACAAGACATCAAGATGTTGGAGATAGAACTGTGGTGCCAAGGCTCAGCTTCAAGCATTTTCCCTACATTTGAAGGTTTTCTTTTCTTGGCAGAGATAAATCAATATAAAGGCAACAACAAGAAAAATTAAAAACAGACTATAAAACTTCAAATCAGACAAAAGCACAAACACATGTGCACACACATGCATATCAAAGAAAATGAAAAAATACACATAGTAAAACACAGAAAATGGAGGGAGCATTAAAATAGAAAACAGCATAAGGTGACAGAAAAAGCCTAATATATCATTTATGTCAACAAATGTAAATGAGATAAACCCACTCTTTTAACAGAAAGAAACTTCTCATGTTGGATCATAAAACAATGTCCTATTATATGTTGTACAATATTGTAAAGATGCATCCTTACCAAAACAACTAAGAAAAGTTAAAAACAAAATATAAACCAAGATATACCAGGAAATGCTGAGCTGAGGCTGCCATGTTGCTTTCAGCCAAGGTTACGTTCAAAATAAAAATGTTAAATGAGACAAAAGGGAGCTAAGACAGAGAGCACTATCCACGTTAAGAATCTAGTTTTCATAATTCTCTATGCACCAAATAGTGTATCTTTAAAATCAAGAACAAGATAACAGTTAAGAATTAAAATATACAGAAAATGCAAACAGAAACTGAATGAAACACAGTACTAGATTCTGTTCCTCCCCATCAGCTCGTGACATATCAAGAAAGCGAAAGATAAGTAGGAAGGTAGAGGATCTGAATAGTAATTAAATGTGATTGAACTTGAGTGCTAAAATATCAAATAAAATATTAGCAAATATAAATCAACAGTATCTCAAAAGAATAATCCATCATGTCCAAGTGAGTTCACCCTCATAATGCAGGTTCAACAATATTAGGAAGTGTCTAATACAATTTACCTTATTAACAGATCAAAGGAGAACTACATATCTTCTCAATAGATGCCCAAAAGACATTTGACAAAAATCCCATATTCATTGCAGCTTAAAACCGCAGCAGAATAGGAACTGACCGATAATTCCTTAATATGGTTTCATGGTATACACACATATGAGTGCATATGCTAAAAAAAAAAAAAAAAAAAAGGAAAAAAAGAAAAGCCAGCACCATGCTTAAGAGTGAAAAAGGAAATAGGTCCCATCAAAGTCAAGAACAAGGTAAGAATAGCCCCCATCATCAATATCATTTAACACTATCAATTCAACTGCAGTTCAAACCAATGCAATCAGACAAGAGAATCAAGAGACGTAAATATTGGAGAGTGGAAACAAAATTATGTGCAGATGATATGACTGAAAAATGTACAACTATTAGAGACATAAGAGAATTCAGGACAACGGCAGTTTCCAGCTGATATTAAAAAAACCAACAGTTCTTCTTTATGTTAAGAATATATAACAACCTATCAGAATATATAATAGAAATTCCAGTTCCAACAGCAACCAAAAAGATAATATATTTCAAATATTTAAAAGAAATGTAGGAACTTTACAAAGATAACATTATTCAGAGAGATGATATTCTACACTGTGCTTTTGGGTAGCAAGACTCAAAATTATAAAGATGTCAGTGCTTTCTCAATTCATCCATTAATTCAATGTGATTCCAATTAAAATACCAGTACAACTTTTTGTTTATTGGCAGGTGGGGAACTTGTCCAAAAATGATATGAAATTCAAATAGAAAAGTAAATAAGTAATAGCTAGGAAAGCCCTGAAAAAGAAAAACAGTGAGATGGCATTAAACTTATCAGACAATAAAACATATTATGAAATTACAATAAGTAAAACAATTTGGTACCCAAAGATGAAATAGGTAACTCAGTGGACCAGAACAGAAAACCAGAAAAGGACCCCAACACATATGAGAATTTGATTTATATTCAAGGTGACATTTTAAATAATAGAGAAAGGTGGTGGGAAAATTAGCTATCCATTTTGGAGAAAATAATTAAGTGTGAACACTATTACATTCTTTCAATCAAAATAAATTCCAGATGGACAAAGGATTTATATATTAAAAATAAAACCATAAAACTCTAAAGAAAAGGTGAATTTATTTATAATATGATGATAGGGGATACAGCACATAAAACCCAGGATCCCTAAAGCAGCTATTTAAGAAATTTGGCTAAATAGAAATTTAAAACTTCTGAATGGCAAAACATACCATAAACTAAGTTAAAAGGCAAATTGGGAATAAGTACAACACATGACAGCACTAAAACAACTCAATAGAAAATGAGAATATAAACCAGCAGTTTACAGAGAAATACAAACGATTTATAAAAGTCTCAACCCACTCATAATTAGAGAAATGCCAATTAAAAACAGTAAGATATCTTCAGTTTCTATCAGACAGGCAGAGATCAAAACATTTGGTAATACCTAGTGCCAGGGAGGATGTTGGGAAACAGGCACTCTCAGACACTGTTGGTTGGGACTGAAATTGGTGCAACTTTTGAGAGGGTAATTTGGCAATATCTGTCAAAATCCTTTGACCCAGAACTCAACGGTTAGGCATTTTAATCCACAGACCTATGTTCAGAAGTCTTCCAATTTAGATAAACAAGAATGTTCAAGAAATGTGCTTTCAAGGCAATCCCCTTTCCTGGTTTTTGCTTTCCATTGCCTTAGCTCAGTGGATCCCAAACTGTGATGGGCATCAGAATCAACTGGAGGGCTTTTTAAAACACAGATTGCTGTGTCCCAGCACCGGAGTTTCCAATTCAGTGAGTCTGAGGCAGACCCAAGAATATGCATTCTAACAAGTTCTCAGGTGATGCCAAAGCTGATAGGGGTGGGGGAGGTAGTACACAGGTCTTGAGAACCATTGCCTTAAGCCACTGAGGGGAATGGGTTGGGGAGAGGGACAGGAATGGGGAGAGGTGAGTTCCTTTGAGGAGTGGGAAGAAGAGGCAGGTGGAGGGGAGCAGGATTCTCCCCAGCAGTAGGGAAAGGAGGAGGTGACTGGGGTGGGGCTGTCCAGAGAAGAATGGTTGATCCTCCTAAGTTGACAGGATCTCAGTCCCTCCTCCCCAACTCACCCCCCCACCCCACCCCCCCGCCGCCCAGTGAATCCATAGGCTTGGGTAAGGGCATATTAGCAGTGGGCAGACAGTATGGTTTGGCTGTCACAAATAAAGCAGCTATAAACGTTCTTGTAAATGTCTTTTGGTGGGCATAAGCACTTGTTTCTCTTGCACATATATTGAGGAATGGAATTACAGACTCATAGAGTTTACCTATGTTTAGCCTTAGTAGGCGCTGCCAAATCATTTTGTACCAATTTACACTCTCATCAATAATGTATGAGAGATCTGGTTAATTCTCAGTCCTGCTGCACTTGGTTTTCTGCCCTTTAAATTTTAGCCTTTCCAATGGGAATGTATTAATAACTTCTAATTGTTAAAATCTTTACTTTAAAACTTGTGATAATTTTTTATTTACCTAAAATGGGTGGTCCATGGAGGCTGAGTGTTTGAAAAATTCACAGGACTCTTCCAAGTGTTCAGAATTCCCAGAGGACGCGTGGGTGTGTTTCTGCCTATGTATGTGCCATAGTCACAGATGGACGCTGCTCCAGACCCCACCCTCCTTGCCTTGGAACAGACCATTCATTTCCCCATGAACAGGAAGAAATTAGTTGGTATCCCACAGGGAGATGTTTCCCATCACCACAACATCTGGGGAACATCTGATGAGCCCATCCCAGGACAGGGAGATGCTTTTCTGGAGAAAACAGATCACTTAATTGATGCTTTTTTTCTCCCATCTTACCCCTTATTCTCTCCTCTACTTGCCCCTCAAACCCTACCACCACTGGGCTCCCTGCTCTCACCAACTCCCTGCCCTGGTTTCCCCCATTCACAGCCAAGCAGGGTGCAGACCTAGGCTGCCTGAGAGACCCTCCTTAATGCTAATGCCCAACTCTGCCCAGGTCCTTGACTAGCAGGCAGCCTCTTCTGGAAACAGTCAAGGAATGTTGAAGCTGGCGAGGTTCTCTGGTCCAATGCCCCCATTTTACAGATTCAAAAATTGAAGCGAGAGTGTCAGGGACAGAAATCAAACCAGAACTCCACTCTAGGTGTCGTAGAGACCTGGCCTGGGACTGGAGGCAGGAAGGAGGAGTGGTAGGAAGGATTCCTTGGGGCAGGCAAGGTTTGCAGCTGACAGCCAGAAGAACAAGGCTAAATGTCTGGTGGTGGTGGTGGTGGGTGGGTGGGTGGTGGGGAGGGAAGGGGGAGGTGTATGACCGTAACTGCCCTGAGGGCTGAGTCACCTCTAGCAACTTAGACAAGGAGCTCTCTGTAGCCTTTAAACTCCCTCCTGAGCAGTCTCAGCCACACCCATGGCTTCAAGGTACCCGCGGCCAAGTACTGATGACCTCCCCCCATCTTGACCTTCAGCCCTGCCCTCTCCCTGAACCCCAGCTCCTTGTACACATTTACTAAATACACTTAATTTATTCAGCAAATTCTTACTGACCCCTGGGGATAGAGCACCAATCAAGTCAGCCACTGCTCACAGTCTGATGGGAGAGACAGACAACACAAAACGAAACACACAAGTAAAATGCACAACTAATTTGGCACAAGGCAGGTGCAGACTGGGAGTCAGCATCCTTGGAAATTTGAACCAGGAGGAGCAGAACATATCCCAAGAAATAAATGACTGCTGGCAAACAGGGCTGGAGTGCAGTCATCAAGGGGTGTGTGTGTGTGTGTGTGTGTGTGTGTGTCTGGGTTGTAGAGGTGAGGCTGCAAGAAACATATGATGATATAGAACAGAATACATCCCATTTAAATTAGAGCTACACACAGTAGTATCAATGTTACAAGAAGCACATGTACAAACAAAAAGACACACATTAAAGACATTAAAATGGAGGGGCTGCAAAGTGAGTAGGGTATGCATGTAGGTATGAAAAGAGAGAGATGAGGCTGCAGAGAAAGCAGGCCTCAGGGAGTTGAGACTTCATCCCCCGAGGGCAACGGGAAGCCACTGGAAGCTGTCCAGTCACCTCCCCCTCCACGCCCCCAGGTACACAGACTCAAGGCATCCGGGAAAAGATAGGAGAGCTGCATCTTTCCCCAACCTGCCTTCCTGCTATTCTTTCATAGAAAGGTAAGGGCTGCAGACGGCCTTGCCCCGTCTACCACACCTGCGGCCCAGAGGCCATCCAGGCGAGACAGGAGGTAACCCTCACCCCGCACCTTCTGGAGGGTAGAATGGAATCTGGAGGGCTGGGCTAGTCACTGGCAAGATTCATCTAGGACAGTCAGAGAAGAACCCAGAATGCAGTGGGAGCGAGGACTGGGAGGGGGGAGGGTCAGGCGTCCACCAAGGCTCCCTGGAGGAGGCAGCGCAAGCGGAGCTCTTAAACACAACTGGTAAGTACAAGGGGACAGAAAGGCATTCCAAGAGAGAACAGATGCAAAGGTGTGCGGGTAAAAAAGCTCAAGGACTTCATGAAGGGCAGGGTCAAACCTGCGGCTGGGAAGAAGGGCTGAGGGCACAGGAGCCGGGTCAGGAAAGGCCTTGCAGGAGCAAAGGAGGACCGTCTTAAATGGCCAGGAAGTCACGGCCTCCCCGAGTTTGGAGTGAGTGGCCGCCGAGACAGGGATGCGCGCGGGTGGCGGGGTGACGGGGTGCGGGTGTCCGCGGGTGAGTTTCCTTTTGACCCAGAAGGAACCAACCATTTAAAAAAAGTTTAGAGGCGGGATGGGTGGGATAAGGGGTCCGAGAGCCCCAGGTTTGGGGCTTCTGTGGGGGAAGGGCTTCTGCCGGGGAAGGGTCTCTGGCCCAAGGGCAGAGGTGAAGGTCAGGCCCTTCCAAACCCCCTCTACCCCTAGCCTCACCCTAGGTTCATCACTAGTCATAGTTTAATTTTCAGGCGGATCTGGGGTAGGAGCAACCGGTAAACTGAACGCAGGAGGGACCTTTTAGATGGGATTACAGTAAACTGCCTCGGGTAGGGTAGGGGTTGGGGGGCGTGTAGACGTCTTCGGCTCTGCCTCAGTCTCACCGCGTGGCCTTAGCGACGCTCAGCGCTGCTGTGCGCCTCAGTCTACACATCTGTAAACGGGGGCAATGGGGATCTGTACCACCCGGCTCGGCGGGCTAGGATCGTACGCGACTTTACGAAAACCGAGGGAGGTGTGGGCGGGGAGGGGTCTAGGGGCGGAGAACCTGAGAGGCGCCATCGCCGGGTCAGAGTCCACAGGGAGGCCCCGCGGCTGCTGCGCCAGGCTCCGGGCGGGGGAGGAGGCAGCGCCTCCGGGGCGGGGCTGCCGGGCGGCCTGGCGGGAGGCCCGGCGTGCGTCAGCGCAGTGAGCCCCGGAGTTTTCCACTGACGAGGAAGGCGGAGCGGCGGGCGGGGCCCGGCGCAGCCAGTCTCCCGCCGCCGCCGTCGCTGCCGGACGCGCAGAACGAGGGGCGGCCGGACCGACGGTTGCCCGGCGGAGCGCACCTAGGGTCGCGCCGCGGAGGGCATTCCCGACTGGGACGCCGGTCGCGTCGGTGTCCTTGGCGAGCGCCCGGATCGCAGGTGAGTGCTGAGGGGCCCGAGCCCGCCTGGGCGGAACTTTGGGGAGGGGGCGTCCCGCGCGGGTGGCACTGTTCCTCCAGCCCCCTGCCATTTGCTCCCCGTCACCCTGAGTGGGCGCCGGGATGGGGGCTGCTGGGTCCCGCCCCACCCCCACGGGCAACGCCGCTGGGCCCCGGACTGCGCGTAACCGCCGGAGTACGGGACTCGTAGCCGCGGAGGCGGGAGTCGCAGATTTTCCGCTCCCTTCCCCCGCGCCTCCGTGGGTACCCCAGGAAGTCGCGGCGTCCCCGAGTTTGGTGCGGGTGGCCACCGAGACAGGGATGCGCGCGGGTGGCGGGGTGACGGGGTGCGCGTGTCCGCGGGTGAGTTTCCTTTTGACCCAGTTGCCTGAGAACTTTTCAGAAGTTCCTCGCGTGGCCGAAGCAGGTGACATTTGTCGCCTTCCTCCTCGGGCTCCCCCAGGGGGCGGGTGCCGGGGCTGCGGCGCGTGCCCAGTCGCCCCGGGCGAGGGGGGGTTCAGGGAAGGAGTAGAGAGATGAGCTAGGAGTGAGGCTCCGTGAGTCACGGACCCCGGGAGGGAGGAGGGATTGTGTCGTACGCTCACCTGTTTGTCAGTCACCGTCACACGCAGAGGCCACCGCTGTGAGTCACGGGCCCAGCAACACTGGCCACCCGCGGGCACACGTAGTCTCTTTCCCACGCATTTCTACTCCCCTACCCAGCACGTACTTCCTCCGGGTCCTCAGTTTCTCTTCCCCGGGGCTCTTTCACCGGCACACGCCGCTGTTGAGATGCCCACACCGCAGCAACAGTCACACACTTAGTCACTCCCGCTCCGTGGCACAATCACACAGCCGTAGCCCACACTCCTGACACAAGAGGTCCCTCCCCAGCTCCCGCTGCCCAGCCCACACCTCCCCTCAGATGTCTCACAGCCCTCTGGAACCAAACTCATCCCCTTCCCCTCAACCCCCAAATCCTTCACCCCCAAAGTGCTGGCCATGCCTGCCCTCCACGCTCTCCACTTGGCAGTGATCTCCAGTCCACTCCCCATTCTCCTTTGCCCTGGTCCTGTCATCTTTCACCTGGACCTGCTGTATGGTCTAACCGGTCACACCCCCTCCCAGTCCCAGAGCTGAGCCATCTTTTGCAAATGCAAATCTGGTATTGCCACTCCCTACTTAACCCTCTCGGTGGCTTCTCGTGCCCTCAGGCTGAAGCCTGTCCTGTCTGCTCTGGCTTCCCCAGCCCCCTCTCAGGCCCCACCCCCTTCTCTCATGGCTCTGGCTCTCCCTTCTCCAGTCCCTCACACAAGCTGGGTCTCCGGTCTGGAACTCTTCCTACATCCCTCCCACAGAGAGGGAGCCCCAGCTGTGCCCCTCCCCCATCCCAGCCCTTAACACCATTTGTAACTCTGAGTGTACCCCTCCCCACTAAACTCAAAGCTTCAAGCCGGCAGCAGTTGTGTGTGCCTTGCTGCTTGTCTGCCCAAGTGCCTGGCCCAGTGCTTGGCACATGATAAGAGCTCAACAGATATTTGTTGATGAATGAATGAGAGAGAGCAAAGCAGACCTCCCTTACGTGTTGGAAGCAGTCATTATCAGGTACAGTTTCCCTCCTGCAGGACCGGGTGCCTCCTGTGGCCAGCAAACATTTGGCACCTACCCAGTGCCAAGGCCCTGGAGGCCAAGGCTGAGGAACTGTCCCCTCCCTGGGATCATTTACAGAGGCATGGGTGGGGGAGGGGTGTGCCAGGGCTTTCTGGCTGCCCTCTCTGGGCCTGGGCTGTTTTTTCAGCCAATCCCAATGGGGGCCAGAGGTGCTCAGAGGTGCCCTCCCCGCCTCCCTGGAAGTCGCTCCCGAGGGCCTCGGGTCACGTGACTCCAGGTGTGTGAAGGGCTGCCCTGGGTGGAGGCCTGGGGCTAGGAGATTAAGAGATACATTCTCTAGATTCCTGGAGGGGGGTGGAGGCAGCTGAAGGCACCCCCTCCCCATCTCCAGCTCTGGCTGGGACCTGGGCTATTGCCTAGACCGTTGATTGATGCGGGGTTGGGACGGGTTGGCATGGCTTTTCAGAGACCTGGAGATGGCCTGCCTGCCAAACAGCCAGCCATGGGGACCCAAGCCCTGGGTGCCCAGGGTGAGATGGCCTTCCCTAGATTCACATAGTGTGGCCTGATTGTGTAGACAGTCAAGGCATTGGAGGGGTGGAGTTGTCCCCCTTGTGCAGGACTGTCAGTGCCTGTGCTTGGTGGCAGGAGGGGGTCCTGATTCTCAGGGCCCAGTTGGTTCTGGAAGATGCCTGGTTCTCTTTGATTCAGGGGCTGTCTCCGGGGCTCCTCGGTGTGTGTGTGTGTATATGTGTGGGTGTGTGTGTGTGGTATTTGTGTCTGAGCCAGCTCCTGGGAATTGCTTTTCCTTCCTCCAGGACCCCAGGAGGGGGCTGTGCTCACCCTGGGAACGGTGCCATGGCCAGGATCTTGATTCCTGGGTAGTTACTGAGGGCCCCTCCCCCACCCTCTGACTCACTGTCTGACACTTTTCTTGGACTCTTTTCACTATCTTTTATTCCTTTTTCTGACTTGGCCTCTCCTTGTCTCTGGCTCAGTCCTTTTGCCTCATCCCCTGCCTCTCTGTGCCTCTGGATTCCTAGATGGGGCAGAAAAACCAAATCCAAGGGCTCTTCCTGGACTCCTCCTCTCCAAGGAGTATCAAGAGAGAGGAGATAATTAGGTAACTCTCATTTCATTTGAGGTCTGCAGATGCTGCAAGCGGTTCATCACTAGAACCTGCAGCACAGCCATAGCTTCCCTGTCTGTAGCCTTGGAGGTTACAACCTTGTCACCTTAAGCTCCCATTCTCTGGAGTTCTGTGAAGCAGAGCCATGACATCTCGCTTGACCCCTGCTTCCTTAACATCTCTCTCCATTTGTTTATTCTTGGAACAAGAGGCCTCCTAAGATGCCCACACTGGCATCTCCCTGCAGCCTGAGCTTGCCTCTGCTGCCCTCAGAGCCACCCCCTTCTGAACACCATTCTTGCTAAACCCTTTGGCACAGGCTTGGGGATGAGCATGTGGCCCCCTCCTTGAATTGATATGGCAGGAGCAGGTCATACCTACTCGTCACCCCCCCGAGACCCCAGATTGTCTCTGCTGATAAATGATATGTGGGGCCTGCGTGCCTTCCTCTGAGGTTCATTGAGTACCTTCTCTATGCCAGTCTCTGTTCTAGGCACTGGGCACAATGATGGCCAAGCTGAGATGCTGGCAGCCTGGTGTGACGACAGTAATGAGGCAGTTGCAGTAGAATGTGCTAAGAGCTGTGTTGGGGGAATCTCTGGGATCCACTGGAAGCCCAGACAAACATTTAGTCACAGAGGAGGTCCTCTTGGAGGTGACTTCTGAAGGGTGAGTGGAGGTATTTTTGGTGGGGGGTGAGGCTGCGTTGTTACAGCTTGTGCAAAGGCCAGGAGGTGAGCAGGTGACATGACTATTATTAGGGGAACTGAAAGTACAGCTGGAGTATAGTGAAAGGGGGCTGGGGAGGGTCTTGCATGATGCAACCAAGGAGGAGGCAGGGGCCAGGACTGCTTCAGCCTTTTGCGGAATTCTGAACTTGATCCTGAGGGCAGTGGGGAGCTATGGGAATGGCGGGCTGTGGTTTAATAAGACCACTCCGACTGCAAGGTGAAGTATGACTGGAAAGAGGGGGCAGGAGCAGAGGCAGAGGGCATGGGTTGTCGCGGTGGGGAAAGGGATGTGAAAAGGGTAATAAACATTTCAAATTGAAGGTGACATACATAAAATGCATAAGGTATACTAATCTTAAGTGTACATCCAGATGAACTTTTTGGTTTTATGCACCCATGTAACCACCAGCCAGGTCCATATAGAATATTTCCAGCCCCCTAGAAGATTCCCTTGTGACTCTCCCCAGTGTATGTCCCTTTCTGCCCCTGGGTAACTACTATTCTGTGCCTTTTCTTGAACTTCATTCATATGTATTCTTGCATCTGGCTTCTTTCACTCAATATGTTATCTGAGATTCATCCATGCTGTGTGTATATAGGAGCTCATGGGTGGTAGCGGTGGGGACAGTGTTTTTTCCACAGTGTAGAATAACACTTATTCACTGAGCACTTACCTCTGTTTTAAGAGCCCGACATGTATTGACCCATGTAAACCTCCTGACCCTGTGAGGTTTTAACGTAAAGAACCAGAGACACAGAGAGGTTAAGTAACTGGCCCTGGGTCACCCAGCTGATCAGTAGAGGAGCCAGGGTTCAAACCCAGGCAGTCTGGTTCTGGAGACAAGGTTCTGAACCCTGCTGCGAGTGGCCTTCAGGATATTTACTGAAGTACCTGCCTGGCCTTGTGTGGCTTAAATGAGTTAATGTGTACTTCAGAGACTGGGTGATGGGATGTGGATGGAGGGAGAGGGGGGAAGGAGTTGAGGACGACTGCAGGTTTCTGGCTTGAGTAACTGGGTGGGTGGCAGTGCTGTTACTAAGATAGGGAACACAGGAAGAGGAACAGATGGCATGGGGGGTGGGGACTGGCGGCGATGGGTTCGATTTGGGGCCTGTGGAATTCGTGCTTCCAGGGGACAGCCGGGGGAGATACTGAGTGGGCATGTGGCATGGGGAGACTCAGGCCAGGGTGTGTGGTGAGGGAGCATTCAGCACCTGTGGAAGCATCTGGAGCTTGGGAGAGGATAGGGTCTCTCAGTAGGACTGAGGCCAGAGGCAGGACACGGGGACGGTGTTTGTCCATGTGTGTTTACGTGGGCCTGAGTCTCTGTGGTCTGGGTGTGTGCACTCCCCCCTCTGGGTCATGAGTTCCCGCATCTCCTGGAAGAGCCTGCAGGTCAGGTGGGAGCCGGTTGTTTTTGTTTGTGGTTTGACCCTGAGGGGAGGGAGGCGTGCCAAGACCTAGAAACTAGAAGAAACTAGAAGCCCCCGGAAGCACCTGTGTGTCCTGCTCCCTAGGGTGCGGGGTGGGGGACTGGCAAGGGACGGGAGGCTGTCCCTGGACGAATATTCCCCAGCTAGTCGGTTTTCAGCACACCCTGGAGGATACAGGCTGGGAGCTTCATGGGGGACTTGGGAAAGGAGTGTTTAGAAAGGACACCTGAGTAGGAGAAAGACCGGGACACCCTTCTGGTTGGTTTTTCCTGTTCTTTGTCATTTCCTGTGATGGCAGGAGGGGGGAGGGGCTCCCCAGCACCAAGGCTTCTGTTTGCTTTGTTTCCCCTTCCTCCTGGTGACCACCCAGACGCTCCGCCAGCCTGTGTGTGGCAGGACAAGCAGAGACAAGGTAGCCCTTAGTATTGCATCCTTTGGGGATGGCTCAATTCTTATTCTGTCCCCTCCACTTGAATGAGGCCAGCCAGGCCGTGGGAATCTCCCTAAACTGGTTGTATTTCCACTGAGGTCTGAGACCCTCAAAGGGGTGATGCTGCGCTGGGTTTTTGGGAGCCCCAAACCACAAAGCTATAGACAGGAGAGACGTGGAAGTTCATCTTGGATGGTCAGTTTCACTGGAAGCATTTTTACCAGGAAAAAATAATTTCATAAGCAAGTTAATTCAAACAGTTAATTAGATATTGGAATAAAAGGCAACAGTGTATGTGAATTTGTAGATCAAACAGGAGACTCTGAAGAGCCCTAAAGCCTGAGCACCTCAGGTTCACATAATCAGGCCTAGAGGCAGGGGACTTCTCTCCTGCTGGGGTGGGGATTTCTGAGGGAAAGTCTGAGAAGCTCCATCCCAGAGGGCAGGGGAGGAGCTCAGGAAAGTCCTGACTCTGGGAATTGGGCTCTAGCCCTGCGGTCGTCATGGCCAGTCCGTTTCCCAGAGTGTCCTGGTCCGCGGACTGGGGACTGGGGAGCGAGAGCCCGCGGCTGCCTGTGTGCGCAAGGCGGCGTGTCTGTGGGTGTGCTGGGGGGGAGGGGGGTGCAGAGGCGCTGTAAGAGGGCAGAGACCATAGGCGCGGACGGCCTCACACACACAAAGGCACACAGATGCGAGCGGGTGTGAATCACCCAGCCAGTGAGTCAGCCCCCAGGATTCCTGTTGGGGAATGAGCGAGCGAGGCCGGGCCGAGATCTGTCAGTCCATCTGCCTGTCTGCCTGCCTCCTGCCCTGGCTGGCCACCTGTGTGTGTGCCTGTAGGTGGGTTGTTGGAGGCAGTGGGGAAGGGGCCTGGCGGTTTCCTGGGGAGGCTTTGGGGCAGAGGTAGCAGTGGTCTGAAAATACCAGAACGTGGGTTTGCACACTGGTTTGGAGGGAGGGAGGTGCTGTGTCTTGCGCAAAGAAGCCTCCTGGAGGCCATGCCCCCTCCACGGAGAGCACGGCAGGCGGGTGTTGGAGGGCCCAGGGGCGGGTCTGTGACACCTTGGAAGGGAACGGGGATGAATGCACCCACCTTCTGCCCTCAGTCAGGGCCTGCTGCTGCTGGCCTGCCACCTAGAGCCCTCTCGTTTCTCTTCCAGGCTGTCTGTCCCCACACCTGAGAGGGCCCTCCACGCCACCATGACCGGGCTGCTGAAGAGGAAATTTGACCAGCTGGATGACGATGACTCCTCGTTCTCTTCCTCCTCTGGCTGCCACTCTCGCTCCTGCTCCCCGAGCTCCTCAGCCTCCCCTGCCTGGGACTCGGACGAGGAGCACCCCTGGGATCAGAAGCCCCTGCCTGGCCGTGACTTCTTTGGTCCCCGAGATTTCACCCGTGAGTCCTCTCTCCCCTGCAGAGCCCAACACACCCCTCCTGAAAGATGAAATCGGGAGGGCCCTGACAAAGCCATTTCTGCCTCCGGGGGTCATGTTCCCAGGGCCTCAGCTGCCCAGCTCGCCTCCCCTCTTCTCCACCTCCCACTGCACAGCTGTCACCCGAGAATGCCCACTGTCCAGAGGCAGCAGGGGCCCAGCTTGATTCCCCTTTGACCTTGGGACACCGCTGCTTAGAAGTGAGAACAGACAGGATGAAACTCTTAGACTAGTCCTCAGGCCCTGCCTGTTGCGGCCACTCCCTTCTGTTCCAGTTTCATTTCTCCAGCGTGCACCCTGCGCTCCTACAGCGCGAGCTGCGGGAGTTCCACGCCCCACATTGCCCTGCCTGGGGCCCGTCAAGCCGGTCCCTGTGCTGTCGAAGTGCCATTTGGCTTTGCCTGAACAGAAGGAAAACAGAGGTTTTTCCCCAATTATTTTTCAAGCTTGGGTAATTCTGACTCCAAACTGATAATCATACCCCTAGAGCAGTGTTTCTCAACCTTTTTTGTTTTTGTTTCATCATCACAGCTCTCTCCCTCCCTGAGCCTTTGTAAACAGTTTTTTTCCTGATCTCCTTCATAAAACTTTAAATACCACAGATAATGGCTGTCTGTTTATGTACTGTATATATATCATCCATAAAAAAGTTTTCATTTTTTTTTTTTGCTCCCTCCCCCCAGAACTAATCTTCACCCCCACTGAGAATGCATGTCCTAAAACAAGCATAAAAACTGTAGCTGTTCTCACTTAAGAATACAGATGTAAAAATCGTAAATGTAGCCTTAGCACAAAGAATCTAACAGTACATTATTTGACTAAACTATTGTGGGTTTATACTGCAAATACAAGGATGGCTTAATATTAGGAAATCCAGTCGTAGTTTACCAAATAACTGTTCAGAAGAGGAAAAAAGAAGTGCCCTACTGTAGATGCTGAAAGATTATTTGATAAGATGTAATATCCCTTCTAGATATAACCCTGGGTAAGACAGAAATAGGTGAATTCTACCTTAACATGATAAAAAATATATATATTTCAACCCAAAAGCTAGCACTATGATTAATGAGGGAATATTGGAAACATTTTCACTAAGTCGGGAGAAAGAAGAGGAGGCTGTCTGTCACCACTGTTCGTTAACATTGCTGGGGAAACCTAGCCAGCTCAACAGAGAGAACAGGGTTGGGGCTGGCAAAACTGCCATTGTTTGCAGCTGGTTACCTACCTGGTGAATTCATATAAACAAAAGCTTTTATGAGGGAATCCACCCAGGAAACTGGGTACAAAGTTAATATATTAAGTTGAATTGCTGCTCTTCCACTGTTTTTTATGGCAATTTCTTATGGTTCAACGTAGTAAAAAATCAATAATATACCAATATCAAATATATCAATGCATAGCTTATTAATCAATATATAATCAATATCTTATAAAGGCAAGACCTTTCTAAGCCTGTTGCAAAATGTAGAAGCTATAAAGGAAGAGATTTACATGTTTTTGATTACATAAACCTTAAACATTATTTTATAAAATGCTGTGAATAAAAATAAAAGGCTAAACTATTTGCAAATACATGAGACCGATGGTTAATGTCTCTAGTCTCACATATAAAGAGCCCCTACAAATCAGTTACCAAAAAACTATAGAAAACTGTTTTAATAAACAGACTAGTAAAAGTGGGAAAGATGCTCAAGCTTACAAATACTCTGATTTGGACTGGTAGGTAACAAAAAGCCAGTGTTGACCTGGGTGTGGTGTTCAATTTTGCCTGCTCCAGTCCTAGCCAGGCTGGTTCCTAAATGTGGATCCTTTTTTTCCCTCCTTGTGAGGGTTGGGTGAGGGGTGAGGAGAGGTTCAGGGTGATCTTCCGGGAAGTTCTGCTGTGCCTCCCGGGACTAATCCTTTGCCCCTCTCCTGCCTGTCCGTTCAGCCCTGCCCATCCTGAAGCGAGCTCCCCGGAAGCGCCCAGGCCGCATTGCCTTCGATGGCGTCACCGTCTTCTATTTCCCTCGGTGCCAGGGCTTCACCAGTGTGCCCAGCCGTGGTGGCTGCACTCTGGGCATGGCCCCACACCACAGTGCCTGCCGCCGCTTCTCCTTGGCCGAGTTCACAAAGGAGCAGGCCCGGGCACGGCGAGAAAAGCTCCGCCTGCGCTTAAAGGAGGAGAAGCTGGAGGCATTGAGATGGAAGGTAGGGAGACCCCTCTCCATGGCCCATGCCCCCGGACAGCTCTTGGTGTCCTAGCCTTGGGAGGGGGCAGCAGGGAGAGCTGGCAGAAGGGTTGGGGGTTGGTGATCAGCTTGCTCAGGATTTGCTGCTTGGATTATCCGCAGACAGAGGATATGTTAGGGCTCAGTTTGTTTACTGCAGGGGCTGGAGGCATGGTGTCCAAGCAGATGTGACACTGGGGGTCTGTATCTGTGTCTAAGGGTGAGGGTTTGTTTATGAACTGGGGAATGACATGAACAGGTGGTCTCTTGGCTGTCCTGTTCACTACTGTATCCACAGTGCCCAGCACAGAGTAAGCACTTGGGGGAATGTTTGTTAAACGACTGACTGATTGCTATGGGTGCTAAGTCCACATGCCCAAATCTGTGCCTCTCACATTCCTCCTGTTTCCTGTGGACACAGCTCTCAGTAGCCGGGGTGCCCGAAGCAGAGGCAGGCCAGCCGCTCACAGTGGATGCCATCGATGACGCCTCTGTGGAGGAGGACTTGGCTGTGGCCATGGCTGCCGGCCAATTGGGGGAAGGAACCTTCCTCCAGCCCTACCCAGCCCGGCAACGGCGGGCTCTGCTGCGAGCTGCAGGAGTGCGAAGGGTGGATCGTGAGGAGAAGCGGGAGCTGCAGGCGCTGCGCCGGTCCCGTGAAGATTGTGGCTGTCGCTGCGACAAGGTCTGTGATCCCGAGACCTGCAGCTGCAGCCTGGCAGGCATCAAGTGCCAGGTACAGAGCTGGGCTGGGCCGGGGTAGGGCTGGGTAGGAAGCCTGAGCTTGGGGGCTTCTCTGGGCTCCACAGAATCCTCACTCATGCCTCCACTTTCTCTGCAGATGGATCACACGGCATTCCCCTGTGGTTGCTGCAGGGACGGCTGTGAGAACCCCAAGGGCCGTGTGGAATTTAATCAGGCTCGTGTTCAGACCCATTTCATCCACACACTTACCCGCCTGCAGCTGGAGCAGGGGGCGGAGAGCCTTGTGGAGCTGGAGGTCCCTGCCCAAGGCAGCCCACCCAGCCCCGGTGAACGGGCCCTGGCCCCCACTTTCCCACTGGCCAAGCCCCCCATAGCCAGCGAACTGGGAGACAACAGCTGCAGCAGTGACATGACTGATTCCTCCATGGCATCCTCCTCGGCATCGGGCACTAGCGAAGTCCCCGGTGATCCTGCCCACCCAGCCCTGCCTGGCCCTGGCTTCCAGCCTGGGGTGGATGATGACAGCCTGGCGCGGATCCTGAGTTTCAGTGACTCTGACCTCGGAGGAGAGGAGGAGGAAGAGGAAGGGGGTGTGGGGAGTCTGGACAACCTCAGCTGCTTCCACCCAGCTGACATCTTTGGTACTGGTGACCTGGGTGGCCTGACCAGCTGGACCCACAGCTATTCTGGCTCTAGCCTCACGTCAGGCATCCTGGATGAAAATGCCAACCTGGATGCCAGCTGCTTCCTGAACGATGGCCTGGAAGGGTCAAGAGAAAGTAGTCTCCCTGGCACCCTTGTGCCGCCCAGTGTGGATGCTGGCCAGAGCAGCTCAGTGGACCCAAGCTTGTCTTCCTGCGACTCCTTTGAGCTGCTCCAGGCCCTGCCGGACTATAGCCTGGGGCCCCTCTACACCTCCTGGAAGGCATCTGACAACCTGGACAACCTTGAGACACCCCACTTCCCCTTGCCCAGCTTCTCTCCGTCTGGGGACAGCAGCCCTTGCTTCCTGGAGTCCCTCGTGGGCTTTGAGCCAGCTGCTGAGGCCCTAGCTCCCTTTATCGACAGCCAGCTATTTGAGGATACCACCCCGGCCTCTCTGATGGAACCTGTGCCCGTGTAAGGCCTAGGATGCCTTTTCCTGGTCCCAGGAGCCCTGTTGCTGCTTTGTTTGTAATTTGGGGGCTCCCTGGGGTCTATATGTAAACGGTCTCCCTTGGCTAGCTCATGCACTATGTCATGGGCAACACTCTGAATTTATTTATTTATTTTTTTAACTCACTCTGCTGGTGAGAGGGCTGGGGCTGGGGGGCTTCCTTTTCCAGCCACCCTGTTCCCTGCACCCACACAGTGTTCTTCCGACCTCCACAGTGTGCGCCAGGGAGAGAAGAAACTGGTTCCCTTGGAGCTTTACAGACCCCTTTTTGGGCTTTGCATCATGTTTCTTAGCCCAAAGACAGCAAGAAAGGGCTGGAATTGGCCACTTCTTTTGGCTACTTCCACTGCTCTGAGCCCTCGACTAAGGCTAAGTCCTCTGGACTGTGAAGACTGTAATTTATTTCTGTAATTTATTTGGAGACTGAGGCGGCTTTGGCCTCTGCTCTCTAGCTGGTGGGCAGCCTGGGGTTGGGGCAGGGCACAGACCTTTGTGAGTCCCTTTTGCCTTGCAGCTCTTTGGTGTAGACCAGGTATGGATTCGAGCCCTAGGATGTACCGTGTCAGCTGCCTGGCCAGGGACAGAGTTTGGGCAGGGGGAGGGGCTGGGCTGACCAACCATGACCAAAACCCCCTCCTGCCCTACCCAGCCCCCTCTGCTTCCTGCCCTTTGTCCCATTCCCCTCCCCACCAAAGGCTACAGCCTTTATTCCAGATTCTGTGTAAGAGGGGAAAGCAGAAGGCCCAGAGAGGGCAAGGGGTTTGCCTCAGGGCACAAAGTATGCCCCTCCTATCTCAGGGCTTTCTGGGCACCATGCTCCAGCCTGGTCCAGCTGCTCATGCGCTGAGGCCAGTTGGCCAAGGGTGAGGGCTGGCTCCTTAGGGTTTTAATGCCCTTCCTTTGCCAATGCTGAGTTTTGCATCATCATTTCTATGTTGTCCCTGAGTGTTAGAACTATAATTTATTCATTTTTTTTTTTCTGTGTCTGTGCCAAGAAGTCCAGGCTCTGGGCCTGCCCTGTCACCTCTGCCCTTGTCCCCTTGCCCAGGAGGCCTTGGCATCCTGTGTGCTTGTGGGGACACCTTGTATCTGAGCTTACAGGTACCAGTAAAGAGGCTCTATTTTTAACAGCGTGGTCTGTATTTGTGGGATGGGTAACATGGGTGCACTCTGGAGGGGTGGGGAGAACCGGGCCCTGCAGGGCACTGTGGACATAACCCTGAGGCTGTATGGGGAGTGGGATGGGGGGGGGGGCACCATACTTTGGGCCTTCTTCCAGGCCAAACAACTTGGAGGCAGGAGGCCAGCTGAGAGAAGCTGGCTAGGCAGATGGAGCAGAAGAGGGAGGGAGGAAGAAAGCTGTCCCTTTTAGGGATTAACCCCTTCTTTTCCAGGGTTCCCTGGAGTTGGTAGTGGGGAGCAGCAACAGGGCAGACTCCTAAGATGAGGCTCTTTGCTTGGGATGGGTGGAGCTTCTTCCTTCCCATATTGGGGGGTGAAGTAACCCACCCTAGGTGAGGGCAGGGCAGTGGGATGTGGCAGTGGAGGCCCAGCACTGGGCTCAGCAGCTGTGGCCCCTAGGGACTCGAGCACCAGAAGCTGCAGAACCTCATCCATCCACACCAACCAGACCTGTCCGACTTGTCCTGGGCAGCCTGGCTGCAGGCCCCAGGAGCAGGAAGCACCCTGCCCGGGGCGGGGGAGGGTCCCCAATCTGGAGGTCTGAGGAGGAAAGTCACCCTCCCCCTTAGAAGTAATGCCGATTTATAGAAGGGCTGGGAGGAGGGCAGAGGGGAACTTTTTGAAAGCGTGGCTAAAAGAGGAGATCCAATCCAGATCTTTTCTTTTCTTGCTCTAATTCTCTGCCTTTGTTGGTCTCTGCTGCACTCCCCTTATTTCATCCATATATTGAGGATGGTTTACTGGCTAAGAGCACAGATCCAGAGCATTGGATTCAAATCCCAGATCTTCCACTATGTAGAGAGGTGACTTAGCAAGCTACTTACCCTCTCTGTGCCTGCAAATCTTGAATGCTGTGCAGAAAACCTTGATAAAAACCTCCTAGGCTTGTTGAGTTCACATATGAGGCTCTTAGAAGAGTGCCTGGAACATGTCAGCCCAGTGTATGTGTTTAGACTTCCCATTCTATTTTCATGTTTCTGCCTCTTTCTGTATGTTCCATCCTCTCTTTTCTGCTGGTCCTGTTGGTTCTGCTTGCATCTGTCTTCTGCCTCTGGACATGCTTGGACACAGCCATTCCCTACACAGTCAGTGGCCATTAGAGGACATGGCTTTCAGAGGAGCTTGGCCAAGGACAGTCAGACTTTATGCTTCTCAGGGGTGGGGTTGGAGTACCCTGGTACATTCAGCTGTCCTGGCTTCCCCTCACTGGTCCCTGGGGACCCTTTTGTAGCAATTGCTTCAACAGTTTACAAAACCTGTGTTTCTCCAAGGGCTCTGAAGGTCTGCTCTGGCCAGTCTGGGAATCTGGGTGGCAGCCCCCAGGAGCTCCTTAGCCTTCTAGGGTCACAGGGTCACTTCTTGGCTTTAAAAAAATTTTTTTTGCGATAAGACAATAGGGATTTGGCAACAAAGCAACAGAAATATGATTTCTGCATAGTCCCTTTACAGCACTCTCCATACATGGTGGGAACCCTCTCTGTGCCTCAGGCTTAAACCACAGACAGACCTGCCTCAGCACAACCTGTCCCAAGAAAGTGGGATGTAAAACAGATCATGGTAAAGGGGAACTGGATTTTCCCAATAGGAATGACGGTAGTAACCTGGGAAAAGCGTTCCAGATCATTGACTCATACCAAGCAGCCATGCACGTGATCAGTGCTGTATTACAAAAACAAGGCACAGCAGCCATCAAGGACAACTTGCTCTGTTCTAAAAGGGACCCTTAATGGTTTGCGGCTTCCAAACCTTAGTCACTGGACAACTTTGCTGGAAAATTTTGCCATATCTGCCATACTAAGCAGTTTTCTTTAAATCAATTTTATCATTATGCTTAAAAGTTAGACCCATCCCATGCAATTGGACCCATAAAGTCATGAGTTTGTTGTGCTAATTATTTTTTCTCTTACATAAAAATAATATAAAAACACAAATGTTAAACCTTAAAATTTATACCATGATTTGGGAAACATCTAGGCTAATTTCCTGCCACAGATGGAAACTCTGAGGCCCAGAGAGGGGAAGGGTCTTGGGAAGGTCCCACAGGGGAGTTACTTGACCCTCCCGACTCCCAGTTCGGAGCTCCTTCCCCCAGGCCAAGGCTGGCCCCATTATTGCTGTCTTGAAAAACAGGAAGAGAAGCATAGGGAGTACAACCAGGGTGACCTCTTTCACCCCCTTGCCAGTTGCAATGAACATTATCCCTTAGACTTGAAAAGGATTCCTGGAGGATGAGTTAGTCGGCCAAGGTCTTCTACAAAAGCTGAAGTGGGGACTATTTTTTTCTTGGAATGTATTTCCCTGCACCAGGCCAGGGTATTCTGGTTCACCCAAACCTGTGAGGACCAGCAGGGGCCAGGTGATTTGGGGTGGGAAGAGACAGAGTATGGATAGGGTGGGACAAGGGCCTTGTACCCTGCAGGATGACAGGCCTCGTGCGCAGGGCCTCAGCTATGGGGACCTTCTGCAGCTGGTCCTCCTGTCTGGGCCCACTGCCCACAGCATCCTGGGCCCACTGCCAAGGAGAATTCAGCGGACAGCATGGCAGGGAGGAGCAGTTGCTTCCTTAGCTCTAGGATGCTGGGAACCAAATAGGAGAAAGGAGGCATTCATGGGCTGATGTAACAACTTTTAAATAGCTTTAAGTTTCTTTTAAATTTTATTTATTTATTTTATTTTAGCCAACAGTCCAAGAGGAGCCCCTCTTTTCTTCTCCTAAGCTCCCTCACAGAGTCTGAGATAAGCAGGGGGAAATGGGGCCCCTTAGAGGTGCCCAATGAGCCCAGCAGAAGTTAAGCCAGTGTTTTTCTTCCCCAGAGCAAAATTAATTCTTATGCCTTTAAAACATAAAGCCTTGGGATGCCCTTTTCGGCCAGCTGAGGCATGATTCAAAATAAACCACACAATATAGAAACAGAGAAGAGTATGTCATCTTCTGAATCCCTTCTCCACTGCTCCTACCTCCCACCCCTTCCAAAGAAACTTCTGTAGGCTGGTAAGTCTCCTGGAGGCTGATGACAGCTAGGGCCTCAGGGACCCTTGGGCCTTTTCCAATATTTCCTCTCTGATCTTGGGGTAGTTGGGGTGCTCCCTGAGAATCTGGGACAGGGAGGGAAAGGGTGTGCAGCTTTAGGCAGGGCTCCCAGCCACTGCACTAAGCCCTCCCTGTCAATGTCAGTGCCTTACACTATGGCAGACTTCGATGGCCTCCACAAATCTCTTGTCCTTCAGGTAGTTGAAAGCGAGTTTGAAGCCTGTCCAGAGGCAAGGAGAACAGAGGTGGTGGCCTGCTGATGACCTGAGACCCACTCTGCTCCCCACAGCAGCCAGAGTACAGGCCCTGAGTTCTGGGGTCAGGGTGGGGGTCCGTCTGTCCACCTCCCTCCCTGACCCACACACCCTTGGCCAGGTGCCTTACCGATGGCGGGATTGGCGTGGTGACTGTACTTCCAAGCCAGCTCGTAGTTGGTGGCTGCGTCCTTGTAGGACTGCTCCTTCTCCATGATGTAGCCCATGTACTCGTAGGCCTTGCAGCAGGACTACAGGGAAAGCCTGTCAGAGCCTCTGTGGAAGGGAAGCTGTGACAATCCCTAGCTCCAGGGTGGGACAGGGCAGGGCAAGGCACGGTGGGGAGCTGCACTGAGTCAAACCACTCAGAGACCCCAGCAGCGAGGCGTGAGGCCTCTAGCTAGACCTTCCTGTCACTCCAGATCTGTGTCCCTTTCCCCCACACCTCTCCTGTTTCACCCTCCCCTTCGCGCACCCCTAACCCCTGTATGCCCGGCCACCCAAGAGCCCTTCCCATCTCTCCCCCTCATTCCGAGCCCCCCCCCCCCCCCCATGTGCCTTCCTCTGCCTTGCCCTGACGCCAGTGCCCCCGGTTCCGGTCCTGCCCTGCCCGTGTGCGCCCCTCCCGCCAGGCTGTTTCCTGCCCAGTTCCTGTCTCCTGTCTCCCTCCACCCCCAGCCACGCCGACGCTAGCGCGCCCCTCCCAGCTCCCCCCTCCCGGCGCGCCGGGACCCGGGGTGTCCTCCCGGCTGCCCGACGTCCCTGGGTGCCCTCGCCTTGTTGTGCTGCACGCAGCGCCGCAGGAGCTCCGAGGCGAGGTCGAACTTGCCGCCCTGGCAGTAGATGTCAGCCAGCAGGAGCCAGCTCTTCTCCAGGTCCTCGGCCTCGGTCAGCGCCCACGGGGCCTTGGCCAGGCGCTTCAGCTGCGTGCGCGCCTTGGGGATCTGCTTCAGCAGCGTGTAGGCCTGCGCCATGGCCAGCAGGGCCGGGACGCAGTCCTTCTGCACACGGGGTGGGAAGCAGGCGTCGGCGCACTGGGCCCGCGGCATCACCCCTCCGCCCACCCCGTGCCCGCAAGCCGGCGCACCTCGGCCTGGGCCATCTCAATGAAGGTGCCCAGCGCTGCCTCCACGCTAGCCTTCTCCCTGGTGGCCAGCAGGCAGAGGGCTTGTAGTAGCCGCAGCTGGGTCTGGCCGGATGCCGAATGCGGGTAGAACTCACGCAGGAGCTTCTCGGCTGTGCGAACGCCATGCTGTTCGGACTCCTTCTTTTCCGCGGAGCTGCAGGCGCCGGGTGCTGATTGGGAGGCCGCCAGCCTGCCTGCGTGACCCTTACTTGGCTTTGACCCACAGGCGACAGGCTCTCCCGGCCTTTCCTGGGGTCCCGCCCCTGACCCCACCGGCCAGCCGGGCCCTTACTTGCTCTCAGCCACCAGGTTCTCAAAAGCCTCTCCACCCACGATCTCGTTGTCTGGGTTCAGACAGATCTGCACCATGTGGTAGGTGGCACTCTGGCCCCAAGTGCTGTCCTTGCGGGACTTATTCAGGAACTTCAGAGCTTCATTGGGCTGTCCTATGTGCCTGTCATGGAGGAGAGAGACACCAGGAGTCAGACAGGGAAACCAAGGCTCAGACAGTGCAGGCACATGCAGGGGTTTGCACAGGACAGGGGCTGAATGGCTGCTCTCCCAGCTCCTTGTCTTGGAAGTAGAATTTCTGTCCCCCTAGTGCTGAGCAAGAGCCCAGCATGTCAGCTAGGGAGGGCTTCCCACACAGGGCTGCCCCTGGTCACACCCACCCCCAACTCACCAGCAGTAGATGCCTCTGCAGTAGTTGAACCCTGGTTCCAAAGGCACGCGGCTGGACATCTTCCTGGTCAATTCAAAGAAGGCAGGGGCATCTTCAAGTTTGCCACTTCTACGTAGCAGATCGATTAATCTATCCAATACCAAAAAATTGTCTAAAATGATAAGAAAACAGAAATTTCCAGGCTGTGAGGACCAGTGGCTACATCAAGCAGAGGTGCTGTGGCCCGGCAGGGAGAAGCAGGGGGTGCCGGGTCTGCAGCAGGAGCCAGGAGACACTGCCCGTCATGGCTGAGAGGGGACTCCAGCGTTAAGAAAATCATAATGCTTAAAAAATAGTACTCCTCACCAATATGGACTAATTACAATGTGTAAACTCAGAATTGAATCTTAGAGCACAGCCTACCAGGGGAATGCTTATTGTAACGGTCCCTAGATTGTAAGCTCTTACAGCAGTCACATCTATTCCTGAATTGTAATGGCTATCTCCAGATTCCAAGAAGCTGACCCCTTTGTGTATAAACTGATTGATCCCTGGAACTTTGGGTATCTGTGTGACACGTGAAACTCAGAGCTAGAACTCAGCAGATATGAATGTCAGTATTAGAACATATAGCAACTTAAAAAAGCTGAAAAAGAATCCAGACTTCAACTAGAGATATGAATGAAGCAGATGTGGTTAGGATTAGGGCAAATCGGGCCAAATGGTAAAGGATAATAATGACTGCGTTTTAAAACTTCAAATTCCATGTGAGACCAAGGGAAGAGATGGTTAGCTGGTGCAAGATCTGTATTTCCTAAACAATTTAACTTGCTCAGTTCGTTCAAATACCATAATTACATGAAACTTTAACTAGGAAGTGAGACCTGGTAGGTCTGCATACGTTGTTGTGAAATAATGACACATTCCAAAGCAATTTGGACAGAGAATAAAAATATATATGCAGGGCCTCCCTGAGGAGCTGGGGGAAAATGCAGAGGTTGGGCTTCCTCACCTGGATTGTTGCTGATGTTCTCACAAACACTGAGGACTGACGGTTTGATGTGCCAAGCCCTCTATCACGGGACTTGCCCCTATGAAGCTTGTCACTGCAAAGGAGAGGCTAAACCTGCTTATAATTGTGCCTAAGAATCTCCCCTTGAGTACCTCTTTGTTGCTCAGATGTGACTCTCTCTCTCTAGCTAAGCCAACTCAGTGGGTGAACTCACTGCCCTCCCCCCTATGTGGGAGCTGACTCCCAGGGTGTAAATCTCCCTGGCAACATGGGATATGACTCCCGGGGATGAGTCTGGACCCGACATCATGGTTTGAGAACATCTTTTTGACAAAAGGGAGATGCGAAATGAAATAAAGTTTCTGTGGCTGACAGATTCCAAATGGAGTCAAGAGGTCACTCTGGTGGGCACTCTTATGCACTATGTAGATAACCCTTTTTAGGTTTTAATGCACTGGAATAGTTAGAAGTAAATACCTGAAACTATCAAACTGCAACCCAGTAGCTTTGACTCTTGAAGATGATTATATAGCAATGTAGCTTACAAGAGGTGACAGTGTGATTGTGAAAGCCTTGTGGATCACACTCCCTTTATCCAGTGTATGGATGGATGAGTAGAAAAATGGGGACAAAAAACTAAATGAAAAATAGGGTGAGGGTGTGTGTGTGTTTTGGGTGTTCTTCTATACTTTTATTTTTTATTCTTATTTTCACTTTTTCTGATACAAGGAAAATGTTCAAAAAATAGATTGGGGTGATGAATGCACAACATATTATATGATGGTACTATGAACAATTGATTGTACACTTTGGATGACTGTATGGTATGTGAATATATCTCAATAAAATTGAATTTAAAAATGAAAAAAAATAGTACTAATGATAGCAGCTAACACTTGAATAGCACTTATGTTTTAACCTTGCATGAAGTGCTTTATCAGTATATTAACCAGACAATTAGGTAGGTATTCTCATGACCCCCATTTTACAGATGAGGAAACTGAGGCACAGGGAAGCTAAGTAATCCATCAAAGGTTACACAGCTAGCAAGTGGGAGACCAGGATTGAGATCCAAGCTCCAGGCCCTGCACTCCTTAAATACTGCAACCGGCCGGGATGAAGGTCAGACGTAGGGGCCTGTTAGGACTCCAGCCAGACCCTCAGGTCTGGCCCCTTCCCCAGCAAGGGGCGATTTTATGCCACAGTGAGTGGGAACAGGACTACCGACCAGGAGAGAATTTCTAGCCCCACCTCAGAGAAGGACTGTGTCAAGTCCCAGGGGCTGTGATCTGGGGACAGACAGGCTGTCCTGTCTGAGGCCAGGAACTGGCTCCTTAGACTTGGGAAGGGCTGGCATGTTCTATCAGGTCTTTATCAGTTTCCTGCCTCTATGGAACAATCAGAGAGGAATGGGCTTCCTCTGCCCAGCCAGGAAGGAGGGGAGAGGGCCCACCCTTCTCGGGGAGAGCAACCTTGTTCCATGGGAATTGATGCAGGCAGGGGCTCAGTAGGACGACTCACCTGGTGCTTTCTGCAGGACCTGGTGGTAAAGATTGATAGCTGCTTCATATTTCTGTTTTCTAAACATCAAGTCGGCCATCATCTAATGGAAAACATACAATGCTCTGGAATTCCTCACAATGGCTTGCAGAGGTATGTGGGGAGGTGGTTGGGGGACAGAGGGATATAAAAGAACTTCCAGGGCACCCTTCTGGGCCCTGGGAATGGTTGCCAGAGAAGGAGACTGAGGGTCCTCCCTGAACACCCAAAAGCTATGGCCTGCCTCCGGGGAGGCTGCGGTGACGATGAGAGGGGCAAGCTAAGGCAGGGACAGAGACCAGCGGGGCCTTCTGACAGCCTGCAGAGCCAGCCCCTGCACCCACATCTGAGAACTGCCAACTCAAGGCAGTGGAGGTAGAGTGGGGGCTCCTCTGCTCTGCTCTGCAAGGGCTTGGCCTCTGATCCTGGGGTGGCCCTGGTGGAGGGCTGGGTGATAGGGAGGAGAGAGGCAGGATTGGGAGGAGGGCTTTTTCCACCCACTTCCTGAAGCCCCAGGAGCCTGTCCCACCCTTGCCTTCACAGTGGGTGTGGTTTCCCCTGGAGTGAATCAACCTCACCCCTGCCCCTTAGCCTGGCCCAGGGGTTGTTGCTGCCCCCTGCTGGCCTGCCCACGCCTCCCCGCCAAAGGGCAGCCAGTCCAGCCTGAGTCTGGGTTTGACAGCCCCTCAGGGCTGGCAAAGGCCTCTTTATGGGCCTAGGAAGCAGCCCTGGGGAGGGCGGGGGCATGCCCGGGGGCTCCTACCACAGAAGCAGTCTCGTGGCTCTGCTCGGTCTGCAGGAGGGCAGCACAGTGCTGCTCACACAAGTCCAGGTGCCCCTGGAGCAGGTAGAGCTGCGCCAGCTCCAGCACCACCTGGAACAAGGCCCAAAATAATAAACTAACCCGACTAGTTATTGAGGATATAAATAACTAACATCATGGGAAACCCCTGGGATTGTCCTTGATGGCTCTCTTTCCCTCACACCCCATATCTCTATCAGCTCTGCCTTCAAAATAGGTCACGAATTCCCCCCCGGAACTTCTTGCCCAACTCCTGTCCCACCTGGTACTCCAGTATATCATGTGTTCTACTAACTAACCTCTGAAAGTTGGGGGCTGGCTAACTCGTACTCATCCTTCAGCTTCAGCTGCAGCCTCACCTCCTCTGGGAAGCCCTCTGGGCCCCACAGTCTGGGGCAGGTAGCCTTCCTCTGTGTTCCCACAGTACCCACACACATGCATACATGGCACGGTGGCGGAATTGCCAGTTTATGCTTCTACATCCCCTTGCCAGAGGGCGATCTGTGGGCAGGGACCATGCCTGGCCTTACTGTGTCTCCAGGGCCTAGCACAGTACCTGGCACATATTAGAAATCTCCTAAATGAGTGAATATTCAAATGAATGACCAGATCTTTCACCAATCTCTTCATCTACTCTCTCATCTGGAGTCACACTCCCTCGTGACTCTGTACCTCCTTGGAAGCTTAGCCTGGGCTTCATGCCAAAAGAGCTCCTGGCAGCCACCACCCTCATCATCTCCCCATCTCCAAGGGGGATGCAAAAATGCCAGACTAACATTACTTTCAGCATTATCCTCCCCACCCCACCTTCCACAAACAGCTGTCCAAAGTGGGGCTTCCCAGCCTGATTCCAAGGGCTGTGCCAGATGAGGGCCTTGGGGTCAGCTGGAGCAGGTTCCCCACCCTAAGGGCTGCTGCTGGCTGACCTCCCATGCCCCTTCCCCCTGTAGCTCCTCAGGGAGGCACAGAAAAGGAACTGACCCCAGCCCCTGGTCAGGGAGCTCATCAAGGCATTGTGCCCCAAAAGAGGGAGCAGAGTCTCGTATTGAGGCCCACCCACCTTATTGTCGATGGGTGAGTAGGAGAGGGCATCCTTATAAGACCGCACTGCCTTGGTGTACTCCTTCTCTGCGAGGTAATGCTCCCCAAACTGGATGCAGATGGAGGCTGCCAGTTGCTTCTGGGAGGGGATCATTTCTGGTTGCTCCAGTGGCACCCGCTTCAGTATCCGGGACTGGAGGTCCAAGGCCTTGGGAAACCAATAAACCCAGGATCAGAAAGCCAGAGCCTGGCAGGCTGGATGTCAGGCTAGTTCACAGAGAGTCTCCGGTCTCTTATTTCAGACCCAACAGTGTTAGAAAGGGCATCTCTAGTGCCCTTGAGCAAACCTGGGTCACTCCAGACAGGCAAGGCTATTGGCTGAGTATAAAGGAGTCATGCTAGCACTGCCTCTGGGGGCAGGGGCAGAAGCAAAGACGTGGAAACAAAACACTCCATTGTACTTGACCTGTTTCCCTGCTTCCATCACACCTTGAGGTGCCATATCTACTTTGCTTTGGCTGCTCTACAGGCTAGAACAGACACACAGCAGGTGCTCAATGCAGGTTGTGTTCCATTGGATACATTTGTTCTGAATATGTTACCCTGCTGGGGACTTGAGACAGCACCCACAAATATGCATGACACAGAACAATCAGGAGAATAACAGGAGAGTATCGAGGCATGAGGAAATGACGAGGCCAGGGTTAAGCTGCCAGAAGTGAGCACAAACCAGCACACGATTCCCCAAGGGCCAAAATACAAAATTGGAATGCTGTGCATTCAGTGGGCAGTAGACAAGGGACTAAACATTCTCACGCAGTCAGAGAATGGTCTCTCCCTTTACAACCCCAAGCATACCCCAGGAACAAGTGCCAGGCCACACCTTTGGGTGGTAAGAGCTAGGTAGGTGTGGCAGAGATGGCCAGTGGCTCTCCTCTCAGGGCAGCACAGGGCGGAAAGAACACGGGTTGGGACAGGCCAGGCCTGATTCAAATCCCAGCTCCACTGCTTACAAGTGGTGTGACAGTGGGCACATTTCTTAACCTCTTTGTGCCTCACTGTTCCTATCTGTTAAATGGGAATGTCATAGTACTCACCTCAAAGGGCTGTTGTGAGAATTAAAAAAGGAAATTGCCTGGCACAGAGCCTGGCAGAGGGCATTTACAGGCATGGGGGCTCCTGTGATTGCCTTTATGATGATCACCACCATTGTTGCCCTTGAGGCAAAGGCAAAGGCTTGTCTGACTCCCCCCGTCTTGCCCAGCCCAGCAGCTCAGAGCACTTTCTGCACCATCACTGAATGAGCAGGGATGGGAGATAAATGGGAAGGTAGAAGTCAGAGGCGTAACCTTGGTGCTCCTTTGAGGACCAGGTCTGGGGCATTCCAGATTGCATCCCCACCCTTCCTTCTTCAGCCCCCCTCAGGACCTGGAAGGTAAAAAACTTGAATCTCTTTGTCAATTACCTTGTTCAAAGTTTCCATCACATCTTCTTTTTTATGGCTCTTGTAAACCTTTGCCAGCAAAAGTAAGCACTTGACATCGTTCATCATGGAAGGGATGTCGTTGACTGCAAAAGGGAAACTCAAATTCGTGTTCTCTGGCTCCTGGCAGCCAGGGGAGGGGAGCTGGTTTCAGGATCCCAGCTAAGACCCTGTCCCTTGCACCATTTCTGTAGAGCACAGATCCGTGCAGGATGTCTGCTCCACATACTAGGAGGGAGTGCGGGTGCTGCCTCACCAAAGTCATGCTCCAGTGCCTGCTTTAGAACTTTCTCTGCTTTGTTGAACTTCTTTAACTTCAGGAGCAGCTCAGCCAGATCACAGCACAGAAAGTCCTGTCCGCTAATCTTCTGGGCGGCCTCGTAATAATTAATTGCCTTAGTGCAAACAGGAGGGCTTGGCATCAGGTCTGGTGCCTGTTGAACCATGCTTGCTACCTTTGAGTGCTTGTCACCGTGTCCCCTCGGCAGCCTCTGCACCTGTGGGCCCCTCCAGAACACTGACGCCCATGAAGAAAAGGCCCTCCCGGCTGGCACAGCAATGCCTCAGCTTGAGCGGCAGTGGGGACCAGGGAGATGCTGAGTTTTCCCCTTGCTGCCCCATTCAGCAGGAAGCTGGGGTGGAAACTCAGCTGCTCTCCTCCCTTCCAGACATTCTCCCTCCCTACTCCCTGCTGGGCCGGCTCTCCCCACCCTCTCACCCCAGCCCAGTCGGACCTTGGTGTACTGGTGGGTCTTCACATAAGCTTGCCCAATCCTGCTGACCAAGGAGGCATCGTGTGGGTTCTTCCTATATGCCGCATCATAGACCTCCAGGGCCCTCTCGGGCTGTTGGGGAAAGTGTCCATGGGTCTCTCTCTTCTCTCCCACTGGAGAAGAGAAAATGGGAGCCCACTTGGCAAGGCCATGAGGTTCCTCACTCACCTCCTGAATGCTCATGAAAGCGTCGCCCAGGAGCAAGCTGGTGTGGGGGCCGGGCAGATGTTCACAGAGATCGCTGCAAAAGTAACCAACAGTGTATCTCAGGCCTTGTGTTTCCTTCATAGACCCTGGGTTTCTCTCCAACTCTTCTTTCCCACCGATTCTGGATGACATCCATTCATTCGCACATTCATCCAAAAACGTACAGGAAGTCCACTGAGCAGGAGGCATTGAGCTGCCTTAGTTCAGCTGCTCCTCATCTGTCATCTGGACCAGGGCCAGAGCTCCTACCCATTCCTTGTGCCTCCACCCTGCTCCTCCGGACTCCTCTCTGTGAGGCAGCCACACACTTGTGCTAAAAGCTCTGATCTGGACAGGCCACCCTGGTTATTGGCTTCCCACTGCTCTTGGGATAATCTCCACTATTGCTCCCCCTCCCTCCTGAAATTGCTTCGATGGAGTTTTGCCTGAAGGAAAGAACCAGAAAGACACCCTTGAAGTTCCAATGCCAAGCCACATGGAAACACGAGCTTAGGTCCCCAATCTCCATCCTCAGCCTTCTCCTCAGATTGGTCACATCCAAGTCCCTGGACACTTCTTCATGGACAGGCAGAGCCAGAGGCCAGGGCAGAAGTGCATCACCCCACGGTTCCTTTGGCATCTGCTCTGGAAGTCAGGTCCTCGGTCTCCACTGGAACATGAGCCATGCAGGGTGGGAGGGAGAGCAGGGCTTGAGGCAAATTCAGCTCTGGGTTTTCAGAACTCAATGATCACGCTCCAATTCTAACCCACAGGACATCCCACACTTTCGTCAAACATACTCCACGGACACATTCTGGAGACCCAAGTTGGAGAAATACAATCTGAAGGAAACACACCCTAAAATACCTCAGGAGCAGAGGCTGTCACTGTGCTGCCTAGGAGCTTACCGGTAGCATCCAATGTACAGGTGGACGTCTTTGCAGGTCTGCAGGTAGATGCTGGCCATCTTCTCCTTGGCTTCTGTGTAGCAGGGCTGCCTGGGGGTGATGTTCCTCAGCATGCTCAGTGCCACGTCCACGTTCCCTTTGCTCAGGGCCAAGTCCACATTGGCGATGGTGATGCGGATCTCTTCCGGAGTGCCACTGAACTCGTTGATGGCATCCTGCATGACCTTGGTGGCCTCATGCTAAAACACCGGAACCAAACAGACCCTCCATTCACCATCATCCACCACAGGTGGCCTGACAAATACTTAAAACCTTCTCTAGGAATGAGAGGGCAATGAAACAGAGAGTCTGTGTTGGACTCAGGTGGAACTGCAGCTTTGGCAGCAGGAAGGAGACAGAGCCCTAGCATGCCCACAGTGGCCATTCCTGGAGGACAGCAGAGGGTGCTGAGCTAGCTTAAGGGTGCAGGTTCCCCCAACTTCCTGTGCCTTAGCATCTCAAAGCCTAGGCCTGTTGGCAGTTCCCCCTTATGGCAGAACTTGGACATTCCTGCTTTTGGCCAAAGATATTTTAATGTCATGATATTTGGTATGTAAAGGTCTATTTTAGTTATGGCTTCATCATCTCTGTGGATTATCACAGAAGAATGTTGGAGGCCCAAGTATTGGTGGATCACAGGGATGGCCCTGAGGCTCTGCTGCCAACCCCCTTCCTAATGAGGTCAGTGAGCCCAAGAGAGCACAGTCCCAGGCCTTGCCTGATTCCCCATTGCTCCCATACACCAGCCTGGCCAGCCAGACCTTCCAAGGGCTCAGGGCTGCCTCAGACAGCTGAGCAGGTTGTGTACAACAAAACTCCAAAAGGAACCATTCATAAAGATTGTGGTGTGAGTGGCGTCCCCTGAAGCTGTGCAATGTCCAGCCCGCACAGCCACTGGTAGTGGCCCTTACGGGCCTGCGTGCTCTGCCTCTCTCAGATCACTGGGGACAGTGAGGTAGGCAGGGGCCAGATTATGCAGGGCCCAGTAGGGCTTGGCTTTAATCTTGAGGTCAACGGGAGCCACTGAAGCCTTTCAGGTGGGGAGAGACATGCTCACAAATGAATATGTGCTCAAATAATAGTGCAAGTGAACATCGGCCAGAATCAAAGAGTCTGGGCCTCCAACATACCCCAGTGCCAAGGGAAGCTGGCACACCACATCTTACCAGCTCCCCATTCAGCCGGAGGGCATCTGCCAGCTCTAGTAAGATGGATACCCGCTCACTGGGCCGCAAGGAGGGCCCACGAAACTTCTTGCCTTCTTCATTCTTCAGTGTTGGTAATCTCACAATCATTTTCAGGGTCTTTATGGCTTCTGGGTAGTCCCCAGACTTGTTGAGGGCCCTGGCCTTGATGAAGTGGTAGAGGGGGCGATCTCGGACCTACAAGGAGCATGGCAGAGTGTGGGGCTCCAGTGCACCACTGCTGCTACTCCCAGAACCCTGAGCAGAGAGGGCCATGGGAGCCCACTGAGCCTGCCCCCGCCTGCAGGCCAGCAGAAGGGTCTGAGGGATGCAGGGAGCCCTTTCTCCAGGATCAATCTCCTAAAGTAAGTAGGGGCTGCAGCTAGCTTGGCTTCAGGATGCTGAGTGGGCACGGGGCAGAGGACCCCCACCTGGAAGTTGTGGCTGACCCCCAGCTCTAAGCAGTGGGAGCACATGGCAAAGTTGCCCTGAGCCAGGTAGATCTGAGACATGAGGAGGTGGGCGTCCGTGGAGGTGGGGTCCAGCTCCAGACAACGCTGCAGGGTGCTCTGGGCGTTCTCCAGCTCTCCTAGAAATAAAAGACAAACCTCTACATCCAGGGATTCTTGGGGATACCTGAGATCCAATATATGTAAAGGCAGAATGAATTGTACATTTCCTGTTACCCAGAAATGCCCAAGCTGGACATTTTACCCAGTTCTGTTTTGCTTCACTCAGAGGTTCCTCCCTAAAATGAAAACTCTACAGTTTTTGCCTTGACTTAGACAAAAGCAGGAAATTCAAACCTCGTTGTAACACCCTCCTCCTCTCTTTATGATCTTCAGGGAGATGGCTAAGTCACTTCACCGCTCCAACTAGAAGCTCCTGGGGAAACACTTAAGTCTTAATTCCCATACCTAACAGCAGAACAAAACCCAATAATAACAGCAACTTCAACAACCACAGTTTGTGAAGCATCTGCTCTATTCCTGGCATATGCAAAACACCTTAGAATGCCTGGCTTAGTATTTTCTCAGCCTTGCAAAATTGGTACCATTATCCTTGTCTTTTAGATGTAGGACCTGGGACCCAGTGATGTAAGTTACACAGCATGGAAGGGGCAAAGCCAGGATTTAAATCCAGGGCCCCTTAATCTAACCTCTGAACCTCTGACACTACGGGATGGCAGGACCTCCCTGCAGCCAGGTCCCTCAACAGCTCCTGCTTGGGGTCCATAACCTGGCGTGTGGGGAATACCTGTTCTGGGTCCTAGACTCCTTGCTTCTTTCTCTGTGTGCAGTGGAAATGTGAGGAGGTCACCATGGCAACCCCTAAGCAGCTAGAGACCTTGTTTTGGCCCCAAACCTGCTGGCAGCTGGCAGCATTCCTGGGGGAAGCTTCCTACCAGGAGACCTGGAAGCTGTGGGTAAACCCTGCACCCAGATGAAGATCTGGACTGAGGCTCCCAGCAGAATCCAGCCCACACACTGTAGTGCCAGAGGACAAATACATGGCTGAGGTGGCAGTGGCCATAGCATTCTGGATCCTTTGGAAATCCCCAGGTCACAGGAGATAGGCCTGGTGTTTCGGGAGACAGGAAGGGTGGGGGGAGGGATCGCTGCAGGGAGCGAGGGCTTCAGGGAGGGCTCTGTGTAGGAGAGATCTTTGGGTGCGATAGGACACCCGTGGAGGGTTTCCCTTCTCTTCCCCTCTCTCTCCTGGGTCTGGGCCTTGAGGTGGAAGAAACTGGAAGGACACCACTCTGACCTCCCAGAGGCTTAAAAACTACAGGTACAGGTTCTCACCTTCTCCACAGCAACATCACATGCTAACAAATGATACAATGTGCTTAGTTGTTTGGCTTATTTTCAATTTCCCCTTAATAGAATGCAAACTCTGTGAGGGTGGGAATTTTTGCTTCTTTTGAGCCCTACCGTATCCCAGTACTCAGAGCAATGCCTGGCACATGGTAGCAGGTCAGTGACTATTACCTGGCGCAGGTCGGGGAGCCCCCTGAGGGTGAGGGAGGCCAGGAAGGTTCCTGGGGGACAGGGGCTGGTGAAGGGGAAAGTGTATGTGGGGATGTGTAAAATATCCCAGGCAGTGGACCCACACCCAGGACCAGAAGCCCCACCCGGCACCTGAACAGACAGAGGCCCCACGGGGCTCACCTGAGAGATACTTGACCTGAGCCATCAGATACAGGGGGTCGATCAGGGCTGGTGCTACCTTGACCACAGGATTCAAGATCACCGAGATTTGTTTAAGAAGCGGCGATATGATCTGGCCTGGCAACCGGGGCTGTAGGAACACCAGGGTCTAGCTTTGTGGTTTGCCCCATTCCAAGAGAGACTCACGGACCTCTCACTTTCTCAGCAAAGGGATTTTATTTTATTCCACACATATTTATTATCCACTAGAGCTAATGGATCTAGTGCTAGAGAATAAGCTCCAGAGAATGGGGACTTTGTTTCATTCGCTGTCATGTCTCCAGTACCTAGAATGATGTCCGGCATTTGGTTAATAAGTATTTGTTGAATGACTCATTACAAGGCACTGAGGGGGATATTAAGACATGTAAGATATGATCCTTGCCCACAAGGAATCTTGACTGGCTGGCAAAGCAGGACCAACAAGTCAAGACTAACATTCTTCTTTGAAGACTTCGGGGAGTTAAAGGAAGCCAAGTTCATCTCTAGGATAAAGCAGGGGCCACTACCAAGGTCCCCCAAAGTGGGGCACACAGATCAGCTGCATGAGCAGCATCTGGGAGCTTGTCGGAAAAGCAGGGTCAGAATCTGCACTGTAACAACCTGCCAGGTGATTCATGTGCTTCCTGTTCAAGTTCAGAGAGCACTGGGCTCCCTGGCTGCCCGAGGCTCAGACCAGCCTGGTGACTGGCCAGGTGAGGTCCCTGTCTCTGACCTTTGGGTGGGCACGTATCCAAGCCCACCATGGAGATGTGCCTGCCCCTCACCTGTTTGGGGCAGAAGAGCAAGTACTCCTTGGCGATGCAGACCAAGAAGAGCGGGTCCAGCCTTTCAAAGTACTCGGAGCCCAGGGGGAGGCCCTGCATGTTGGAGAAGTGCAGCTCTGCCGCTTCCTTCAGGAGCTCTGTGGCCTCCTGTTCCCCCTTGTGCTTCTTGGACGCCAGAAGGGCTTGGAGGAAAACCAGCACCTGTCACAGGGAAGCCCAAGTCTTGGATCCAATGCCAGCCTGGGCAGAGATGGTGGGTGAGGGCAAGGCAAAAGCCATCTTGGCTGCTCTCTATTGGAAATTGGGGGTGGGAGGAGGGCAGGGGGCATAATCATGGAGCAACTCATGGCCCCAAAGAGCTCTAACCTCAGACTTCCCAAGGGACTGCTGCACCTCCTTCAGGAATTCCAGCTGGTGCTCAGCCTCCTCCAGGTGGCCTTCTAAGATCTGGCACCAGATGATTCCTGGGAAGAGGGACAGAACAACAACGAGCTCCCAAGCAGATCCTGCCAACTCTCAGGATGAGAAGGACAGATGAGACAGCTGGAAGGAAAGGGCGCGGAGGGGTCCTGGGTCAGGGGTCTTTGACCACATCGTCATAAACTTAAAGAGTGATACAGGCTTATGGTGAAGAATTCAAATTACAAGGCAATATATAAAAACATCCCTAACTCATGTTAGGCTTTAACAATCCCTCCCTCCAAAGATAACCACTGTTAACAGTTTGATGTATATTCTGTCCAGCATTTTTCTAAGCATTTATATATTATTAATGTACACACACACACACACACATGCTCACAACACAAATATATCCATTTATAAGTACACATATGCCTATACCAACAGAAATTTTTTTAAACACAAGAGGAATCAACCATACATACCATTTTGCAACTTGTCTTTTCCACTTTATATACTATTGACATATTTTCCCATTAGCTCATACAAATCCCTTTATTTTTTTTAATGCAATTTTACTGAGATATATTCACATACCATACTATCCTTTTGTGATATAATATTCCACTCCATGAATGCAACCATTTATTTAACCCTTGCCCTATTAAAGGACACCTAATTTCACTTTTTTTTTCTTTTGGTTTTCAGTATTTAAAAAGTACAATACCACAGTGGACATTTTTGTGTGTTCGAATTTCTAAAGTAGAGTTGATGGGCCAAACATGCATATTTCAAATGCTGGCAGGTAATGCCAACTTCTTCTCCAAAGACATTTGAATTTATATTATTGCCAATAAGATTTGAAAGGTTCTTTTTCCCACAACCTGGCTGATGTGCTTTAATCTTTGCCAGCCTAAAAAAAAAAGAATGAAAAGTAATTGGTATTTTTAATGCAGTTTTATTGAGATATATTCACAGATGATACAAACCATCCGAAGATTACAATCACTGAAAAGTAATTAGCTTTAGTTTGCATTTCTTTGATTATTAGGGAGAATGAACATCTTTTCATATATTTAATGGCCTTTTCTTTTCTACTATGAATTTCCTGTTCGTGGTCTTTGCCTGTTTTTCTTTCGGGGTGATTTTTTTTTTTTTCACTTTGATTATTAATCCGTTGTTGCAAATATTTTCTATTAGTTTGACATTTCCCCTTTAACTATTTTTACAGTGTCTTTTGCGATCCAGTAGTTTAAATTAAAATTAAAACCCTTTCTTTAACAGCTTCTGAGTTTACAATTGGACTAGAATCTCCAGGGAAACCCAAGTTTGATTTAATTTTTATCTTTAAATACTTAATTCATCTGGAATATGTTATGAGTATGATGTGAGATGGGGATTTACCCTTACTTTTTTTTCATAACAAATAGCCAGGTGTCTAACCATCATTTATTGAAAGAACTATTTATTTGACATGTTACCTTTATCATGAAGTCTCCTTTTTATTTATTTCTGGCCCTTTTGTTTATCCCATTCATCTATTCCAGCACTGACCTCAAGCTAACTTCATTACTGTTATTTCTGTGATATGTTTTGATGTCTGGGAGGACAAATCCCCTCTGCTCCTACTACTATTCTTCTTTTATAGATTATTTCTTGGTTAACTTGGCATATTTATTCCTGATTGTCTTCTCGGTCACCCATCTTGGATTTCAAGTATATCCGTCTCATTATTTGGGTCTGTGGATTTTTACTTTGCAATCAGGTGCTTGATTTTCAGCAATTCTCTTTTCTTCTTTACACCTTTCTCATCGTGGCATCTTCTTTCCTTATTGACATATCACCCTCTCCAAACACTGAAGGGGTTTTTAGGGGGAAAAAAAGCATTTTCTCTATCCTGCCTTGACTTTGCTCCTAAGGCAGACAGCGTTTTGCATGTTCCACCCGGCCCTCTTTCAGACTGGTAGCAGATGTATAAACGAGGGACAAGACTGATGAGTATTAGCAGCTGGGGTGGAGTGCCTTAGAAATTTTCAAGGTCAAATGGAGACAAAAATTAAATGAATAACAGGGGGGATGGGGGAATGGGATATTTTGGATGTTCTTTTTACTTTATTTATTTAATTATTTTTTTTTGGAGTAATGAAAATGTTCAAAAATTGATTGTGGTGATGAATGCACAACTATGTGATGGTATTGCAAACAACTGATTGTACACTTTGGATGGTTGTATGGTATGTGAATATATCTTAATAACAAACAAACAAACAATTGTCAAGGTTGCTGTTTGATTTTCCCAGAAAGGCCAGTTATCAGATGGTGACTCCAGGACACATACGAGGGGGCTCGGCGGGGCTGGGGTGAGTGGCATGAACATTCTCACGGTGGACTTCCCTCTGGCTGACCAGCTGGGGCTCTCTATTGAATGAGGAAATGGGGAAGGACCTAGCCTGGTGAAGGAAATGTTTTAGGGGATTTTGCCTATGTTCCGAGCAGCCAAGTCTTTTTGCCCTTCGTGCCCCTGGGGTGGTGGGAAGACATGCGGGGCTCTGCTCTGCTCCCTCCTGCCCAGCACCCAGCAGAAGCCTCTCAAAAGACAGTTGCTGAAAATTAAGTAGTCCCTGGCCTGGGCACAGTTCCGGCAATCCCCCCATTATCTCACTCCCTGCCCCATGGCAGCCTCGGGTGACCCTAAGCTTGTGTTTTTGTTCTTCCTGGAGCACATCAGGAAAAGCTGGTCTACTTGTTTCTTCAGCTGACCCATCTCTGCCTGTGCTGGGTTATTGGTTCCTTGACTCTTGGGAGTTTCCAAATATTTGATGCCATCTACTTTATGTCTTCTAGAATGTGAAACACTTCAAAGTTTCAGGTCCACTGAAGGTACCGTTGCCTGTATCTAGTGTTGTAACAGACTCATTGTCTTTTTAAAGCATCTTCCATTATTTTCATGGAATCTGGGGATGGAGGAGGATGCTGGACTGGAGGGGTCAGCCCGACATTGAACTAGAAGTCAAGATCAACTACTCCGATGACTGAGTTTTACAGATGAGGAACAGGGCATTTAGAGAGGAGAAATGACTTGCCCAAAAGCACACAGCTCTTCAGAGGCAAGACCCCAGCCCACCATGAGCATGGACCATACAGCTCTCTCTACAGAAGCTCAACACTGCCAGTTCAGAATTCACCAAGGACCAAAGGGCTTGGGGGCTTTTAAAAATGCCTAAAATGAACATGGGGCTCTAGAAAATTCTTTTAACATTTATAGAAGGGGTTAAAAAAAAAAGCATCTGGACAGACGAGGAAGTAAAACCCTTGGGAGTGCCCATCTTGGAGGCCTTTCAGCTCAGCAGCAACCTGCAGAGAGAGGACCTACAGAAGTGAGTCCAGAGGGACAGGGGGACCGTCTCCAGCACCAGCCTTGTGGAGTCTGAGGTGAGGCAGGGCTGACTGAGTATAGGGAGCATTGTCAGTCCTCCAGGGGAGTCACAGTGGACATGGGTGGACTGAGTTGGATCGATGTCAGAGTGGCTTTGACTACACTTCCAAGAATTCCTGTGCCCCTTACATCTATGCTTGTGGAATCACAGAAAGGCGTCCCATCTTGCATTGCACCCCCAAATTCACACGCCTTCTGGAAAGAATGCTTCCCAGCATCTTTCTGCTGGACCTGTGGAGGCCACACTGCTTGGCTCCCACCCTGCGAACCCCTCATCCACAGCCCCACCCAGACTGCAGAGACCTGTCAAGGCAGCCACGCTGCTCTCTTCCAGTTTCATGGCCTCTGAGTACCACAGAGATGCCTCCTTCACTTGGTCCCGCAAAATGAAGAGATAGCCCAGCTCTGTGGCCACGTGGGCGTAGGAGGGTGTGGCCATGAAGGTGCGCTCGATGAAGCTGCACACCAGCCGTAGAATCACTTGGTGCCTCCCACACTGCAGGAACAGACACAGGGGGATGGGGAGCCATGTCAGGAATGGGGGGCAAGGGGCGCTTTGGCAGGGTATCAGGGTGGGCTCAGGGGAGCCACAGAGGTGGCCTGTGTCCAGCTCCCAGAGAATCTCCCACTGGCCACATATGTGGTACCCACCTCAAGTGACAGAGCCACACTGTTTGGGCTCTCTGAGCCTCCTTTCCCCCATCTGGCCACAGTAACTGGTCTAAGGAGTCACCAAGAGGTTTTCCAAAAATTGAAGCTGGGTGTAAAAAGCTTTCTGTCCACCTGATGGGAAGTGGCCCTGAAAACTGCTAGCAGCCACAAACCCTGCCATGTGTGGAGAACGAGGCAGAGAGAACCTAACACAGCCATGGAGAAATGGTGTCCCGGTGGCATTTGACTCCATAGAGCCAGTCCCTGAGGCCCCAGAGCTTCCCTCCTTGGGGAAATCTTGTTTTGGGGCTGAAGGATTTGAGAGAGACACGGATTCCTTGGCAACCTGATCATATGGGACCTTGGCTGATGTCAGAGAGGCTTAGGCTGTTGGCAGCGTTTCCCAGGAACTTCCACAAAAAGCATTGGAGCTGGGCCCCTCATGGCTCTGCTGCGCAACTGCTGTGAAACCACCTCCCCCCCCACTGCCATATAAGGCCCACCCACTTGAAAGGCGCTTTCAGACCTCATTGCCTGTACCCTTGCAACACCTCTGAAGGGCACCTGGGCCAAGGACGCAGGGCCCATGTGTCACAGTTATCGGCCAGAGGCAGGTAGGGGCCACAGAGAGCGGGCCACCAGGCTGAGAGGCCAAGTTCAAGTCAGAGGGGGAAGGGGCTTCCAGGGAAGCTGAGATCTTCCCTAAATGAGAAGCACCGTTTTGGAAATCAAGAAAGAACCTTCTTACCAGTCTGCCAATCACAAGGATTTTTCTAAGATGAAGGCTTGGATTTTGGGGCTCTCTGATCTCTAGCGCCTTAATCAGATTTTTAACGTGATCAACAGCCTGCAGGTAACAAAACAGACAATGTCAAAGGCAACAATGCAAAACCAGAGCCAGCTGGGCACTGGTTCTCATCCCTGGATGCACAGTAGCCTCCACTGGGAGATTTTTTTTTTAAATACCCGTGCCCGCACCCCCGTCCAGAGATTTAACTGGATTGGGGTGGAACCCAGACATCAGTATTATTTAAAAGTATCCTAGGTGGAAGTTTGGGAAGATTATTCACCCAATAGTTGGCAATGCCCCTTTGTTCCTGAGTTTGTGAAGAGAAGCTGTCTCTTCAGACCCACTCAGGCAGAGCCAGGAACCCTCACAGTGTCCACACCACAGCCCACCAGGCTAGCAAACCACCAGTGATCAGGTGGGTCCCTGGCCTCTCTGTCATTTCAGTGAATCATTCCCACAGCCCTGCAAGTCACTGTAACTATCTGCACTTTCCAGTCAAGGAGATGAAGGATCAGAGAGGTTGGGTAACTGGCCTGAGGTCACACAGCTGGCCAGGGAACAATCTGACTCCAAAGTCTGCATTCTTTCTGATGGACTATTCTGCCCACCTGCCACACAGGAGTAGGGAGTTCTTACTTCCAAGCTGCAAAGAAGAGCCTGAGGAGAAACTCAGATGGGGTGAGTTCACTCTGTTCTGTATTAGATGAGCAAGATTAGAGCCAGGCAGCTTGGGCATGGGGTAGAAGGGCAGAAAGATGTGTGTGTGTGTGTGTGTGTGTGTGTGTGTATGTGTGTGTAGGTACCAGAGTTTGGGGTGGGGGTGAAGAAGGGCATTAAATGCTAACTCTTACCCTAGGATTGGCCCTCAGGACAGGCCCTAAGAAGGCTGCCTAGGGTTCTGTGGCCACAGGGAGCCGAGGACAGGCCTGCTTTCCTGTTCCCACCCAGAGGCATACTGGGGCCCTTTTCAAGGACTTCTCCTAAAAATGAACTAACCCCTCCACCTCAACCCACCCCAAGCTCCAGCACAAAACCCACAATCTCAGAGTGTGCGGAAGGAGCAACTAAAAGCTTCTTCCTCCCACCATGACCCCTTTGAGACTCTCGATTTGCCCTAATTTCCACAAAGGCAGATACTGTTTTCTCTCTTATTCATTCAAAAGGTAAAATGAGCATGTTTTTGCTAAAAACACAAACTCTTTTTGAAAATAAAAGCGCCAAAATTTTCATTAAGAATTCCATGTTTTTTGTTTGTTTGTTTGTTTGTTTGTTTTTAACTGCATCTGAGGGCTATTTTAGGCATCTTTGGAAGATTTCAAGGCTTGGGAGCAAGTTTGGTGCCAAGTACTGCCTGGCCAATGCCTGAGTAATTCCAACCATTTCCTTAAAAAATTCTGAAGCACTACCACAACTTCTACAATCATTAACCCCACATGTGAACATGCAGCCTCTGCTCATACTGTGAGACTTTCAATACTCTGTCTCCAAATAGGAAACTTCATATTTTTCAGCCTGGTTATGTGCCAGGCATGGTTCCAAGCTTTCCTACCTGTCATCTCATTTAGTTCTTACAATAACCTTATGAGGTGGGTGGAATTATCTCCATTTTACAAGTGAAGATCCTGAAGCTTATCCAGGTGGAGACACCTGCCCAGGCTCACAAAGGTAACAAGGGACCACCCCCACTGCCCGACTCTTGAGTTGTACTGCCCTAAGAGCCAAACGAAAGCAGACCTCCCTGAAGGGGATTAGGGGGGTGTTGGGGAAGAGGAAGCCAAGATTCAGAGTACCCTCTAAGGCCTTGGGATAGGGGTGGCAGATGTATGAGGGGTTCCTACTTGGCTCTGTTAGTTTCAAGGACCAACTTCTGAGTCTTGAAAGAACTTACTGTGGTCATGTTTCCTTCTCTTGCAAGTTCATGCACAGCTAGAATTTGGCAGGCATCAATATTGCTTTCGTCTTTTTCTAGGATTCTGAAATAGGAAAGAGAGCATGTAAATTGAGAGTATTGATAGGCAAGGCTAGGGTGGTATGACAGCAATTGCTGCTTGTCTTCCAATATCCATTCTCTCATTCTTCTTTTAATATTAGAATTCCCAAATTAGCTGGGCACATGCACAGACTACATTTCCCAGGTTCCCTTGCAGCTTAGTTGTGGCCATGTGACTATGTTCTGGCCAATAGAATGCAAGTGAAAGTGATAAGCATGATATACAATTGTGCCCTTAAAATCAAACAGCATGATTTCCATTTCTGCTCTTTTCTCCTTCCTGATGGCTGGACCCTGTGAGCAACAGCTGAGGAATGCCAGAGCAACAAAAGAGAAAGGGCCTGGGACCTATAGACTTAAGCTGCCATCCCAGTCCTGGATCACCACCCAAACTTTTACGTGAGAGAGGAATAACTTTCTATGCTGTCTAAGCCACATATTTTGGGGTGTCTTTGTTACAGCAGCCTATTCATATCCCCACTAACAAAGACATGACCAAGGTCTGGGGGTGGTCAGAGAGGCGCTGGGGGATGGGGGCAGTCTGCAGCTATAAGATGGAAAGGGAACTTTGGTTTTCATCCTGTGTTATTGTGAACATGCAGCCTCTGATCATAGTGTGAGACTTTCAATACTCAGTCTCCAAATAGGAAACTTCATATTTTTCAGCCTGGTCAGGGAATGGCTTTCTGCTTAATAGAGGGTTACTCTAATTAACACACAAAACTCCAACATGATAAGGCACCTTCAACAGTCAGAGTTGTAACCATTTCTGATGATTCAGAGGGCACAGTGAACCTCGTATATTTGGAAATTTTAGAAGAACACTTTCAAATAACTTATGGATTAAAGGAGAATCAGAATGGATGTCAGAAAATTCTTAGAACCAAATGATAATGAAAATACCACACATCCAAATGTGTAGACACTGCTAAAATGGCATCTCTAGGGAAAGCTGTAGACTTACATGCTTAGATTAGAAAGAAAGATTGAGAATGGAAGAGTAAGGCATCAACTCAAGAGTTAGAAAATGACAGTAGAATAACTCCAAAAGAAAGTAGCCAGCAGGAAGTAATAAAGTTATGAGCAGAAACTAAGAAATTAGGAAACAAACATACAACTGAGAGGATCAATGAAACCCAAAGCCGGTTTGAAAAGACTAATATAGGAGACCAACTATATTAAGACTGAAGAAAAATAAGAGAGAAGGGGAACAATAAATAGCTTCAGGTATGAAAAAAGAAGCACACCTAGATAGAGCAGAGAATTAAAAAATGACAAGAGACTACCTCCAACCCCACTAGCTGAGAAGGCGTCCATGAGGCAGGCCCGTGGTGCTGGGCCCCAGCTGTTGGAACAGACACGGGGCAGCCGGGCCAGGGAGGCCACACCCACCCATGGTTGGGGACTTCAGGCAGGTGTTTTCAGGTAGCTTGTTGGCCCAAGACGGAGCCTCTAAAGCAAGCTAGTGGCCCAGCTAACGCCAAGGACACCAGCCAGTTCTAAACGGGGAGGGGGAGGGCAGGGGGCCTGCGCAGGCATTGCACAGGTGGGCACCTGTGGGCTGGGCAGGGTGGAATCCCTTTCAATTTGCTGCCAGCAGCTCTCTTTAAGACTCAAATTCCAATTATCATTAGAGGCATGACCATCCCTCCCCAAGGAAGAAAGAAGCTTGTCTGCGCTTTGTTTTGTTTTTTTTTTTTCAGAGCAGTACTATATATTACCACACAGTTCAGTAGCAACTCCTAATGATGACTCATGGTCACTAAGAAAAAAATAGTCCATTAACTCTTTTTAAGAAGAAAATCAGCATTATACATTTTAGAAATGCTGTGATAAATGAGTTAAGATAAAGTGTTAGAGATTAAAGAGATAAGCTCCAGCTATCTAGAAAATTCTGTCCTCAGAAGGCTTTCCATCAAACATCCCTTCCTCTTAAGCTGTCTATTCCTATTTACAAGGAAAATGCTCCAAAGATCTCCCTACACTTGCTGTCTGGTTTTGACAAGTCCCAATAGCTCCTTAACTCTTTGCTGTCTGGCTCACGCTCCCAGCCTGCTACTAAAACTCTTCTCTCAAAGCCACAGAATGACCTCTCCCCTCTAACATTTTTATGAAAGTATATCATAGCCATAGTTTTAAAAAATCAAATAATACAATAGTCCATAGTCCCACTCTCCCTTCACTCCTTCTTGCCTTCATCTCCTCAGGGGTAACTGGTTTCCACCTTGTAACACTAGTAGCTTTGGGTTCTTTTTGTGGTTTCCCTTCTGAACCATATGTAGACGCAGGCCTCTATTTCTTGACTTATTCACTGTATGCCACGGATAGGGCTCCTGCTTGGCTTACACCAGTCCTTCCTCACCAGCCCTTCCCAATATGACTGTATCACGAGGCATAACTCCTGTTGGCAATATTTACCTTTATGTCTTGTTCTGTTAAGTACTGATAGTATCTCCCTTCCCCATCTTATAAAATGGGGGGGGGGGGGGGACATGAGCACCCTTGGCTGAGAAAGGAAAAGCAGCACCCCTCGGCAGCGGTAAGGGTCAATCCTCACCCCTCACCTTTGTCCCGTTTCCACTGTCTGCTCCCAATCCTGCCGAGCCAAGAACAGCCGCATCTTTAGGACATAGGCTGGCAGGAAGCTCCCTGAGGCCATGGTGATCTGGCTCACCACTTCCAGGGCCCCTGAGTAGTTCTGCTGCATCATGAAGTACGTTGCCTGTTAAGAGCCGAAGAGAAGAGCCCCCGAGTCAGTGCCCACGAAGGGAAGTGGGGGTGTTGAGTGTCTCCACCTGGCTGGGGGCAAAGCCTGATACATGGGCACTGCAGGTTCCCTCAGCTGGGCCGGGACATCCTCAGGCCCCGACCCAGATCAGCAGCCCCTCGCAGTCCCACAGAAAAGGAGCCTCACTCAGAGCAACAAATAAAGGTCTACAGAGTTCCTGGATGGGCAAGGCAGGGGCTCTAGGGGAGACAGCTGAGCCCTGAGCTTGGGAAACTCAGCAGGTTTGGAATAGGGCAAGGCCATGGGAGGGCCAGCCCGAAGGGGAGAGCTGGGGAGACTTGCCCATTCATTTCCCTTTCCCTTTCCTATTTCACCACTCAGACGGCTCGTGGGGGCCCAGCTCAGTGGGAAACACCTTCTACAGCAAGGCTGGGGAGTTTTTTCTTTGTCAAGGCCCAGTTGACTGGGTCATGGCCTCTAGCAGGCCCAGCACCAGCCACTGCTCCAGGTTCTCCTGGGCGAGTCATGATACAGTGCCCTGAGGGCCAGAAGGCAGTGCATTCAAAAGACTTGAAACTGTACTCTGGATGGCTTGTAACCCTCCGCTAAGAGACTTCTCATCAAAAACAAGAGGAGGATTATTCTAAATAAAGAAGATGTATGCATAAACGTGTTCACCACAGCTCTGTTTTTAACAGTGCAAAACTGGAAACAACCCAATTTCCAAATTGGTTTAGTAAATTACATTATGCCTATATAATGAAGTGATATGTCAACATCCAAAATGACAAGTGTTTATGACAAAACAGTGAATGAAGAAAAAGATATCAAATAATATATGCCCTATATATGTCCCTGCAGTGGACACTGCACAGACCCCCCTTCGGGACCAGGAGAGTTGGCAGCTGAAAGCCCTCCTATGGCTGAAGGCAGCTGCCTCGTCCAAGGTCAGGCCCCCTCCCCAGGGGCAGCCCTCGTCCATAGCTTATCAGGCAGGGGGTTCTCACTCTGAAGGGGGTCCTGACTCCAGGACTCCTGGTGAAGTTGGCCGAGGCCCTTGCTACTGTGACCCCTTTTACTCCCCCTGCACAGTTCTGCTTCCCTCACTCCCCGCAAAGTGTGGATCCCAAGGGGGCTCCCCAGTAACCTCCTGCATGATGAACGCCATCTCCTCTGCTCCTCAGACAGCCAACCTGAGGCACACCCTGAGCCTGTGCATAGGAAAAACTGGGAGCACTGCCATAAAATATTAACATGAGTTGTTTTAGAGCAGTGGGGCTAAGGATGTCTTTTAAATTCATTTTTTGACTTTTTTTAGACTCCCTTGTTTTTTAAAATGAGTACATTTGTTTTATAAGGAAAAAAAACAGATGAGAATTAGAGGATAGTTTTTTTTTTTTTTTCCTCAGAGATTGATTCAGTGATGGTCAAATATGAAAAAGGAAGTTAATTAAAGATTGGAAAATACAAAACATATAATAAAATGTTTATCTCCCTTCTCCTAAAGCCAACTAAGTGAATTTAACAGGTGGGGAGAAAAGAGGAAAGAAAAGGGTGAAATGAAGAAGGCGAAAAAAATTTGCAGAGAAAGAGGGCAGTGAGTAAAACCAAGAAAGAAGTAAAGAGAGAAAGGCTGAGGGAATCAAGGAAGGGCAGACCCTGGGAAGACCCCCATGCAGGGTGAGACAGAAACTCAAGAAGCAGGGAGGAATGTGAGAACTGGAGTAGGCTCTGGGCCGCTGTGTGACCCTGGGCCAGTCACTGACCCTCTCTGGGCCTCTGCTCCTCATTTACCAGGTGAGGGGCTGGAGACCAAGGGTCTGGCCTGAGGTCACCTAGTGGGTCTCTGGCTCCAGAAGCCCAGCCAGAGATACTCCCACCCCTTATCCCCACTGCCCACCTTTCCCATCAGCCCCAGCACATCCTTGGTATCCTGAATTCCTTGTTCCAGATACTTGATGGATTTCTTCACAGAGTGGGGCTTGTCCGAGGTAAGGTCCATCCAGCCTCTGAGCACGTAGCCCTGGGATGGAATCAAGATGAAGGGTAAAGTCTTGGTCCTGCACAGGCTTGGCCCAGCTACCTCTCCTGCCTCAGGTCCCACTCCTTGCTGCCCCACCAGGCACAACCTCTCTCAATCCCAGGGCAGCCAACTCTCTCCCACTGCCAGGTCTTCATACCCATTGCTCCTTTGCCCAGTACCCCTCCCAACAAAACCAAATCCCTTAACTTTGACTAATCTTTAAAACTCAGCCCAGGAGCCAGAGGCTTCCTCCTCCAGGAAGCCTTCCCTGACCTTTCAGCTCTCTACCATGACCCCTTATTGAGGCACTTCCACTTGCCTTATAACTGCCTGAATACTCATCTGCCTCCCCTGCAAGTCAGGGAGGGGCACAAGGGCAGGGACCAATCTTGATTCTCTCCAATCCTTAGGCCAGCACCAGACCTGGACCTGCATGTGAATTCTGGGAACACCTTCTGAGTGGGTGAGCAGGGACATTCTGAATTCAGGGACCCTTTGCCAGCTCCTCTCTAGCTCTCACCCAGCCTCTCCTGGCAGACACGGAGGGCCAGGCCTGGGAAGCAAGATCATAGGAGCACTTGGAAGACCTCTGCCCTGAAGCATCCCTACACGGCCTAGATCACATCTCTCAACTCGTTTTTTATTATTATTCACTTTCTACAGAGACTTTTTGGATATCTTTTTCCTCCCCCAAGAAATTTTAATATCACCGATGTTCTGTAGATGCGTTTAGTTACTGTATGTATATCTGTGTTTTATACATAAAGACTAAGATTTTTTTGCTGCTCTCCCCAAGAACCAATTTACATCCCCTTGGGATGATATCTCTCCCTTCAGAATGCATGGCTTAGGCTGAGGCTTCAAATCCCACCACTAGCATGATCCTTTGGTTCAAGCAGTGCTCTTCCTTCTGTAAAATTGGGCTCTTAGGAGGGAGAAGTCTTCTAGCAGTCTGTAACAATTTAGTATGAATGAAGGGAGAGGGTCAGAGTCACCAAGAATGTGCCTGGTCAACTTCCCTCCTCCTTTGAGAGAAGAAAAGAGAGGTACAGACTCCCCAGAGGAAGACTGGAGGGGCCCACACTTCCTGATTGGCCCCTTTTACCCTGAGGCTTGAACCTCCCACTTCCTCTACCCACTAGGTACAACCCTCAGCAGCACCTCTAGGGGCTTCCCCAGCTTAGCTCTCCCCACTCCTCCCAGGTCAGCAAAGGGTTTCTAGGAGTTCTGTAGACAAGAAAGGGGCCGGGAAGCTTTGGGAACTCAGGAGGGAAGGCGCCAAGCCAGATGTTACAGTCTCAAATGCCAACAGGACAAGGAAGATCAGGTGAGTGAAGTGGCCCAGGTATAAGACACTAGGGAGTGGTGGGGACTGTGGCAAAACAGAGCTTGCAGGTTCCATTGAAGGGGGCAGCTACTATTCATATCTAGCTGATTACTTCCAGGAGGGAATGCAGATCCAGTGTGTTCAGCTCATCCGATTTTCTCAAAATAATCAGCCAATCTGGACTTTTAGATAAAAATCTTATTTCTAAATGTCAGCAATCAATTTAAGATTTTAAAAAAATATAGTGCAGACCACAGAAAACCTATCTCAGAGTCTAAAATCTCTGTAGACTGCTGCCAATGTGTAACCTCTGCTGAGCCCTGAGACAACTTGGGTGGAGGCACCTTTGAGACCCAGGATTTGTCAGTGCCTGGGTATGGCCCTCTCCCAGTTCCAGGGCCTTCCCTGGGGGTAACAGGCCACCCCACTATGTTGTATTTGGATGCTTTTTTCTCCAGCTATTACCCTACTCCCACCCCAATGGTCACGGTGGCTACCTCTTTGGAGCTGCTGGAGACCTTCAGTGTGCGGTCAATGTACTCCTTGGCCTTGTCATAACGGCCCATAAGCCAGAGAAAGAGGCCAGCATAGTACAGGGCAGTCCCACCGGCTGTCTTGCGGATTTCTTTCAGGCTGCCCTCGAGCTCTTGAATTGCCTCGCGGTCTGTAAACCCGGAGAGGAGGAATTAGTGAGGAGCTTTGCCTGGTTGTGCAGGAGGCACAGAGGCCCCAGAGAACTACCACCGGATACTGGGTTTCCCTCAGTGTATGTGGCTGACTGTGGGCCAGCCCAGGGCCTGGAAACCAGAAATCCCAGTCCCTGTGATTCCATACGAGTTGCCCAGCTTGGACAAAGATTTATCTTTTCTCCTCTGTGCCCAGCGATGTGCTTAGCAGACAGACCAACCCCGAATCCCAAGTCTCAGACCCACATTCTGGAAATAGGGAAAACAGTAGTTTGGAATATCTCTCGGAATCTCTCCCTGGCTTCAGAGAGGTGGAGATTGGGGTGAAATTATTCATAGTGACTTTATTTTTCTTGACAAGATCTTGGCAAACAGAAGAGAAGGATGTCTCCCCAACTCTTGGCATCTGAAGGGAAGACCCTCCTTTTGTCCTGCTCTCTGCCTGTGGCTCCCACTCAAAGGCTTGGGCCCAGGGATGGGGTCTTAGTGGTTCCTGTGGGGAGTGGAGCTGCAGCCATTCCTGACGGGCCAACAGCATCTGCCCACACACCAATGCAACCACCTCCTTTGGCAGCCCTTGAGGAGCTGTGTCTCTAGAGTGGGACTCTCTTTCCCCTGCTGGGCCAGGCCTGGCTGAGTGTGACTGCACTCACCAATGGTCTCACAGCACTTATGAGCGTAAATGAGGGCCATGATGGAGCATAGGGATACGTCTGAGTGATTCCGGATGCTCTCCAGCTCGCTGATGGCATCCTGGATGCGCTCTGCAAAGAAAGTCACACGTGATTATGCTTTCCACCTCCAGGCCCGGAGGGCAGGAAGCTCCAGAGCAAACACACAGGAGCCCTTACCAGGACTGACCGAGGGCTTGGCACCACCTGGTTTCAGCCAGAATCAGAGAACTGAGCTGGTCTGAAAGGTACTTTCAGGGGTGCTGGGATGGGCATGCCTGAGTGGCTGGAATTCCCTGAGGACTGAGGCTCTCTGAAAGGGCAGCTGGCACCATGGTTCTGGCTGCCAGGGTCTACAGGGTTTGGAGCTGAGAAGTCTGAGGTCAGGTACATTTGCCAAGCTGGGATTATTGGCTGGGGGCAGTTATGAAGAAGTCACCTTAGGGCATCCCGGCTGCTCAAGGGCCACTGACTACATTTATCCACTCATGTCCAGTGCATTGGCCACAGACAGCTCAGAGGCCCCCAGCCCAGGATCACCTTCTGAACATCAGGAGTCAGGACCTGCATGGGCTTCTCCCTGCACCTGCACCATACCTGTATCCACCCCAATGACTCCTCTTCCCTTTCCTGCACTACCAGCTCTCAGCTTCCAAGCCTGGGATTAGTTCAGTAGTCATGCAGTCATCTCTCCAACCACTCATTTTATGGAGGGGGAAATTAAATCACAGAGCAGGGGTAGTGAGCTCTCCAAAATCTCAAAAGTCAACTAGGTATAGATTACATAGGCATCTATAGGCTGACCTGGGAATCTAGCCACTGAGCATAAGACTGTTTCCATGGGAACATAACTGAGGTATATAACCAGGCATCCAGGTGGGGCCCAAGTGTTAGGGGAAGGCTAGGTCATGGGGCCAGCTCTGCTGAATCCTTACCTTCCCTGAGGACTCCATAGGCTTTAAAGAACTGCAGCACAGGGTCATTACTGAATTTTTCCAGGCCCGCAGCTGCAGCCTGCTGCACGTGGCGGAAGTACTTTTCCTGGCTGTAGTAAATGATCCCAGCCTGCATAGAGGAAGGTACAGCTGCAGTGACCCCAGCCCCTTCCCTGTCTCTGTTCTGGGGCTATATTCACTCCCTCCCTGAACCCCTGCACCTCCTCATTTCTGCAAAGGGAAGAGAAAGAGGGAACGTTCAGGTCAGGCCTTGTCCTGTCCTTCAGCAATCCATGCAGTTTCCCTGGAAAGGAGTTTGGTGGTGTTTGTTTTGGGATTATGAACAAATCTTGGTTCAAATATGGAGGAGAATTCAACTGAGGCTTTTCCTACCAGGCATGGAATAAGAGGAAAGAGGGAGGACCAATAACAAGAAAAATTACATCAATAGTTACAGTTACACATTGTTGTGGCCTTACCACCTACAGGGAACTATACCAAGGGCTTTACTTCCATTATCTCATGGATTTTCCTCTCCACATCTTTCTCAGATGAGGAAGCTAAGGCCCATGGAGACTATGGTTTGGCAAAGATCACACAGTGGTGGAACTGAGATTTCAAAGCAAAGTCTCATTTCCCTTCAAGGTTTGTGGGTACTGGGGTTGGGAATATGCGGTTGAATTGCAAAGAGTTTTGTGGGTCATATGAGCCAGTCATCACCCTGAGGGTGATGTGCGTTTTTGCAAAAAACACCCTGGGTGCTGTGTGTTGGAGAGGGGTGTGTGAATGGGGAGGGGTGTGTGGGTGGTGGTGGGGACTACTGGTGAACAGAGCTGAAGTAGAGAAACCAGCTGGAAGAGAGGCTTTTGCAGGTGCCCAGGTGAGAGATGGTTGTGTCCTGAGCTAGGAGATAAAAACGAGTGGGTGAACTCAGGAGACATTTAGAAGCTATTTTCTCGTTGATGGGTAGGATTGGGAGGTGGGTATGGGGAAGAGATAGGTGTTCAGGCTGGGGATCAAATGGTGGTGCCATCTACTGAGGAAGGAGATTCCGATGAGGCGCAGGCGACCGGGGGCAGGGAGGGGGGAGTTAGTCGGTGGGGAGAGGGGTAATGACGAGATGATGTAAATGGGTTTTGGAGGCGCTGGGGGAGCTCAGGGGAGAGGACTGGGTGAGAGGTGCTGATTTGGGGCTCAGGGTGTACAGAGAGAACCAGAGCGGATGCATTCGCCAGGGACAGTGAGGCGAGAAGGTGCCAGGATCGCCGAGGAGAGAGAAGGGCGGGCAAAGGGGAGAGCAGAAGCAGCCAGAGGGATGGCAACAGAGATGCAGGGAGAGGGGTCCCGGGACTAGGGACGAAGTGCCCAGAGGGAGCGGCAGGCAGCTCCCGGGCCACGCACCATAAGAGAGGAGTCATTGTTGCTCATCCCCGGCCGACCGCGGCTCCGAGTCCGGGTCTCGTCAGGCCGCGCGGAGCTGGATTCCCGAGTCCAGGTCCTGGACACGCCTCTCGAGGACGGAAGTTAGAGACGCGCGCGTCCTTGGAAATGGAGCCGCCGGCCGGTTGCTAAGAGCGTCAGCGTCAGGGGTGGGAGTAAAAAGGTTTCCAACGTGACAAGGCATTGGTAATCGAACGCCGAGAGAGAAGTCGCCACCGTTCGCGCAGGTCTGCCTGCCTGGTTTGCGCCGCGGTACAGCACAAGGGCGCGGGAGCCGAGCCGCTTGCCATGGGCCTGGGTGCCAGCGCCGATCGGCCCGCGGGCGGCGCCGAGGGCTTCCATCTGCATGGGGTGAGTCGCCCCCGCTGCGCCGGTGACCTTGGCGGGGCACCGGCACCGACACTCCCGGACGTCTGATCGCGAGCCGGCAGGCGGCAGCGGCGGAGTCCCGGCCGAGTGCGGCCGCCCGGGGACAGGGTGGTGCCCCCTTCCGGGAGGGAGCCGCCTGGGGGAGGCAGCTCCGCAGGACTCCTGGCCCCCACCCGTCTGCGGGGCCTGTCCCAAGTGCCAGCTGTGCAGGAAGCGGGAGCGTTTCTTGGTCGGGCCGCCCGGGAATGGCCCCTTTTCGGGGCGCATTTGTGCACACTTTGGGCACATATATGATCGCCCGCTGTGTGCCGCGCTCCGTGCTGGGCCTGGGGAAAGAGCCAGGAAAGTCGAGGACACCATGGTCCCAGTCCTCAGAGTTTACAGTCCAGGAATGGGGGCCTCGAAATGGACTCCAACCGCAGGGGAGCTGGACAGCTCGCATCCCTACCTTCGCGGAGTGTGGAGGCCTAGTGCCATCTAGCCACAGGAAGGGGGTGCAGGAGATCTGGGAGAATGCCACTGAAGCCAAGACGAAAGCATTTGCAGCAGGGGGAGGGTCCCCAGGCTGGAACATCAGGGAGAGATCTGGTGAGGTCAGGGCTGAGAATGTCCTTTCTGTGTGGCTACAAGGAGGTTTGGACAAGCAGTCTTCAGGGAAGTGGAGACTCAGTGGGGTCCCTGGAATCTGACTGTGAAGGTGAGGAGAGAGCCTGCAGCAAGAAGGAGATTTGGCGATGAGATTTGTACCTGCTGAGAGGGAGCGACTGTAACATAAGTGAGGAGGGTAGGAGGGTCTCTGACCCCTGAAGGAAGCAATAAAGCTGGTAGGGACTCCCTTTTCCCTTGTGAAATGGGGATGGATGCAGAGATGAGTGTAGGCGGGCAAGCTGTCAGTTTGGTGGTTGGCTGTTGAGTGTCCCTTGTGAAAGGAAGCTGTTCTAGTTTGCTAATGCTGCCGGAATGCAAAACACCAGAGACAGATTGGCTTTTATAAAAGGGGGTTTATTTGGTTACACAGTTACATCTTAAGGCCAAAAAGTGTCCAAGGTAACACATCAGGCAATCAGGTACCTTCACTGGAGGATGGCCAATGGTGTCCGTTAAACCTCTGTTAGCTGGGAAGGCACCTGGCTGGTGTCTGCTCCAAAGTACTGGTTTCAAAATGGCTTTCTCCCAGGACATTCCCCTCTAGGCTGCAGTTCCTCAAAAATGTCACTCTTAGTTGTACTTGGGGTATTCGTCCTCTCTTAGCTTCTCTGGAGCAAGAGTCTGCTTTCAATGGCTGTCTTCAAACTGTCTCTCATCTGCAGCTCCTGTGCTTTCTTCAAAGTGTCCCTCTTGACTGTAGCCCCTCTTCAAGATGTCACTCTCAGCTGCATTGAGTTCCTTCTGTTTGTCAGCTCATTTATATGGCTCTACTGATCAAGGCCCACCCTGAATGGTGGGGCCACGCCTCCATGGAAATTAACTCATCAGAGTTATCACCTACAGTTGGGTGGGGCTCATTTCCATGCAAACAACCTAATCCAAACGTTCCAACTTAATCCCCACTAATATGTCTGGCCCACAAGATAACATCAAAGAATATGGCTTTTTCTGGGGGACATAATACATTCAAACCGGCACATTCCACCCCCTGGACCCCAGAAAAACATATTCGTTCCAAATACAAAATACATTCATCCCATCACAATATCACAAAACTTAAATCATTTCAGTAACAATAGGTAAGTACGAGATCCCATCAAAATCAGTTACAAGCATCATCTGTCCCAAAGCAAAATTCCCCTCTGACTATGGACCTGTAAAGTTAGAACAAGTTATGTGCTTCCAATATACAAAGGAGGGACATTCATAGGATAAACATTCCCACTGCCATAAGGAGAAACTGAAAGGAAAGCAGGGTTTAAGGGACCAAAACAGTTCCTAAAACCTGGAGAGAAAACTCCATTAGATTTCAAAGTCTGAGAGTCATTTACAGAATGACGTTGGGTCCTTGGGGCTTGAGAGAGCAGGAGTCTAACCCTTCCTAAGGGCCTTTGCAGCAGCCCTTTCCTCTCCATACGCTTGGGTGAGTGCTCCAACATATCCACACTTAGGGGAGACCACCTTCTTGGCCCCACCCTCCTCAAACATCGGGGCAGCACCTGGATTCCCTTCCATCTCCGGGGCACACGCTCAAACCCTTCAGAACACTGTGGTGGCAGCCAGGCTCTCCCCAATTCCCTGGGAATGTGCTCCACCCTCTTTGGGGCTTGTGGTGGCAGGACATTTCCTGAGCATCGAGGCAGAAGGCCCGCCCTCGACCTCCAGGGCAAACTCACCCTTTCCATGCATGTGGGCCACTCTGCTCTCCCAGCCCAAGGCCTCTTGACTCCAGACCTGAACCTCCATGGCTCTGTCTTTGAAGAAATTTTTCCTTCAGTTTGTTCCTTGTCTGTCCCCTCTAGTCCAGACCGGCAGTGGCTCCGTCTATAAAGATCTTGTAAAAATTCTGTTGACTTCGCATGAAGCATGCAGGGGTCAAAGCCATCAGACAATAGGACTTTCCACATATCCTTTCTGGATAATTCCATCTCCAATCTTGGCTTGTACTGAAATGGCAGTTGGGTTCCATGTTTGGTTAAATCCTCATGTTGGACTGTAGCTTCTGGGATTCCACCCCCTGGAAGCCCGTAATTTTCAGCTTCTGGTTTCTTTGAACCCAAGAGTTCAGTTCTAAGTTTATCTCTCTCTGCTCACATTTTTCTATAAGCTGCAAAGAGAAGCCATGCTATATCCACAACTTTTAGTTTTGAAATTTCATCAGCCAAGTATCCCAGCTTGTCATTTTCAACTTCTGCCTTCCATCCGACACTAGGACTCAATTTTGCCAAATTCTCTGCCTCTTTAAAACAAGGATCACTTTTCTTCCAGTTGGCAATGACATATTCATTATTTCTGCTCAAGGCCTCATCAGACGTATCTTTAGAGTCCATATTTCCACAAACAGGCTCTTCAAAGCAGTCTAGGCCTTTGCTATCAAGCTCCTCAGAATTCTTCCAGAATCTTCCCCTTATCCATTTAAAAAGCCATTCCAACATGTTTGGTATTTGCAAACTCAGCAGCAAAAGCACCCCACTTCTCTGGTACCAAAATCTGTTCTAGTTTGCTAATGCTGCCGGAATGCAAAACACCAGAGATGGTTTTTTTTTTCACTTTTATTTTTTATTCTTGTTCTGGTTCTTTCTGATGTAAGGAAAATGTTCAGAGATAGATTGTGGTGATGAACGCATAACTATGTTATCATACTGTGGACAGTGGATTGCATATCATGGATGATTGTATGATGTGTGAATGTATTTCAATAAAACTGAATTTAAAAAAAAAAAAAAAAAAAAAAAAAAAAAAAACACCAGAGATGGATTGGCTTTTATAAAAGGGAGTTTATTTGGTTACACAGTTACATCTTAAGGCCATAAAGTGTCCAAGGTAACACATCAGCAATCAGGTACCATCACTGGAGGATGGCCAATGGTGTCCGGAAAACCTCTGTTAGCTGGGAAGGCACCTGGCTGGCGTCTGCTCCAAAGTAGTGGTTTCAAAATGGCTTTCTCCCAGGACATTCCCCTCTAGGCTGCAGTTCCTCAAAAATGTCACTCTTAGTTGTACTTGGGGTATCTGTCCTCTCTTAGCTTCTCCGGAGCAAGAGTCTGCTTTCAATGGCTGTCTTCAAACTGTCTCTCATCTGCAGCTCCTGTGCTTTCTTCAAAGTGTTCCTCTTGGCTGTAGCCCCTCTTCAAGATGTCACTCTCAGCTGCACTGAGTTCCTTCTGTTTGTCAGCTCATTTATATGGCTCCACTGATCAAGGCCCACCCTGAATGGGCGGGGCCATGCCTCCATGGGAATATCTCATCAGAGTTATCACCTACAGTTGGGTGGGGCTCATTTCCATGCAAACAACCTAATCCAAACGTTCCAACTTAATCCCCACTAATATGTCTGCCCCACAAGATAACATCAAAGAATATGGCTTTTTCTGGGAGACATAATACATTCAAACCGGCACAAAAGCTGTTACCAGTGGGAGGACCAAAGAAGGGGCTTTGGAAAAGAAAGTCAGGCTGGCTTTGAGGACCCGGAGTTGATGGAATTTGTGCCTGGTGATGAGCTTTCTCCAGTGAACTTCATAGTGAGGCACTAGAAGAAAAGGTGGTCAGTGGTATGCATCTGGCCAGAAGATTCTTCCTGATGGAAGGCAACAGAATTGAGGATATCGAGAGGAGGGTGGGTAAGGTGACGGTGAAGTGAAGACAGGCAGGGCCTGCTGGGGAGGGACTGGTCAAGGAATTGGAAGATGTCATTGATAAAAATAAAACTCTTTTGGAGCATGTGTTCTGTGGTAGGCAGAATTTAAGACACCAGAGACAGAGCAGCGAACAGAACAGGCATCACCCCTATTCTCATGGAATTTGCATTTGGATGCCAGCAGAGAGAGAAGGGAGACAGACAAGAAATATAAATACATGGTAGGTGTTGATGATTGCTAGGAAGAAAAATAAAGCAGGGTTAAGGTGATAGTGACAAGTGTGTGCTGTTTTGGATAGAGTGTCAGGAAAGGCCTCTGATTAAGTAACATTCAGAGGGACCCCTTGGAAGGAAGGAGCAGAGAATACAGATATTGGGGGAAGAGTGTTCCTGGCAGAGGAACCCACAAGTGCTGAGGCCCTGAGATGTTTGAGGAAAAGCAAGGAAGTGAAGCTGGTGCGCTTGGATGGTGTTCCAGTTTGCTAATGCTGCTGTTAAGCAAAACACCAGAGATGGATTGGCTTTTATAAAGGGGGTTTATTTGGTTACACAGTTACGGTCTTAAGGCCATAAAGCATCCAAGGTAAGGCATCAGCAATCAGGTACCTTCATCAAAGGAAGGCCAATGGCGTCCCAGAAAACCTCTGTAAGCTGTGAAGGCACATGGCTGGCATCTGCTGATCCCATGCTGTGTTCTAGCTCCTCTCTCAGTTCCTGTGCGTTCTTCAAAATGTTTCTCTCGGGGCATTTGTCCTCTTTTAGCTTCTCGGGAGCAAAAGTCTGCTTTCAATGGCCGTCTTCAAAATGCCTCTCTCAGTTGCTCTCCAGACTGTCACTCACAGCTGCTCTGCCTCTGGGCCTGTGTGGCTCTTTTTAAAGTACTCGAATGATCCAATTAACACCCACCCTGACTGGGTGGGGTAACACCTCCATAGAAATTATCCAAACTTTCCCTCAGAGTTGATTGAGCCACATCTCCATGGAAACACTCAAAGAAATCCAATCTTATCAACACTGCTAATACATTTGCCCCCACAAGATTGCATCAAATAACATGGCGTTTGGGGGTACATAATACATCTAAACTGGCACAGATGGTGTGACCCATGTGCAGAGGAGAGTAGCAGAATCCTTGCAGGATTTTGGATTTTATTCTGAGATTGCAGTCACCAGGAGGTTTTAAGTGGGGGAGTGACATGACCTACTTATGTTAAAGAAATTTTGAAGAACCAGCATGCTTCATTCTATAAATATTGGAGTTCCCACTCTGGGCTAGGCACAGTGGGGTGTCCCTGCCCTCAGCGAGCTGGAGTGGTAGAGGAGTCACAAGGATACGGCTGTTACAGGACAGTTAGGAGCAGGGCTCCGGGTTGCATTTTCTGGGGTCAGATTACTGAAATACTGAAAGCCAATTCTCCTCTCTAAATTGGGGCTAACAAAAGGGTTAAATGCTAGGTAAAGCAGGTGGTATGGTTCTGGTCCCCTGGTACTCAACCGGCTCTCACTGTGTTAGCTGCTGTTGTTGCTATTAATTACATTAAGTGCCCTGCTGGGGAAAACAGGGCAGGAGTGTTATGAAAGCAGCACCGTTGTGGGGCTGCAGGGTTGGGTGTGATGGGAGTGCTGGGAGGGGGGTGGGGTGGGCAGCGGAAGGGATTATTTCAGCTGTGCAGCCATAGTGGGTGATGCCTTGGCCCAGGGCGTGGGAAGTGGAGTACGCTGAGGCAGAGGACAAGGCCACAGGAAATGTGGGGTAGAGGTACTGGGTGGGCTGGCAGAGGATCAAGCCTGGGAACCTGAGCCTCTGGAGCTCAGTTAGGGAGGGCCCTTGGCACACAATGCCGAGGCGGGGAGAGGGCAGGCAGCCTGGCGGCCTGGGCTTCAGGAGCTGGGGCCTTACCCGAGGGAGGAGAGGGTTGCCTGGAAGTGGCCTGGAGCAGGGAAGAGCACCCTCCCCCCCACCCCAAGCCAGCCCGTGTGAGCTAGTGAACTGCCCTATGGTTTTCAAAAGACCCCACCTCAGCTTTCCCCTGCAGGGATAGGGGGGAAGGCTCAGGGCTCCCCTGCACTGGGGTCTCAGAGCAGCCTGCCCTCTGGGCCAGGTCTCGGAGGACTGGAGTTGGTTGCTGGGCTCACTTGCTTGCATTGGAAGCCTAGGCAGCTTCTGGAGGTGGCAAGCAGAGGCTCAACTGCTGATGCTACCAGGAGGAAGTCTCAATTCCAGGGAAAAATTGGCCTTGATCCAAAGGCACTGAACTACTCCTTAAGGCTCAGCAGCCCCCTCCCACCCCCTACCCCTACCCCCTCCAGGAAGCATCAAGAACTTGAGACCAGAGAGGAGTGCATCCAGGGGCCCCCCGTGAACCCGGTGCCCTCTGGGCTGGGACCTGGCTGATGCCTGATCAATAAAGCATCAAGCACCCACAAGCAAAGGCCTGAGGGTGTGGGACCCACCTTCAGGTCCAGGACCTTGGGATAAAGGCCTCTCTGTTTCTATTGATGGTGCCTTTTGGATGGATTTCTACAACTGCCCGTAGAGGCCTTGTTGTGCTTTGGAGCTAGCAGAGAACTCATTAGTTCAGGGAAGGGCAGGGAGCATGCTCAGGCTGGGAATGCTTCCTGGAGGAGATGTCCTGGGGACTGGAGCCCAATCCTGAGGCTGGGGGTGATGGTGGTGGTGGTGAAGGCACTGGGGATGTTCCTTGCTCCTCATCCCACACGCAGGCTGCAGGGATTTGGCACTGCTCACTGGAATCCCTGGCTGGGCTCATTCCTGCTCCTGGGATCTGCTGTCCTTGGCCCTCAGTAGCTCCTATTGCCTGCTGGACTGAGTCTTTACCCCAGGGTCTGGGCTCTCTGGGATCCAGGCACAGGCTGCCTTCCCACTCCTTGTGTCTGGTTCCGTCTATCCTGGGGCCCTCCCTTCCTGTACACGTCTAAACCTTTCTGGTGAACCTTTTTTGCTTTCCAGCTGGCCCAGCCCAGCCCTCTGGGGACAGCAACCTCACAGGCCTGTGCCACGCTGTCTGCCGTACTAGGGGCTGCCCTGGGCTTTCCCATCAGGCACCTCTGGAAGCATCGGTGGATCATGATTGGGAAGGGGAAAAATATGTACACAGGAAGGCAGCAAGAGGGGGTTGGAGTGAACCTTGATAATGCCCACGTGTGGCCTGCCCAGAATGGTTCATACCAGGGGAGTGGTGATGGTTTCTGAAATTGAGAGCTGGGAACTTCTTGGAGTGTCATGGTGTTGGTGCAGTGACTGTGGCCTCTGCCATGGGACAGGTGCAGGAAAACTCCCCAGCCCAGCAGGCGGGCCTGGAACCCTACTTTGACTTCATCATCACCATCGGGCACTCGAGACTGGTGAGGCTCCCTGTCCTACTCCTGCTTTGTTTGTGTGTGTGTGTGTATGTGTCCCTCTGTTCCACGGCAAGCCACAGCCCTGTTTCTGCCCCCCTTTTCTTCTGGAGGGAGGCCCAGCCCTATTTCTCCTTCTTCCAGGTCTGTACTGAGAGGCTGATCAGGGCTCTGTGGACTTTTGGAGGGTGGGCTCAAAGCCTAGGGGGGCTGCCTCCTGGGGCAGAGTGCTGTGAGGCTCTAGCCAACAGGCAGCGCAGACTCGGGCAGCACTGGGAGTGCTCTGGATCCCGGAGGCTTTTTGCTTGCTTTTGTTGTGCTTTTTGGGGGGTCCGTGGGAGGAAGGTTTGGCAGTGCTTGGGTATGGTGGGAGGCAGGGGTTCCTGGTGGCTACAGGCCCAGCCACTGCCTTGTGCCATCCCTGCACCAGGCCCTGCTGGGGCTGCTGGCCGCCGAGGCCCTTGCCCATCTCAGGGGCCTGCCCAGGGCATGAGGGGTGGAAGCTTGGGAATCAGCCCTGCTGCTCCTGCAGAATAAGGAGAACGACGTACTGAAGGCGCTGCTGAAGGCCAACGTGGAGAAGCCCGTGAAGCTGGAGGTGTTCAATATGAAGACCATGAAGGTGCGAGAGGTGGAGGTGGTGCCTAGCAACATGTGGGGCGGCCAGGGCCTGCTGGGCGCCAGCGTGCGCTTCTGCAGCTTCCGCAGGGCCAGCGAGCACGTGTGGCATGTGCTGGTGAGTGTGGGGCGGGGTGGGTGCCGGGGTGGGTGCCGGGGTGGGACCGGGCTGTTGAGGGCAGACGTGCGCAGGGCGGGACTGAGAGCGTGAGGGGGCGTGTCCAGGGCTGTAGAGAGGGGTGGAGCTTATTAGACAACTCCATGAGGACAAGGTCTGGTTTCACTCATTCCAGTGATCTGGAGAGAGCAGCTCATCAGTACTGGAATGGTGCTCCCTGCCTCATTAGCCATGTGCTTTTGGACATGTTTCTTATTCTCTTTATAGGTTGGTTTCTTATTTTGAGAGGTGGGATACCTTCTGCTGGTACAGTGCTTGTCTGCCTGGTACAAAGACACCCAGAATGCTGCTATTATTAGCCTTAATATATATATAGTTTTTTCTGGTACAATGTATTATATGGTTAATCAGTCCCTTACTGAACCTCAGTGACTGAGTCGCTGTGGATGTTGCTGTTCTATCTGTTCATAGACACGTGCACATGTGACACATACCCTCATAGACGGTGCACAAGTTCTCGCAAGTTCAGTGGATGGGGGGTGGGGGTGGAATGCTCTGAGCTGGAAATTGGCCAGTTTCATTTCCAGCCTCTTCTATTGATTGTGAGCTTCCTCTAAGCTCATTTCTGGGAGGAGCTTGGCCAAGTTTCTTAACCTTTTCAATCCACCTCAATTTGTCCATAAGTGAAATGGGGTGATGGTATAAATTCCTTTGCATTTCCCAGGAAGACTGGGAGATTGGGAGAGGTAGTGCTTTCCAAGAAGTCTTTCCATGGGAAAAAGAGTACCCAGTCCTCACCTCCAGCCTCTGCTCAGGGGCCTTCAGCCACAGGCCTGAGGCTGTAACAGCACTGCAGTTAAGTCTTTAATCTTCTCAGCAATGCTAAAAGGAGAGACAGCGTATCTCACTTTTAATTACGGGGAAACAGAGGCTGAGAGATGTTAAGTAATTTGTCCACAATGACACAGCTGGCCAGGAGTTAGTGGAGCCAGGAGTTGAACCCATGGAGTCAGAATCCAGAGCTCAGTGTGCTGAACCATGCAGTGGTGCTGCCCTCTGCTGGAAAGGCTGTGCACAGCAGGGCAGGCCGGGAAATTGGAAGGTGCAGTGTGAATCCGGTCTTGAGGCCCTGGCTTGTAGATGGAAGACAGTTGCCCTACTCATTCACGGCTGGGAGAGGCAGCCCCTTTCCCATACCCCCTTCCCAGTGGCCAGGCCAATAGCGTGTGATTCTTCCTCCAGGATGTGGAACCTTCTTCGCCTGCCTCCCTTGCTGGCCTCTGCCCCTACACAGACTATGTGGTTGGCTCAGACCAGATCCTCCAAGAGGTGAGGAATGCATGGCTTGCCCCTCCACAGGCCCATGGGACTGGGTGTGGAGAGATGATGCTGTCCATGAGAAGTACTGTCTTGTTTTGTAGGGGATTCCAATACCATTGCTGGGAGCAGGGCTCAGGTTCTGTGTTTCTCATAGTCAGAAGACTTCTTCACACTCATCGAGTCCCACGAGGGAAGGCCCCTGAAGCTGATGGTTTATAATTCAGAGTCCGATTCCTGCCGGGAGGTGACCGTAACTCCCAACGCAGCCTGGGGTGGAGAGGGCAGGTACTTCCTGGGGTCAGAGTGCTGCAAGGCTAGGTGGGTTGGGCCCGACCACTAGGCATGGACTCCCAGAGTCTCCTGGTGGGGGTGGAGGGCCGGGCTCTGGACCCAGGGATCCTGAGGCTGACCGTTGGTCCAGGAGGTGCCCTTTCAGCCCTCTTGCTGCTGATAGTGGGTGGAGGTGCAGAGGTAGGGAGGACTGTGGACAATCCCCTGGACTGAGTGTTTCTGGCCTTCGGCAGTCTGGGGTGTGGTATCGGCTATGGATATCTGCACCGGATCCCAACCCAGCCTTCCAGCCACCATAAGAAGCCAGCTGGTGCCTTGCCACCTGGACCCATCCCCCAAGACTCTCTGGCTTCTCTTGGCCCAGAGACAGTCTCCAGCCAGGGTGACTACATGGAGGTATGTGGGGAGCACCTGACTGCTGAGGGGAGGGGCAGCTCCATGTGGGTAGAGGGGCCTGCCAGCTAGGAAGAGAAGATGCTAGAGGCCCTTGGGAGGTCCATCTTCCCCCATGGGACCCCATGAAAGCAGATGGGCCCTGCTTGAGACAGTGAATCCCACTTTTGGCTTCCCACCCCTTGGGTCTGGAGTTGAGGCACTAGTGTGGTTCCTTATTTCATGAGTGGGAAACTGAGGCTCAGAGATGAGCAGAGCCTTTTGCTGCCTCACAGAACATTTGTGGTAAGGCTGGGCCAGGAGCTAGACCTCCAGAGCCTCAGCTGGGATGGTTGTCTGGCCAAGTCCGAAAGGGAGCACTGGCCCTAACTTCATGGCTGTTGAGGAGGTCTCTTGAGAGCACCTTTGGGCACTGGGCGAGCCTGGGGTCTGTGCCAGGGGATGCCTGGATCTAAGGAAGGCACTCTTTTCTCACGGGTCATTAATGGGAGCCCAGGCCAGCAGAGGGAACAGGTTGGGACCAGGGAGACACCTGGGGCTTCGCAGAGGAATGGGAAGAGTGCTCCCTCTCAGTGTCAACACTGCAGAGGAAGCTAGCCCATGCCTCCCTGGCCTGACTTCACCTCACTTGTAAAAGGGGCAACTGACTAAGGCCGCTTTCTTCCTTCCAACAGAGCAGTGGCGAGGGTGGGCTGGTCTTCAGGGGAGTGGGTTGTGCAAGCCTGATTGCCCCCTCCCTGCCTGTCCCCTCTTTTTCCCCTGCTCCCCTAGGCCCTGTTGCAGGCACCTGACTCTTCCATGGAGGAACAGCTCCCTGAGCCCAGGAGTCCCAGCCAGAGTGTTCCAGATCTTGGGGAACTTCCATATTCCATGGAGTCTTCTCTTCAGCCCCCACCTCCAGTGCAGCGAGTCATGGACCCAGGTACTGGGCAGGCCCTGGAAGAGAGACTGAAGAAGCTGCCTCCCCATGGGCCCCAGGCTCACGGCTAGACTTTGGCAGCAGTGGTAAAGCCTGAGGAGCCTGCTCACCCCTCATTTTCATATATACCAAGAGAGTTGCAAAATTTACTCAGTCCAGTGCTTGGGTGGAGTCTAGTCCAGAGAAGAGAGGTAGCCTACATAAGGACACACAGCAAAGTGAGGACTGAGTAGGGCCTGGCCCCACTGCCACTTTACTACTCCCGTGAAGTCCAACCCCAGACCCCTTTCCTCAAAAACCAACAGTGGGGAATCTCTCTGAGGTTCACATGCCCCAGGAATGGAGCAGGGTGAGCCCAGGGTACGGATCTTTTGGCAGTTTGGGTTTTGTGCCAGCAAAGAACTGCATCCCCTTCCCCAGGCTTCCTGGACGTGTCGGGCATCTCCCTCTTGGACAGCAGCAATGCCAGTGTCTGGCCCAGCCGGTCCCCTTCCACAGAGATGACCTCCACCGCTGTCTCAGCCTCAGGGCCAGAGGATGCCTGCTCCAGCAGTGGGTCTCATGAGCGGGGTGGTGAGTGGCTGGAACCTTCTGAAGTCCTTGAGAAGAACCCTGGGTTGTTGGGAAGCCTGCCCTGAATCTCTCAGTTGGGATAGAGGTTGGCTTTGGGGTTGAAAACATTGTACCCTACATCTCCCATCCCCATCAAGGCCTGGGGTGGAGGTGGGGGTCAATGGGATTACTGCTGCAGACCACACTGGCCCCAGCATCCAGCCCTGGGCTCTGCAGCCTTTTCAGCTCCATGCTCTATGTTTCAGGTGAGGCCACCTGGTCTGGATCAGAGTTTGAGGTCTCCTTCCTGGACAGCCCAGGTGCCCAGACTCAGTTGGACCACCTGCCTCAGCTGACTCTTCCTGACAGTCTCACCTCTGCTGTCTCCCCAGAAGACGGGCTGTCTGCTGAGCTACTCGAAGCTCAGGCTGAGGAGGACCCGACAAGCACTGAGAGCCTAAATTTTGAGGTGGAGGTTGGGGAGCTGGCCAGCCAGACTCTGATCTCTGCCCCGGAAGAACACCCTGGCCCATGACAAGGCTCCCCAGTGGCATTTCATGAGGCCCAGGTGGAGGCAGGCAGCCAAGACCACTTCTAACTCCAGGTGTACAGCCACCCAGCTCCTTGACTGATCCCAGCCCAGTGTGTTCAGCTTCCTAGGCTGCAACTCTGAGAGATATGAAAGGGCTTCTGCTGACTGGGGCTTTTGTGTCTACTCAGACCCTGCTCTGGTCTCCAGGAGGCGAACCCCATCATTTATTTTTGCCTGATGGTCTTGGCTTTGGGGAATTCGGCACTTGTTTGCATTTGAGGGTCTTAAACAAGTACTTTTGGGGTGGTAGAGGGCTGGGAGCAGCACCCCAGATTAAACGTTTTGCAGGAGCTGGGATAAAAGAGGAAAGGATTCTGTACCATGTGGGGGACGCATGGAGCCTTGGAAGGTAGCGAGAGGAGGCCTTGGGGGAAAGCATCTTTTGGCTGTGTACCCTCAAGTCCAGTGCTTCCTCCTGCTCTGGTCTCTATGGCTGCCCAAGAGGCAGCAGGGTTTAGGTGTGATCAGGTATGAAAATGGGGTGAAGGATGTAAGGGGTTGGTGTGGAATGCGTTTGCCTGATTGCTGAGTAAGACTTGCCTTGATTCTTCCTGCACAACGCAGCCAGCCCTGGCTGTACGGGAAGAGATACCCCAAGCCCTGGGGAACCCCAAGTCCCAATCACTGACTCAATGCACTTCTCTGTTTTGTGCCCTCACCACTAGGCTACATGCCACAGTTGGCTCAGGCTGGCCCACATGCCAGTCAGGGTTAGAGGAGAGAGGCAGTGCACTTACTTGCCCAACTCTCCTGCAGTGAGGGGGCTTGGAAATTCTAGGACTTTCAGCAGAGACCCGGCTATGCCTGGACCGTGATGTTTCTTCTTGCTCCGGGCCTACATGCCACAGATCGGTGACAACTCAGCTCTCAATGTTATACAACCGTCTCTTCTAAACAGATAAGACATCCATCCCAGTCCCAATAAGTTGAAAATTCTCCCAAGTTCACTGTCCAAAGCAAAGTCTCAAAGATCTACCTGACTGGATCTTTTCATACACAGTCCCCACTTCAAGGTGGGATTAGGGGCCTACACGAGAAGATGAGCGGTAAGGACCCTTCTGTTCTTTCCATGGTTTGCAACTTTTGAAGGCTAAGGCTAGGTGGGGTCTTCTCTGCCTCATTCCTGCAGGAAGAGGTGGGCTCCATCTAGGAACTGCTTCTCACCCCCTGCAGTTCTGTGCTACCTTGGCTGAGGTCCCTCACCTTCCCACACTCCTTGCTAATTACCAAGAAAGCTGCCTCTAACCTTGTCTTCTAGCCTGCAAGCACATTTGAAAGTCCAACTCTGATGCCTTGATGTGTACTGTCTGTACACTTACAGGGAACTCACAGAGCTCTTTGAGGTGTGGAAGACAAGGACTGCCTGCTTTACAGCACACACTCTGGGGAACAGACCAAGTATTTGGAGGGAGGGTTCCAAATTAGCAAACAACTCAAGTTTTAAGCACCATGACTGCATTTAAAGTAAGTCCAGAGCAGCTGATAAGCCTGCAGAACAGTGTAGCAGTGTGTCCAAAGCCAATGGTGGAGTCTGGTTCCTGGACTGTCTCGGAGCTCAGGGTCTGTCTGCAGGAATCCAGGAAGAGCAGAATCACTGTAGGACCATTCTGGGGCCAGCTTCCCTGACTCTGTCTCCCAGCAGTCTGACCCCAAGTCACCTTCACCCAAGGGCTCTGGTTCTTTGCTTTTACTCCCCCTGATCCCCTGGTAAATTGGGAATAAAATGGTTCTCAATGACAATTATATCCAGGTTGAACACAAAACCAGAAGGTTTCTTACTTTCTCTGTAATCTGCTATGAAGGAAAGTGACAAGTGAGAAAAATAAATGTATTACACTTTGAAATATTTTAACTAAAGCCTTTATTCTGTACAACTGTGAAATACAGCTTTTTATCCTTTTGGCATTACAGACTGTCAAATTCTCTGGAAATTGCATTACTGGTTTGATTGGAAGGAAAAAAGAAGTAGAACCATGCTGGGGGTCAGATCTATTACAGGAAGGGAGCGCAGCCACCCCTCGAGACTCAGCACAGAGGGCAAAATTACCCAACAGAACCCATTCCTCTAGTTCAAGGGTTCCTCGTGCAAACACACTGAGGGCTGGTAAATGAGTTATTTTTTTTTTCTTTTTTTGTCATTAATTCACAACTATTGCTAAAAAATTGCACCAAAAGTGCACTGTTGTATCCAACAGATACATAGAAAGGACTTAAAAAAAAAAAAAAAAAAAAAAAAAAAAAAAAGCCAGGTTGCTCTCTGCCAAAGGGCAAAACATCATTTCAGCATTTCAGCTCATTGGAAATGTGGCCACGATGTCTTTGCTCACTTCTACAAAACGCAGGAGGCACTGACCTGTCCACTTTCCAAAGAAAGCTGACCAGCAGTGAGGGAACCCTGTCTCTGCAGTTGTGCGGATCAGAATGTCTCAAAAAGTAACATTTGGACTCGGGATCATCAGCTGCCCCCAGCGGAACCTGTGAAAATGTAGAAAAGAAGAAACCTTCCCCAGCCCCTGCTGTTATGGGGACAGGCTGCTCACAGCTGGGAAGGCAACTGGACTGGAATAAACTGCCCTCTAAAGGCACTTGTGCTTCTGGCTTCATACAGGAGGCTTGTCTTATGCAGCTTTATGCGGATAGACCACTGATCTATTCTGAATACAAATGACCTTGGGGAGAATCCAAAGTATTTTTTCTGCCAAAAGTTGAAGTGTTTATCCCCAATAAGTTATATTCTGTACAAGATTCAAATGACTATGAAAGCTTTAGATTATTAGAAAGAACAGTGAAAAGAAGATCTGGATATAGGTACAACAAAAACCTGCATATAAAACTTTGGAAAAACAAACACATATACTTCCAGGATATGATAATATCAAATTAATTCACTATGATATCTCTTCTCTCTGACACCAGATATTTTAGGTAGCATTTAAATGAAGTTAAAATTTTCTCATGGTCTTAAGTTTCGAAAGCGTCAGGCTGCTCACCCAGAGCAAAAGCCTGGGTTTCACCTGGCTTTGCTCATAAATAAAACGACACAGTGCAGAAAGGAGTGACTGCGTTTCCCTGTGGTAGCCACACAGCTCGGGGCATTCATGTGGGTGTGCGGCATTGCTGGGCATGGGCTGGCCGTACTGTGGCCCAGCAGTCTTAAGTGCTGTGATCCAGCACCTGGAATTTCAATAGATCTTCCTACAAGAACACATCTGAGATGCAATATTAAAAACAAGCCCAATATTAATAATTTATTATGAAATGGGCTGGCTCTTGAATTGTGCAACAGCAAATTCCCATTAAAAATAACTGTCTTTAAATGGTGAAAACGATTTTTTATATGACAAACTTGGAAAAAGCCTTCATAGGTACTGCATGAATGGAATGTACTATCTTAGAAAAGCTACAGGGCATGTGGGTTCGAAGCTGAAACAGTGACAGATGTGGCCCGTCTGATGTTGTCTCTAACAAGTGCTAACGGACAAAGATAAGGTCCTTTGAAGCGAAAGCAGGAAACAAAGTCTGCACTGGCCTGTCGTCAGTTCTCTGTACATCTTGCAAGACATTGTCTGCTTGGGGGCTCCTCTGCTCTCGCACTCTGCCTCCCTGGGGACAGCTTAATCTACACATGGAGACTGGTTTCTATATTACATCTTGATTAGTCATTTCAGCTGAAAGATAATCTCAGTCCATACCAAATCGGCCATTAGAAGTCGTGCTCCCGTTGGGGCTCAGTGGGCTTGCTAGGACTACTCTTGGGGCCATAAAGGAAGGTCAGTAAACAAATACCCAGGAGCGTTTGCCCATCCTTCACGTGGACTTCTGACGGTAATGGAGGGTAAGGTCACCACCACTCTTCCATATGAAGTGTTTCACGGTTCTAAGGTCCATATTTGGATCCAAAACCTGAATAGTAAAATAAATAAACACTTAAGTCACTACTAACTAACACCTTCACTGTTAATTCAGAGACTCCCATCAGATGAACCAGCTTGTTCACTTCTCTCCCATGCCTAGTGGCCTGCTCTGGCTATGCACCTTCCATGGTGTACAGACATGAGATTATCTGGGCACATGGAATGATTCTGCATCCAATGTGGCTATACCAAGAACACTAGGCCATCTTTCAGTCATTCTTCTAAAAACACACCCTAAGTGCATCTTGATTTAAAACAACTCGATGATTTTGCCAGCTACCTCCACTGCAAATCTTAACTAACACAGCAGATGCTGCTCTGCAAATCAAGAAGACCATGTGTTTCTCCTCTGAGGCTGAGCAGCTCTTGTCAGAAAAAAAAGCCACCAGCAAATTTACATTTAAATATCCATGTCCCTTTCCTGAAAACCTCCTCTAGGGTTAATGGAAGCTTTCAGATGGGCTAAAAAGCCACTCCAGGAGGTGAGAGAGACCCAGGGCTCTCTACTCAGTCTCTAAAAGCCAAAGTCTCCCAAAGGCAACAGATTTAGGAACCATAATCATACCACATTATTAACTGTTTCTGAGCACTATCACTGGAAAACATGGGGCTGTGGTCATCCTCAAATCCACTTACCTGGTCCTGGCACAAAAGTTCGATTTTCTCCTCTGCCAATACAGCAATATCTTCTTCTTTTTCCTGTTCCCCTGGTTTGTCATTATTAGAAGAGCTAGTGGTTTGAGATTCATTATCCAAGTTGATGATTTTCTCATAGACATGTTCCATTACTTTCCGGACTTGGAGCATGTCACTAGCAGAGAGTCTGTCTCTGTAAAGGGTAAGGGTAGATTGTGACATCAGGGAAATCACTAGGTATTACCTCTTCCTTTTTATTTTTCTTTGGTGTTAGCATTATTTAAAGATAAAACATACCATAGAAACATAAACCAATGTTTTTAGTTATTACCCTAATCCAATTTTAGAATTGCCAAAGGATTTTCTATAGTGTCCTCCTAAAACAGATTATCTACAACTAAATGAAACTAAATACATGTTCTTAAAACATATATACAGACAGAATAGCTTTCCCTTAAATACTTTCCTAGGGCATGAGCCAACTAAACACCCAATGAAAAGCAGGAAGCATGCCCCCTCCTCCTCACAGAAGTCCTAGAAAGGCAGTCCCCAGTGCATACCCAGGGTCTGATGCTGTGGCACTCATTTCTCCCTGGGCCATCCACACCCCCCAGCCCCCCCAACCCCTGCCCCCCACACACACCATGCCTTCAATTAGCACCTGTGGGCAGGTGACTTCCCAGGTCAGCCTTTGAGTCTCAGCCTTCTGCCAGAGCTCCAGACCCACAAACCCAAAAGCTGGCTGGGTCTCTTCAGCTGGATGTCCCACAGGCACATCAAACTCTACATGCCCAAAACGAGACTCATCAACTCCCTCACCCCAAAACCTATTTCTCCTGTACCTCTGATGTTAGATAATAATGGTCAATCAAAGTAGCACAGGCTCAAACCCCAAAAGCTACCTTTAACTTCAATCATTAACTCTGGTTGAAGTGATGTCTAGTGTAGTGTGGGAGTGGGGGGTGGAGAGTAGGTACAGGTAAAGATGAAGTAACATCAGCCATGTATTGATAATTACTGAAGCTGTTTGATGGGTCAATGGGTGTTCATTATCCTATTCTCTTTTTGTGTATGTTTTTGTAACAAAATGTTTTTTAAGAGCTTTGTTGATTTCACTTGCTGGAATATACATAATGCTCACAATTTAGCATCCTGTTTCTAGATTCCTAAAATTCTTCTCTTGGGTCTCCCTGCCTTGAGTATCCCCTTAGCCGTATCTAACATCTCAAAATTTTCTGGTGTTTAGTCACTGCATGCTCTACAGCCATTCAAATCTAGTGGTGAAGAGACCTCTAATCGCCTTTCCCAACACACCTCCCAGTATCCCATATTCACTCCATCCTGTGTTCCAGCTATGTGGGTCCTTACTTAATTTCCAATCTTTTATGCATGCTTCCACTTCCACATCTCTGATCAAATTATTTCTTGGACCTGAAATATCTACCTTTTGAAGTTCTACACATAGTTACATGTCTAGCTCAACTTCTATATCCTTCAAGAAGCCTTTCTGGAAAGTTGCAATCAAAAATTCATTCCTTTCCCAACTCATCATACCACAAGTATCCATAAGAGCAGTATGGATACAATGCACAGATTGTGTCCTAGACTGAATTAGGACAGGAGACAAAATCCATGTCATGTATTTCTTAACACCTGTAGCCTACTGTAGTAGATATTGGTAAATGGTTAAACTGTATAAACTTTCAATATTACAAAATCAGCCTTGGATCTAGCACTTGCCTTTTTTGCTATAAAAGCAATCATAAGGAATAAGAATTCTCTCTGGTAATTAATTAGATCAAGGAACACTGACACTACATTTACTTACTTTTTTAAGGTTTTTGCTCCCGAAGATGCATGAGGTTGGAGGTAGAAAGGAATTTTGTTGAATTTGGGCATATTTTTCTGAAATATTAAAAGTTAAAAAGGCTAAATAGTTCCTATTAGTTGATAAACTAAAATGATGTCAACAGGAAAACATGATTTACAAGTAACAGTTATTTTACAATCAAAAGTGGTTTTCGATGAAATATAAGCTACCAAATGATCTAAGTCAGCCTTAGAAAAAAATTATCACAATAGTTACATGCTTAGTTTTGTAACAAAAGATACAGAAAGACAAATTATGTGTAATGTCAGTGGCAATATGGGATTTGCAGCATGGCTCTTCTTAAATAACAGTACAAGGTATTAAAGGGAAACAAACTTTAATTCTTTAAGCCATAGAAACCAAAATCCCAATTCTACACTGAAACACTGGGGATGATACCTAAAGGCCCAAACAAAAAATTGTGTCTTGCTAGAAACCCACAGCATTCACCTTTGACCAAAGCTAAACACTCTATACTGTAAGGCCCAACATCAACTTTCTGAAAAGGCCAATCAGTTCCTCCCATTTTCTTATCCTCTGAATCAGAGTTAGTTCTGAGATTTTAAGCATAAGTTGAAACTCCAGCCAACCACCTAGATGTCTACCATGAAGTAAATCACATACTTAGATGAAGGATTAAAATAACTGGTCATCTTTTCTATGGGTATTAATCCCCTCCAAGTCTCCATGTCATATCCTGTCTGAATGTCTCTGCTCAGAAACAAATTTTTTGAAGGTTCTAGAAATTAAATCCCTTTCCATATGGCTTTAGCAACATACAAAGTAGGTTAACAGCACATAATTGAGTCCAGAAACAGTCCCGTGTATATAAAGGAATTTAGTATATGATAAAGATAGCATTTCAAATTAGTAGGAAAAAAGAGATTACTCAATAAATTGTGTTGGCACATTGGTTGTCCATTTGGGAAAAGTCAAAAACCTACCTCACACCAAACAGAAGAATAAATTCTAACAGATTAAAGATCTAGACACAAAAAGTTACTATAAAAGTACTGCAGGAAAATATTTTTGCCATTTTAGAGTGGGAAATACTTAAGTGAGATGTCATCCTCAGAAGCCATAAAGGATCCATCTGATTATATAAAACCTATTAACTTTTTGCGTGGTGAAAGACACCATGAACAAAGTAAAAATTCAATTGAGAAATACAGATAATAATCAATATAAAGAGCTCCTATAAATCAGAAAGAAAAACAGCCCGATAGGAAAATGAGTAAAGAATACAAACAGGCAATTCACAGAAGAAATACAAAAGGCCAATATGAAAAGATGCTTAGCCTAACGAATAGAAATTAAAAAATCCACATTTAAAACAAGATAATATTTGCCTATCTTTGAGTAGAGATTGAAAGCATCCAGCATTGGTGAGGGTGTGGGGAAATGGGTATTCATACACTGCTGGAGAGTATAAACTGGTAGAACCCTTGTGGAGAGCAATTTGGCAATAACTATCAAAATTTTAAATGTGTATATCCTTTGATCCAGCAATTCCACTTCTAGGAATTTATCCTAAAAAGTACACAAATATATATGTACAAGGATGTTCACTGCAGTAAGTTTGTAATAGAAAACAATGGAAACAACCTATATGTCTATTAATAGGGGACTGGTTAAATAAATTATGGTAAATTTCTACAATGAAATGGTATGCAGTCATTAAAAAGGAATGATTCGTACGTTCAGATGATGTCCGAGATATATTTTAAGTGAAAAAAAAAAAAGTTGCAGAACAGTGTGTAAAATATGAGCTTTTGTGCAAAATAAAATAAACTATACACATGTATATGCACACAAATAATACATGTTTGTGTATGCATAGAAAAAAGTACTGAAGGCTATGCGTTAAACTATTAATGGGGAGAAGGATGGGGAGTGAGTGGAAGAGAAGAAGTGATTGAGAAAAGGATGAAAGTTTCACTTTATTCATTATTTTCTTTGATAAGCATATATTATTATAATTAAAAGCAAATAAAGATATACATAGATATATAAATAAATGTCAATACTTTTTCTGCAACTTTGGAACTGCAGGGAAGCAGATGGGTCCTGTTTGGCAGTCTAGTTTTTATTCAAAGTTGATGATTATAAGCCAGTTCTTAATTCCCTTTACGATTTGGAAAAAATAAAAGGGCACAGCGTGAGTGGCGGACACTTACATCCACAGTGATGTCAATTACCCATTGTGGCACCGTCTCATTAAGAAGCATGGACTCAGTCTCACCCCCGGAATCTCGGCAGAGCAGCCTAAACATCATCAGGTAGTAAGTGACATAACAAGCAAAGATGATACAATCAGTAACAAATGTTAGAGGGAGGGACCCTTACCGACTTCATTTAGGATAATCCCCACTTGACAGCTGAGGAAGTAAGTGCAGCCAAGCAGAATGACTAATCCAGCTAAAGGAAGAGCAGGCCCTAAAACTCAGGCCTGCAGATTCCAAGGCCAGGCATACATTATAGCTGCCTCTCTGAGTCTTTGGGTAATGACTGGAAACCTGGGTGGTTAAGCAAAGCACTCAAGAAAGGGCCCTGCCCAGTACTACAACAGTGCATAGGCACAGGCCTTTGCACGCAAGGGGGGTTAGGTTATTTTTGGTGACCCCCATTTCTCAGGGGTCATCACCATGAAGAGAATTCTGTGCTTAAAGGCAACACCAGCATTCTCTTTCTTCTGGCACCTACAGGAGACTGTAGTGACCTCTCCCTCTGGGCTCCACCAAGGCCTTGCTGGCAACCTGAAGGTGAAGCCAGTCCAGCCCTTCCCTACTGGGCCCCATGAAGGACTGCTTGGCACCCCAGGTTGTGCCAATGTCAGGCACAACAGCTCCCAGAGGCAGCCCAGTCCATCTCGCCTGAGAGACATTACTTACTCTTATGCTTTCCATTGGGAAGGGACTTCTGGCAAAGTGAGAGTAAGTGAAAGTTCCCTGCCAGAACTATCAGAGAAGCTGCCTCGCACAAGGTATCTACCTCATACAACACTGGAGGCTCAGCTCTCAGGAGGCTGTCTAATAGCATCAGACTCTTAACTATCTCATGGAGAGGGAAAAGCTTCCAAATCCCTGACAATCCTAGAAGTTAATAATTAACTTCCAACATCTATTTTAATCAATACTTCTTAGCAAATGGCATGCTTTTTCAGTCAGGGCCTTGGGCCCTCCATGGCCATACCTGAACAGTGTTCGGCCTCCAGCTTCACCAAAGATCACAGGTGTGTGGGGGGGCACTTGAAAATATCCATTTCCCTTTTGCACTCGGTTCTCTTGCTCCCCATTTACTAGGAAAAGATGCAGATGGTATCAATATACAGACTTAGTGCTAAAAACACAGATTCTAAATACTTTATTTCCATGGGCTTGAAGCACTGCCAAGATTTTAAAAGTCAAAAGTCCTTTAAGTCAGCTAGTCAGAAATAAGGGTAAAAAACAAACGAAAGTTAAAATTCTTGAAAATAAGAAATATAGCAACTTGTGATGTACTTCATGAGAAATAACTGCACTTTGAAGGATTTTAATAAAAGAGGAGATTAGTATTTGAGACTTGAGAAAACAAAAAACAAAAAATACAATCAACCACTTCAGTCATAGGGAGGTCTAGGACAACCTGTTGGTAAGTGTTCATCTGCTGTTTTTCCCCTTTGGTAGAACAGCAAACTCAGAAGAACTTCTTGGGCAAAAAGTAAATTTATATTTAATGGCAACCACAGCTAATGGCAGAGATATTAGAGAAAAATAAAATCACAGAAGAGGCCATTATCTGTATCTGTCCGAAGTTACCTTCTTGGTCCTAGTTTCCTGTCTAAGCAGCAGCTCTCCCAGAAGATTGAGAATGGGACAGTAACTACCTCATGGAAGAACTCTCCAAGGTTGTGGCCTTACTCTGGTCTCCAGAAGACAAACACAACAGAATACACCACAAGGAGCCCCACATTCACAAAAGAATTTTCAAAATCAAACCCTACAGCTGAGGGGCTGCTGTAAAGCTAGGGCAGATCACTGACTGACCTGCACCAAAGACAAAGAGGTAGCACAACCCCACAAGCATAAGAGCCCTCCAAGGTAACAACTGCTTTCTTTAGTGCAGCCAGTAGTGATAGAAAGCTCCGGGAAAAACAGTTGAGAAAGGGGAGGATAAACAAGCAGACCAGGGACAGTAGGCTTTTAAAAAGAAAAAAGAGGCCTTAATCTCATTTTTATTGTTCTCCGCAGATATCATTTCCAGTCTGCTTTCTTTGTAAGCTTTTGATCCAAGTGCAGTTACAAATGATAATACTGTCCCCCAACTAACGGGCCAAGTTGTTCATGAACACTTCCCTAATCATACTGGAAGTAATTCCACACTGTGAAATCCTATAGCATCTTTGGGATCTCTCTTACAGCACCCAACATATCTATCTTATCTCATGGTGACTTATGTAAGCAGCTCTCTGACCTAGCTCACTGCCAGTCAGTCCCTGAAGGACAGGGTCCGGGGCCCATTTGTCTTTATTAAGCCCACCTGCTACTTGCTAAAGCCTCTGTATACTTGAGTTATTCAACAAGCATCTAAGCAACTCTTCAGTATCCAGAGAGGCCTAACCCAGTGCAGGTGCCACAGAATACCAGATAGGTGGAGCGTGCAGTGTCCTGAGCTCTGGCTGCGGAAGTGGGCAGGCAGGCCCTGCATCTACCCTGGCAGTTTTGTTTTAAGGATAATCCAGGGTATCCTGTAACTTCTTCCTCACTCTCTCCACTTACAGCCTGGATCCATGGGATGCTGACTGTACTACTGTTTTTGTTTTTTGTTTTTGTTTGTTTGTTTGTTTTTAATGTTACTTTTAAAATTATTACTTAATCTTAATTGTCTCTTTGGGCCTCTTGAGAGCATCATCCTAACCATGTTGTGTCACAGAGGACAGAACAGGAAAATGACCTTCCTATAGCTACACATTTGATAAGCAGCAGAGCCCATACCAGATCTAGCTTTCTTGACCCATTATGGAGAAATCGTCCCATTACAGGTTCTCTGGCTCACGGTCCACTGTACAATTCTGACAGGGAGGGCAGTGGGCCAGGTGACATAAAAGAAAAACTGGCTTTCAGGGAAGCATGTCATCCTCACAAAAGAGATATAAACTCCAAAAACTATTATGGATGAATCAGTCAGGCAGAACGAAGTCCCTGGTACAAGGTCCTTGTCATCACTGCCCACTCTTGGTGGTCAGCAGAAAATATTCAGCAGAGTAAGCCTCCGTAGGTGATATGACTCCTCCATCAGCTATAGGTTGCTTGTAATTCTAAGTTCTTTATTCCCTTGCTTTAATCAGACTGACCCAAACTCATAACCTTCAAAACATGATCTCCTCTGCTGTCCAAAGACATTATTATCACTGCCTGTAGCACACACACCTTTTCAACGTCCTCACTGACATTAATTCTTCACAAAAACTTGTACACTTACCCTGAGTTGGAAATCTGATTTTTTCAAACATTCAGAGCCAAGATCAGCAGAAACTATCAGGCTAGGCAATACCAACATTTATGGCTAACATGAAGAACGGGCTACACAATGACAAACTTGGTTTTCTGACATAGCTAAAGAACTAGCTTTAGAGGTAAATCATACTGAGGAACATATTTGGAACAAGCCTGCTAAGGTGCTAACTTTTAAGGACATAGGTCATCTGAATATACAGGGTTTATGCTCTTTTTAAAATTCTTCATTAGAAAAAATGTGGGTTTACAGAACAATCAGGTATATAATACAGGATATTCCCATACACCAACCTATTAACATCCTGTATCTGTGTGGAACATTTGTTACAACTGATAAAAGCACATTTTTATAATTGTACTATTAACCATAATCCATGGTTTAACCTAGGGTTCACTGTTTGTGTAGTGTAGTTACAAAGATTCTTAAAAATTTTTGTTCTGTTACCATATATACCCAATCTAACATTTCCCCTTCTATCACATTTAGACATACATTTCAGTGCCATTAATCACATTCACTATGCTGTGCCACCAACACCAAAACACTTCCATCATTCCGAATAGGAACCCTGTACATTTCAAACCCCAATTTCCCATTCCCTATCCCCACCCCATCCCTTGGTAAACTTTATTCTAGATTCTGACCCTATGAGTTTGCTTATTTTAATTATTTCAAATCAGTGAGATCATACAATATTTGTCTTTTGGCATCCGGCTTATTTCACTCAACATGATGTGTTCAAGGTTCATCCATGTTGTAACATGTATCAGGACTTCAGAAGGTAGTCTGCTCTCTTGGAATCTCATTCTCAATTAAGCCTGGCTGGGTAAGACTAGTTGCACATGCTTACTTTGCGATGTGGAGTGGAGAGCAATAAATTGAGCACCACCACAACGATTTAATACGTCACATTTCAGCAAATGCTTAAAGCGTTGTTTAAAAGAGCAAACAGCCTAAGAATCTTTTACTTCTAAGCAACTTTTAATCAATACTGTAATATAAAAAACACTAACCATGATTTACTTCATTTTCTTCTTCGTCCATTGGATTCACATGTGTTCTAGGCCAATATTCTAGGAGTGCCTGGAGTAAAAGTCCTCCTAAGTTCACTGCAAATGAAGTTAAATAAAAAGAAAAGAAATGGAAAAGAGAGCTGATTAGTTTTTATCTAAAAATAGAAGGAAAGAAATAAAATTGATGTTTCCATATATTCTGATGATTTAAATTCTTAACACAATGCCAATTATGTTTAAAATCAAAATTTGAGAGATTTTGCCAAGTCTGTTAAAATTTTATCTTAGAATGTTTAAAGTGGTGATGTTATGGGGTAAAAAGAGATATTATATTTAGTTGTTCAGCTAAAACCATTGTTTAAAACAACATGGAACAAAAACAGGAATTGCATTCTTTATAGGTCTATTTCCACAACAAGCCACTAAAACTATGTTTGGACACATCTGGTATTCCAAATGCCACATTCTTATGAGAACACAGACCAAGGATATAATTGACAAAATATAAAGGACTATTACAATGATAAGTACATAGCAGAAAAAAAGCCCAGATCCACCTTCTCTTTCAGAGAGAGGAAGGGAAGGAAGGACACAAACTCACATTTTGGATCTGACCCATCAGGGCTGCTGAAGCCAGCATCTTTCGCAGAAACCCAAGCAGCAAAACAGTCACTCTCATCCAAAGTAATAGTCAACATCTATCAAAAGAAAAAAACTGTAAGTGGCATTTCACTCAAACGCATTATCTAAATAGGTCCCTAAGCCCTTATTTGTTTGTACTATTTGTTCAAAACACAAAGCCACAGATTCAGGAACCAAACCGTGTTTCATGTAATTCAATGCACCTACAATACAGTCTACTGGGCTACCAAAAGCATTTAAACTGCATTTTGTAAGCATTAACATGAAAAACATTTTTCTTTCACACTTAAAAATGTAGGACTCTGTAACTAATAATACTTAGGTAAGAGCTATACTTGGAAATTTTTTGACTATTCCAAATTACACAAATATCAATTGTTAACTTACCCCTGTTTTTAAGTCTACTGAGAACCAATTTGGCACATACACCATTTTAAACCTTTTCTTAATTTCATCTTCAAAATCCACTTTGCCCAGATCTTCAACTTTACATGCCTATACATCAAAAAGTATGATAAATATCAAGTGGTGAAAACTGATTTGATTATGACCTTGCTATTCACAATTTTATATATTTTCACATTTGTTGAAATAAAATGGATTCTAAAATACATTTCAAAAATAATTTGGTCAATTATTTTTATCTTAAAGCATTCTTTAAATAATTAAATGCTGCTACTAAAACTTTAAATTCAAAAATGCAAAACACTCATTTTTCCCCCTTTGAAAACTGAAATTCAATTTTGCTCAGACTGTTACAATGATACACTTCTCTGGAAACAATGTCAAATGAAACTTTAAGCAAAAAATTTCCAAGGAAGAAGCAACAGTTATTGAGCACTTACATTATTATTATTATTATTATTAAATGTTCATTGCAATAACAAATGAGAATCAAGATTAATCAAATAAATGTCTATCTTTTAGAGTAGGTGTGCCTGGACTCTGGGACTTCCTATCATTCATCTTTTCAGACAACTGACTTGTCTAATTTGTGGTCAATTTCTAAAGTCTTTAGCTCATTAGACTTTCTCCTTTGATGCTGGGGAATGGTCTCCTTTATGTTAGTAAAACTTCTAAGCATTTTTACAAATACTGAACTTATTTAATTCTCACAACAATCATATCAATGTTACACTCATTTTACAGATGAGAAAACAGAGATTCAGAAGCACTAAGTGTTCCATTCACAATCACACAACTAGCACTTGGCTGAGAGATTGTTCAAACCCTGGCCTTCCCCCTAAATCTTAATGTTCTTTTCCAAAAACAGTGATTTCAGTGGCTTATTGCCAGGGTATCTATAATATATATTGGAAAATTTGTTTCTTAGATAGAGCAACTCATAGCAAACTGTCATGAAGAAGAGCAAAGTGACTCAGAGTTTTAGGCAAATGTGCACATATCATCTCCTTCAAGCTATTCTCCTCTGCTTTTGTCCGCCCTGAAATGATGCTGTTACACAGAGTGTTTACTGCAGTCTCCTTTCTGTGTCCCCTTCCCTAGTGAAATATTCCATCTGCATGACGCAGGTTCAATTCACATCTCTGTGTGCATGCCTTTCAGGGCTGTGCTAAGTTAGCCTCCATCAACACCTTCCTTCAGCCTGCTCCCTCCCCACTGCTCCCAGAAGGAACTGAAACACAAACCTGATCAGGTCACTCTCGCACTTCATAGCCATCTGTGGCATCACCTTCAGGACAAAGGCCAAACTCCTTTGCTGAGGTACAAGAATCCTCATGATCTGCCCCCCACCCCCTTCTATACCTCCAGCCTCATCTCCTACTATACCCACCATCCCACAAACTTCAGTCACTATGCTAGCTGTTCCCTAAAAGCACTATATATTATGCCTTTGCTTATGCTGTTCCCTCTGCCTGGAAAGCCCACCTCCCATCTGCCTTCACAATTCCTTTTTTTTTTTTTTTTTTTTTTTTTACAGTTTTATCCATAAACCACACAATCCATCCTAAGTGTACAATCAATGGCTCTTGGTATAATCAAAGTTATGCATTCACCACTACAGTCAACATAAGAACATTTTCATTTCTTTTGAAGAAAAAAAATTCCATACCCCATGTATCTCCCTATTATTGACATTTAGCTTTGGTATAGTGCCTTTGTTACAATTAATGAAAGAATATTACAATGTTACTGTTAACTGTAACCTTAGTTTACATAAATTGTATTTTTTCCCATATAATACCATTAACATCTTGTAACGGTATACGTTTATTCTATTTCATGTAAGAACTCTCTTATATTTATATAATCAACCACCATCATTGCCCACTCTGGATTTCGCTAAGTTATACAGTCCTGGTTTTTATCCTCTAGCCTTCCTTCTGGTGACATACACAACTCGAACCTTCCTCTTTCAACTATACTCACACTCTGCTTTGTTAATTACACTTCAGTATTGTGCTACCTCACACAGTATTGTGCTATTCATTTCCAAACCTTTACAATGAACCTTATTGAACATTCTGTACTCCTTAATCATCAGTTGCCCAATCTCTGCCTACTTTCTATCCCTGATGACCTATACACTTGAATTTAATTCTCAGGGTTATTGAGCACTTACTTGAAGAGAACTGTGAAGCTACCTTCAGACAACTGCTATAATACAGGCAGCAGTTTGGAAGTTTCCTTTTCTTGACCACTATAATCCTTCCCTTATTCCCTCTCTTTCCCTAAATATGTGTACTCCCCAAAAGTATGTCCTGAACTTCTGCACCAAATGGCATTTCCAATTACAGTTCACCTCAATCCTGAATAATTTCACAGAATGTTTCCTCCATCTCCTCATCTTAACAGCAACCTATTTCCTGAGGTTCCCTCTTTGTCAGTAGGCCTCTCAAAAAGAAACTGCTTATTCTCACGTCCCACAGCTCCCCGGTGCCACATGGACACCAGTACTCTACCACCTCCATGTAAAATTCCTATTTCTTGGAGGTTCATGTTATTTAGCTGCAGTAAACTGTACCTCTTTTCCTCACTGTTATCTAGCAACCTTGTGGTCATTCTCCCTCTTTCGCTGAAGACTTGAGGCCTGGCTCAACGAGTGCAGTCCCTCTCAAGTCCTTGCTTTAATCCTGGACTACATCAACATCCACATGGCCACGCATATGACATGGTAGTCTATCAATCCCTTGACAATACTTTCATATCTAACCACATGTTTTCCAATCTCAAATGAATCGTTAATGCTGCCTGGGATTTCTTCTGTTTCCAAAGTCAGTTCTCCATGACAACTCTGTCAAATCTTTACTCTTCTCACATGTTGGAGCTTGCCACCTCCACTATTATCCTTAGCATATGACTGACTCCTGCTTCTCAAATAAAGAGAAGCCTTGATAGAACCCCTTAACTTTCTGCTTCCATTATATCCCTTCTTATTGCACTCTGGATCCCCTCACTTTATGCTTCTTGGAACTCTTGCCCCATTATCTACCCCACTTCACTTCTGGCTTCTCCCCATAAACAATGAATCATGCTCAAGTATCTCCCATCTCAAAAACATCCAAACACCAAAACAAAACCTTTCCCACACCTTCCTACCCCTAATCCTCTTCAGCTACCATCTCTTGGTGCACCCCTTCCCCCTACCTAAAGTAAAATTTCTTCAAAGATTAATCTGCACTCAAATTCTCCATTTTCTCACTTCCTAATCACTACTCAACCATTCCATCTTGCTTTCGTTTTAGGACTCCTTGGAGTCTGCTCTCCGCAGAAACTACCCTCATACTGGTTAAATCCACATGCATGTTACAGTCTTTATCTTCCATGAATTCTCAGCAGGTTCATGGCACTAACCACAGGTTGCTTTCTGAAACATTCAGCTAGTTCTTGGTTTTCTTACCCCTTTTTATCATACACCTTTGTGGCTTCCTCTTTCTTCACCAATTTCTAAAAGGGTGATGGCAGGGTTCTTCTCTTCTAAGTCTAGACATGTCTCTCGGAAACTGTGACATTTCCCATGGGGTCAACTGTAGTCTACAAGCCAATGACTACTGAACCTCTCTCTCCAGTTCAAGCTCTCTCACCTCTGCATTAGATCGTACAGCTGTCTGTCCACCAGACACCTCTAGCCAGATATCCCATATAAACTCAAATTTGTCAGCTTTCCCTCAAAACCCATTTTTCCTCTTATGTTCCCTATGGCATTTCCATTCACCAAACTGTTCCATACAGGAATTAAGATTAATCCTTGCTCCTTCCCTTTTTTCATACCCCTGTACCATAAAGCATCATAAATATTTCTCTAGTTGTTCTATTTTTTCCACCCCCCTTGTTGCCACCCTAATCCAGACTAATAAAATCTTTCAACTCTATCACTGCAAAAGCCTCTAACTATTATGTGTCAAGTACTGTGTGAACTACTTCTCAAACATCCCCTCAGCATCACCAAGAAATAGATAGCACCCTCATTTTAGGAATGAGGACAGAGGTTTAGAGAGGTTCAGCATATTCCCTAGATCACTTAGTTAGTAACTGGCAGAGCCAAGATAGAATGCCACTCTGTCCAACTAATGAGTTTATGTCTAATGTCATATTAATTATACCTGATCATTTATCTCAAAACTTCAAGGTCCAGTGTCTGAATACGGGAAGCTGCCAGGTACACTAAAATGTCAGTCATAGTGCATACCAGCTCAGAATCCCATCTAAATAGAACATACTCCCATTCAGACAGTAGGATTCTACTCAGGCCTCAGCTCATTAGACCAAGAGTGGACATCAGGCCTACTGGCCAAAAAGTGACAGGTCAGTTCTCAAAAAGTACCTGGCCTGATCATATTCTCTTAGAAATTCTGGATAACATCAGGTGCTGACCAGCATGAGGTGAAGCCCAGCCACAGGACAGAGCGAGGGCTACTTTAGTGGCAGAATACCAAAATGAAGAATCAAGAATTCCTGCTTGATAAGGTCCTTAGGGCTGCTGTGGATTTTCCCAGTCCCTCTGGGACCCCTCTATGACGTAAACATGAGTTTTTATCCCCCCTCCTCCACTCTACCGGCATATCACTATTATTGAGAAAAACTAACCAGACTTTTGGAGCCTGCTGCAATTAAACTTTTCATTCAAATAACAAGGCCTCTTACTCTGAGACCATGCTCACCGAGTAACTGTGTCATAATGAGACTTGCCTCAAAGGAAGAGAAAGTGCTAGTCAAGCTAAGGTGTCTATTCAGACAGTCCCCCTTTTCCAGTAAGAAACTTGTTTATCTTAATCGTTATTTGATAAGGTTAACTTAACCTGCAGTCTAATCAAAACACAAGGTCTTTTCAATTCTTCCTTTATAATATATCTGACATCCATCTCTTCCTTTAGATCCCCAAATCATTATACTTAAGACAACTGTCTCCCAGCTTCCAGTTTCTCATTACATGTACTACTACTACTCTGAACATGGGATTTTCCTGTTCTAAAATCATCCAAGATTCTTCAGGGAATAGCAAAGAAAGTACTCTGGGGCCTGCAATTCAAGACTCTGGGAAATGACCTAAATCTCAACTTTGATCCATATACCTTACATACGATTACTACTGCCTTATACTTTAGTCTCCTATTAAATAAAACTGCTCACCTTGCCCTGGATAAGCATATATCTTCCCTCTCTCTGCCTCTGTCATTCACTCCCCTCTTCTTGAAATGTCCTTACATTCCCCATCTGCTAGAATCCTCGGAGCACTTGTTCAAATAATTTCTCTACCATGAATCTTTCCTCTCCTGACTTCTCTGGGTATAAGTGATCACACGTGTCCATAATCTACCCTATGCTCTGTTTATTCTTTTTCTATAAGGCTTTCACATGCCCCCGTTCTTGTCCCTCCTACCAGAAGGGGATATGGTACATATTCATCCTCTAAGGCCCTTAACATAGTTCTTTGTACACGGTTTTCATCCAATCCAGGAAATATTTTTTGACCAAATGAACAAATATATTAACAACACTAAGTGACATTATTCCGAACTATAAAAGCAGACTAACTTTTCAATATGTCTACAAATTCTCCAGTGCTATTTAGAATGTGGTTAATGGCTTAATGCATTTCAACTGTCTCATAGGAGGCATCGTATCATGGCCCAGAGTTGTAACTGATGCTTACAATAATGGCTGTAAGTCCTAAGAAACTTCTGTGCTCTCTGCTGGTTCTCAACCAAGGGTGATTTTGCCGCCCCATTTTCCCTGCCTCCACGCCACACATATGGTAATGCCTGGAAACATGTTTTACTGTCACAACTAGGAGGTGGGGGATGTTACTGTTATCTAATGGGCAGAGGCCAAAGATGCTGCCAAATACCCCACAATGCACAGGACAGCCTCCCTCTTGCAAAAAAAAAATCATCTAACCCAAAATGTCAATAGTGCTGAGAATGAGAAACTTCAGTACTCATTTTAAGGCAAGCAGCATATAACACAGTTTGCAATATATTAACCAGAGAAAATGGTTCCATTCAAATAGTGTAGGTGTTAAAGAGATCAACTATGGCCTTATCAAATACTCACATAAGAAGGTATCCAATCGCCCAAATAATGTATTATTGCAACTACATCTTAATTTAGATATTTATTATTTGGTTATCTTGTATTTTTTTACATAAAGGGGGTACATGATCCAATGACTTCCATGCAATCCAAAAAGATACCCACCTTCAAAACATCCCAATATGCCACATTATTATTGGTATCTTTGGTTAATATATGTCTTTTATCATTAAGAATGTGGCACTGAATAATACTAGCACCTCCTAAAGGAAAAAAGAGCACAGTTAGCAAAAGAATCCTTCTACACTTAAATTCACAGTATGGCAACAATTGTCAACTGGAAGGTAACAGGAACATAACCATACCAGCTACCAGAAAGGAAAAGACAAACCAGAAGACTATATAATCATATATCAGGCAATTTAAGGCCAATCAATTACTTATGTTCATTTATAAATATTCAGAGAAAAACTGTCTGATTTTAGTAATAGATTATAAATTAAAAGAACAACTCACTTCAAAGGGCTAACAGTGGAAAATTGTTGAGAGCAAACAGTTTTAACCACTGGGAAAAGCCCAAATGATGACAGGAGACCTGTGAATTAGTCCCATCTCTTATTAACTCTTGCTTCTCATCTTCCTTCTCTTTTACGCTTCCTAAATAAATATTCTATTCTAAAGGTAACAGCACGACATCTATGAACTACAGATGAATGCCACATACAAGATTCTAATCCCACATGCTTGATATTAAACATATCCTGTTTTTGCCACTCCCAGTTGTGGCTTGTAGAATTACAGGACCAGGTCTGACTTTTCTGGTTTGTGCCAAAAGACATCATCAAATCCTACATATTCTGCAAAGTGGCTGTTGGCTTCATGACCATGATCATTCTGATGTCAAAAAAGATGAACTCAAGAAAGCTCACTTTTTAAAGTCACAAAATAGCATTTTTAAAAATAAGTTTTTCTTTTGTTAAAAACAAACCAACCCAGTATATTAGTCTTCTGTTGACATCAGATTTATACTTAAAGGAAGGTCATCTCCTTTATTTTAGTCAATCTCCAAGTAACTATGATCAACCTCAATAAAACGTATAATACATTGCAATTTCCTTACCTTTAATAACCTGGTCAGGCTGTGTACAAAGGGGTGTTATAGGATTTGTACAGTCATTGTCGTAATCTCCAGAAGCTCTAAAATTATGAATTCCCTTCAATGTCTAAGGGAACAAAATTTGTTATATTTAATAATTTTATAATCTACAACTTTATGAATCTGTTTAAAGTGGCAAGAAAAATAAAGTTAAAGAACAAACAAACAAAATCCCAACAACCACAACATTAACAAAAAAAATACTTAGTTATAAGGAGCACAATTGTCTACCATCATTTAAAAAGAATAAATACTGAGAAGGGAAAATGCTGTTCTTCTGAAGAGAAAACTGGGCACAAAATAAGTACTCTTCCAGGTAGTTAGACTGATCTCAAATTGGCACATTGAAATTTGTACTAAATACAGAACAGTTTTTACAAGTACAGAGAAAGACTACCTAACCTGCACAAAAACAGGAATAAATGGAAACACCTTCTCCTTTGTTATCCAAGTAGAACTTCTGAAGAGTTCTCTCTGCTTGTGCTTTATTTCCATCCCAGTTGCCCATGCCATGAAGAAAAAGGAAATGAACTTGAAAGCACACTTTTCTGCTTTCTCTTATGTTTAGAAAAACTAGAACCCTGATACATTTCCCCATTGTGCTGGTACCTGGGCTTTTTTTTTTCCAAATGCAGCCTCATGCGGCCAGGAGCTGTACTAACGTTTATTGGTTTATTGGGCAACAGTGCCTGGTCAAAACACAGCAGATGTCCATCTTGGCTCTGAGCAGAGGTAAGCAATTCATTTCAATTGTTACCTTTATTTTAGTACAGTCCTTAGGCTCACAACTCACAACTGCATTCATAGGGGCTTTCAGATTTTTGCCACAGTCCAAAAGCAGGCTGAGAGTAGGGGTCATATCGAGCATTTGCTACTGCTGTCTGGCAGGTTTGTGATAGCAAAACACATGTGTAAACCCTGGCCAGGTGTACAGTTGCTGTGTTGGTTTGAAGTTGTATGGACCCCAGAAAAGCATGTTTTTAAAGTTAATCTATTCTTGTGGGTGTGGACCCATTGTAAGTAGGATCTTTTGGTGAGTAGGATCTTAAGATGTGACCCACCTTGTTCAGGGTGGGTCTTAATCCTCTTACTGGAGTCTTTTATAAGAGAATGAAATTCAGACCGAGAGAGAGAAAACCACAGAGACAAGAAGCTGGAAGCAACAAAACCTGGAAGATAAGGGAGAGACTAGCAGACACCACCATGTGCCCTGCCATGTAACAGAAGAGTCCCAGATCACTGGCAACTGGTCTTTAGGAAGAAGGTTATCACCTTGATGATTACTTGATTTCATGGCCTCAAAACTGTTAAGTTTTTAAGTTAATAAATTCCCATTGTAAAAGCCAAGGCATTTCATGGTATCTGCTTTGAGCAGCTTAGCAAACTACAGTGGTGGCTTGCTTACCCATTTATTTACCGTAGATTTGGTTGTTGCAATCCAGATTGCAGGAGGGGGATCAGCTGATCTATCAAGCTCCATCTGAAAACAAAGCACAAAAATGTTACTTTGTGGAACATCAACTCTTCTGAATTGCGAGGACTAGCTATGTATTAACTTCAACTCCTTAATTTTGCATTTGCATTTGCTTGTTGATTATATCAGGGCATGTGTTAAAAGCCAGGTGTGAACAGAAGAGTGGAGTTTCTTTACTAAGGAATTCACAGCCCTATAAGAATGTAATAGGGGTCACTTCTTACCAAAAAATAGTGACTAAAAGTTTTACCTATGGTTTCTTTAAGGAAGCCATTGGGTACAGCCAAAAGGATGAAGACTTCCCATAACTGTTTGGTCTTGCTAGTCTGGTTTTTATGTGCTTTCTTTAATAACTAGGAAATACATTTCTTTTTCCTCTGGAAATATTTGTAGTAAAAAAACATTTTAACATGGCAAAAGTAAAAAGTACACTGTAATTCACCCGTCGTCTGAGGACAGGACACATGAACAGCTTAGTGTGCATTCTTTCAGATTTTTAAAATACTAAACACACATACACACATACATACGCACACAAGTATATATTACACAAAAAGAATCACTCTACTTTACCCACTACTCCTCCTGCACCAGGAAATTTCAGGTTTCTGGAGGAGTGGGGACAACGTTGGGTTTCTAGCTAACTAGAATCCTTACAGGTCCAAAGTGATGTTCCTCATAACCCATGGTTATGTCTGAACTTAAGTTCTTTAGTTTCTTTTCTCCACAGCCAAAAGATTCTGGCAGCTGCAGAATTCACAACGCAGAGTGTTTCTCCTCCACTTGTCTCTCTCCATCAATCTGCCTTCTATATATCTGTGTGACTGTGTCTGTATGATTCTTAATTCAGCCTCAACTCTCATGCTTCCCTAAAGGATTACTGGTTTTGCTCCTTAGGTTATGCTACCTATTTTAAAGAACTGTACTTGATCAGTTTGTCTGATCTCTTAGGCCATAGGCATCCTCTCAATTTTTAATGTGACTTCCATTGCCTTTATCAGTCCTCCTCCTTTACTGTGCTGAGGGATTTCAAATGTCAGTATTGTAGATAATGGGTGTGCTAGTTTGAATCTATTACGTCCCCCCAAAAAAGCTATGTTCTTTTAATGCAATCTTGTGGGGGCACACTTACTATGGGTGGGATCTTTTGATTAGGTTGTTTCCATGGAGATGTGACCCACCCAACTGCAGATGAGACCTTTTGACTAGATTACTTCCATGGAAGTGTGACCCCACTCATTCAAGGTGGGTCTTGATTAGTTTACTGGAGTACTTAAGGGAGTTCGGGAGCCAATGCAGACACAGACACTTAGAAAGGCAGACTTGACAGTTGGAGATGCTAAGCTAAGAGATGAAACCCAGAGTTTTCCCTGGAGAAGAGAGAACCCCCATTCGCTTAGAGAGAAATGCTCTGGGAGAATAAGCAAGGATGCACAGGAGCTGAGAGAGAGAAGCTAAGAAAGACAGAAGCCCAGAGACATTCTGGAGAAAGCCGTTTTGAAACCAGAATCCAGGAGCAAAAGACCAGCAGATGCCAGCCACATCTTCCCCGCTGACAGAGCTGTTCTGGACACCATCAGCCTTTCTTCAGTGAAGGTATCCTCATGCTGATGCCCTAGTTTGGACACCTTTATGGTCTTAGAATTGTAAATTTGTAACCAAATAAATCCCCTTTATAAAAGTCAATACATTTGTGATATTTTGCATAATGGCAGCTTTAGCAAACTGGAACAACGGGTATGTGCAGTTCTTGTTTTCCTTGTTTCTGAGAAAAGGGGGTAGTGCTATCTTTATGCTTCCATTTTTAATTTGGAAATGTATTGTTGTTTTAAGATGCAGTTCCTTGATTATCACTGAGTTTGAGCATCTTGTATGTTTACTGGCCATTTTTTTTTCATCTTGGCTTTACTTTTAGCAGGCATAACTATGGATGGCTACTAAAGACTTCCTCAGGTACCCTTTACCAGAGATCCTGATTATCAGGACCACTTTGAGGCAGTGATGGTTTCAGTGTGAACCAATTTGTTTCCTCTTCTTCAGGAGCACTCTACCTATTCTTGAAGCAGTGTACACATTTCCTGACTAACTCTGTTTTGCTGCCTCCTCACAGATTACCTTAATTCCTCATATTCCTCCTCTTAGGGATAGGTTAGAAAAGCCAGGCAACCTCAGGAGCAAATGTGGGATGATCTCATTAGAATTCACCAGTGGAAGAGCCTTGTATCTCTGACAAACCCAAAAAGTCATCACAATTCCTTCTTAAGGGTGACTTTGAAAAATGTTAAAAAAAAAAATAAAAAAGGCAACACACAAAACCGCCCCAGCATGGTCCCCCCAGGTATCTAATATTGACACTTTTCCTTCCAGACAGGTCCACCACTTTTCTTTGGACTGTCAAGTTCTACCCATGATGAGATATCTTTTTCACAGCCCCACAGTTGATCCATGTTTTAATAAAGATTTTGCTATATTTGACTAATGTGTGTCTTAATTATAAAACTAAAATACATGACATACCTTGAGAACTGGTGCTTTTTCTTCACAAATTAGCACCCTAATGTCCGGGTTTCTTAGGTCTGTACAGTAAATCTTCCTGTCCCTTCCTCCAGAATACACATGTGTGAAGGCATCATTGACTTGCAGAGCCCACACGCCTTCATCATGGACTCGGTATGTTGCTATACATCTCTGCTGGCCAAGGGACCAAAGGCGAATTGTCCCATCAGAACTGCCAGAAAGACACTGGGAAAAAAGAAAGCTAGGGTGAGACGTCTGCCAAAAAGTTCTTTCTTTCCTGTGCTTTGTACTTGGCCTTTCCCCTGACTCCATGTTGTCAAACACACTCCTCTAACAACCTGTACTTTTGCCTCTAATAAAGGCTGCTGACAAGTAAGACCACAGCTGAAATGACCAAAGGCAACAGTGCATGCTCAAGCAGGGTAAACCTCTGAGCAAAACTGCCTTTATCCTCTCTACCTGGCCATTTGATTACTAATAAAAAGTCCTGCATGCTAGTCCTGCTCAGATTATCTACTAAAGAAAATGGAGTCTGAAAGCAGCTAAAGCAGTCTTTATCAGGCCTGTGCTTCTCAAAGCGTGGTCCCCATAGCATCAGCATCACTTGGGAACTTGCTAAAAATATAATTTCTCAGTTCTTACTCCAGACTCAAAGAGGCAGAAACTCTTGGGGTAAGGCCCAGCAATCTGTTTTAACAGGCTCTCCAGGAGATTCTGATGCACATTAAGTTTGACAAGCACTGCACCAGACCAGCAAGCCTTTGGAGCCCTGGGTCACACCTCCACCTTGCCGCCTCTCTCATGGCTTTGGGTTCCTGATGGCCTGCTTGGTTTCCTGGATTCTACTCATCAGAGTCAAAATAAAGAATATCTAATCCCAGGAGTACCACTCACTGTCTGTGACCTTAGACATTTCCCATATGAGCCTCAAGTTCAATATCAGTTATAAAATGTGAACCCTCAGCATTCAGAGTTAATGTTTGAAATTTTGACAATTTCTGAAGGCTTAGAAGAGTCAACTAACAAGGAACCTAAAGTTAGGCACACAAATTAGGGCTGAGCACACTAAGTCTGACAGAGACAGGCTGAATCAGCCACCTCACATCCGCACTCAACATGTTTGGTGTTCTCTACTAGTTACTGTGGTAACTTGAAGAATAAGATAAAAACTTTGTTTCTTTGGGGGGAAGAAAATGGCCCCAAGGAGGAAGCAACTATAGGTGCTGGTGCATGAAATTAAGTTGGCAAAGAGCATCAAAGAAGAGATGACCATAGAGGGCCTGAAGGTTTAGAGGATGCTTGAATGAATGAGCCTTTCAGGAACGTTACTGGCTGCCCTATGACTTGGAGGGGCTTTAGAACACTGGACATGTTTAATTACATGAACACATACTAGAAGACTCCCCTGCAAGCTGCCAAGAGCATCAGTGGCTTAATCACCAATACCAACTAGCTCACAAGGGAACCAAGAGACTAACCAGCAAAGAAACTGTCAGGATTAATGTCACAAGCAGATCTTCAGCAAGTTGTGTGAGACAACTGTTGCAATCTCATGGGAGAAGGGACAAGGAGGGACACAAAACACAAAACTGTTCAGGATAAGAGGCTACTCTTAGGGGACAAAGCTGTTAGTAAAGCTTCAATCCCTTAGATCCTTGACCATGCATCCATAGAAGAAAAGGGCTTTGGGAGACTTCATAGTTGGCAGTCATTAAACAACTTAAAGGTGATAAGGATGGCAAAGATAATGAGCTGGAAGTCTTCATAGCCTGGGCAACTTGCAACAGGAAAGGGAGAAGTCCCAAATCCAAACTTGCACACAGCTGAAAGCAGATGAGAAAACACCGAGTTGTATCAACCCCAATACAGAACACAAAATAATCTCCGATGGTAGACAGTATTGTTAAGACTGCTAAAAAGCAGGCCCCTAAACAGAGAGTAATCACTTCTGAAATACAATTTTGGTTAAATTCTTTGCAGTATTTGGTAGCATGGTTGAACAATGTCCTGTTATACAGGAATTCTAGTGACTGATACTGTGTAGGGGTTGGAGGGGTCATCAAAACATTGCCCATTACTCTGTACCATTCCAACGGATAAATATGAAGATCCCCCATTCTATGATGTCTCCTGAGACTAGGATAGAATACCCCAAATGGTTCTGCTAAATCAGACTTACAGGGACAGATTCTGTAGCCCTGATCAGGTGCTCTGTGTCTGTCTTTGCCAATGGAGATGAGAGGTGCCACTGTCTTGGACCTAGGTTGCTACTGACCAACAGGAGTGTTTCTAGGATGGTCATTCATGCACAAACGCAACTGCCAACAGAGAGCAGTCAAATGGGTAAGGTAAGTCAGGAGCAAGGAGCAGCCTGTTGCTGAGAACACTGGACCCATAAGCTAGGTTCAGCGGGACTCTGTATTACCAGAGAAACCCTGTGAGTGACACCCAAGGACATGATTGACTTAAACCAGGATGGCAGGCTGTCCTAGCTCCTCAAGCAATTGCCTGAGCAAGTACAAGGGATGAAAAGACAGGTGACTCTGCCCAGTAATGTCAGCACCAAATCAAAACAACTACAGTGGTGACAGAACTCTTTACAGGCAGAACTCCCTTGGGCAGAACTTCAAATACTACGATAAGCTAAATAAGGATCTTAACCTACATCAATGGAAGTGAGGAAACAGGCTGACATTCACTGGATTCAAAAAGAAGAATTTAAAAGTTTAAAAAGAAATAAGAGGAATTATGGGAATAAATGGCACAATATTGGAGATTAAAAAAACACTAGAGGCATATAACATCAAATCTGAACAGGTAGAATGAATCAGTGAACTAGAAGATAGGGTACTTGAAATCATACAGTCAGAAGAAGAGACAGGAATACAAAAAAATTGAACAGTGTCTTAGGGAATTGAGTGACAGCATGATGGGTACAAGAGAAGGGAGAGGAAGCAGAAAGAATATTTGAGGAAATAATGGCCGAAATTTTCCCAACTCTTATGAAAAACATAAACATACATGTCCAAGAAGCACAACATACTCTGAACAGAATAAACCCTAATAGACCTACTCACAGACACATACTAACCAGAATGTCAAATGTCAAAGATAAAGACAGAATGCTGAAAGCAGCAAGAGAAAAGCAATTTGTCACATACAAAGGATCCTCAATAAGACTAAGTGCCAATTTCTCATCAGAAACCATGGAGGCACAAAGGCACTTGTATGATATATTTAAGATACTGTCCTTCAAAATTGAGAGCAACTTTAAATATTCACTGATAAACAGAAACAGAGAGTTCATCAACAAAAGACCTACCCTACAAGAATTACTAAAGGGAGTTCTGAGGTTGAAAGGAAAAGACAGGAGAGAGTGGCTTGGAGTAGTGTGAAGAAAGATCTTCAGGAAAGGTAATTAAAAGGGTAAATGCAAAACCCAACAGTACTGTATCCTTAATATACAACTCGACCCTTCAATTCCTGTAAGAGTCAGAATACAACTGAACAAGAAAAAGACATATTTCCTGATAATGAACAAGCAAAATATAAAGAGGTAATGTGGGACAAAAACAACATAGACGGGAAACAAGGATATGGGAGCAGAGAACATACATGCTACCAAAACTAAGTTATCTTTTCAAATTAATAGCATGTGGATGTAGGTTGTGTAATACAAACATCAGGGAAACCACAAAGAAAATATTTTTAGAATATCCAGAAACATAAATGGGAAAAACAAAAGACAAAAGGGCTGAAGTAAGTACTACCTTTACGGTGATAATACTGAATGTAAATGGATTAAACCCTCCAATCAAAAGACACAGATTGCCAAAATGGATAAAACAGCATGATCCAACTATATGTTGTTTACAAGAGACTCACCTTAGATGTAAGACACAAACAGGTTGAAAGAGAAAGGAGGGAAAAAAGTGTTGCATGCAAATAGTAACCAAAAATGAGCTGGGGTAACTAAACTGAAATTGGACAAGAGAAACTTTAAGTTAAAATTTGTTACAAAAGATAAAGATGGACACTACATATTAATAAGAGGTCAATCCACCAAGGAGAAAAGACAATCATAATTATTTATGTACCTAGCCATGGTGCCTAAAAAACATTAGGCAAACACTGGCAAAACTGAAGGGAGAAATAGACACCTCTACAATAATAGTTGGAGACTTCCATATACCACCCTTATCGGCAGACAGAACATCTAGACAGAAGATCGGCAGACAGAACATCTAGACAGAAGATCAATGAGGAAACAGAGAAATTGAATAATATGATAAATGAACTAGACCTAACAGACATAATACAGAACACTGTACCCCCAAACAACAGGATATACATTCTTCTCAAGTGTACATGGATCATTCTCCAGAATAGACCAATGTTGGGTCATAAAACAAGTCTCAATAAATTTGAGAACTGGAAAATCCACAAATATACGGAGGTTAAACAACACACTCTTAAACAATCAGTGGGTCAAAGAAGAAATTGCAAGAGAAATCAGTAAATATCTCCACACGAATGAAAATGAAAACTCAATGTATCAAAACTTTTACAGGTTGCAGCAAAGGCTGTGCTGAAAGGGAAATTTATAGCCCTAAATGCCTGCATCAAAAAGGAAGAAAGAGCTAAAATCAAAGACTTAACTGCACACCTGGAGGAACTAGAAAAAGAGGAGCAAACTAATCCCAAAGCAAACAGAAGGAAAGAAATATCAAAGATTAGAGAAGAAATTGAGAATAAAAAAACAATGGCATTAAAACCAATAGTTGTTTTTTTGAGAAGATCAATAAAACTGACAAACCCTTAACTAAACTGACAAAGAAAAAAGAAAAGATACAAATAAGTAAGATCAGAAATGAAAGGGGGGAACATTACTACTGACCCCACAAAAATAAGGATCATAAGAGGATACTATGAACAACTGTATGCCAACTAGACAATCTAGACGAAATGGACAAATTCCTAGAAACATAAGAACAACTGGCAGTGACTCTAGAAGAAATAGAAGACCTCAAAAGACCAAAATTACAAGAAAAGAGATTGAATCAATCATCAAAAACCTCCCAACAAAGAAGAGATTGAATCAATCATCAAAAACCTCCCAACAAAGAAAAGCCCAGGAGGACATGGCTTCATGGGTGAATTCTATCAATCATTCCAAGAAGTATTAATACCAATCCTGCCCAAAACCCTTTAAAAAAATTGATGAGGAGGGAATACTACCTAACTCATTCTATGAAGCCAAAACCAAAGACAGATAAAGATACTACAAGAAAAGAAAATTACAGACTAATCTCTCCAATGAATATAGATGCAAAAATCTGCAAAGAAACAAACAAAAAAAACCAAAACAACTTGTAAATCGAATCCGACAGCACATTAAAACAATTAAACCCCATGATCAAGTGGGTTTTATTCCAGGTATGCGAGGGTGGTTCAACACAAGAAAATCAATTAATGTAATATACCACATTAACAAACAGAAGGGGAAAAACCACTGAACATCTTGATTGATGCAGAAAAGGAATTTGATAAAATCCAGCATCGTTTCTTAGGGCTAGCTAGAGCAATTTGGCAAGAAAAAGAAATTAAAGGCATCCAAACCAGAAAGGAAGAAGTACAGCTTCCATTATTCGCAGATGAAATGATACTACATTTAGAAAGTCCTGAAAAATCTACAACAAAGCTACTAGAGCTAATAAGCAAGTTCAGGAAAGTGGCGGGATACAAGAGCAACATGCAAAAATCAGTAATGAGCAATCTAAGGAGGAAATCAAGAAAAAAATTCCACTTATAACAACTAAAAGTATCAAATATCTAGAAATAAATTTGACCAAGGATGTAAAGGACTTATACACAGAAAACTACAGAACTTGTTAAAAGAAATCAAAGGAGATCTAAATAAATGGAAGGACGTCCCATGCGCATGGATTAGAAGACTAAATATTAAGCTGTCAAGTCTATCCAAAATGACATACAGATTCAACACAACCCAATAAAAATTCCAGCAGCCTACTCTGCAGAAATGGAAAAGCCAATTATCCAATTTATTTGGAAGGGTAAGGGGCCCTAAACAGCCAAAGCCATCTTGATAAAGAACAAAGTTGGAGGACTCAGACTTCCTGAACTTAAAGCTTATTACAAAGCTAGTGGTCAAAGCAGCATGATACTGATACAAGGATAGACAAAGAAACCAATGGAATTGAATTGAGAATTCAGAAATAGACCCTCACATCTATGGCCAATTTGTTTTTGAAAAGGGTGCCAAATCCACTCATTTGGGAAAGAACAGCCTCTTCAACAAATGGTGCCAGGAGAACTGGATACCCATATGCAAAAAGATGAAGGAGGACCCCTATCTCATACCATATACAAAAATTAACCCAAAATGGTTCAAGGACCTAAACATAAGAAATACGATTATAAAACTCCTAGAAGAAAACATCTTCAGGATCTTGTGTCAAGCAATGGGTTTCTTAGATGTTACACCCAAAGCACAAACAACAAAAGAAAAAAAGCTAAATGGGTCCTCATCAAAATTAAAAACATTTGTGCATCAAAAGATTTTATCACAGAAGTGAAAAGACAATCTACTCAATGGGAGAAAATATTTGGAAACAACGTATCTGATAAGGGTTTGATATCCAGAATATATAACGAAATCCTGCAACTCAATCATAAAGAAACAAAACAACCCAATTTAAAAATGGGCAAAAGACTTGACTAGACATTTCTCCAAAGAGAATATACAAATAGCTAAAAAGCACATGAAAAGACACTTGATTTCATTAGTTATTAGGGAAATGAAAATCAAAACCACAATGGGATACCATTTTATATCCACTAAAATGGTTACTATTAAAAAAAAAAAAAAAACTACAAGTGTTGGAGAGGATGTGGAGAAATAGGAACTCATTCACTGCTGGTGGGAATGTAAAATGGGCAGTTTGGCAGTTCCTCAGAAAACTAACCATAGAGTTACCATATGACTGGGCAATCCCTCTTCTAGGTATAAACTCCAAAGAATTGGAAGCAGGGACTCAAGCAGATATTTGCATACCAATGTTAATAGCAGCATTATTCACAATTGCCAAAAGATGGAAGCGACTCAAATATCCATCAACTAATGAATGGATAAACAAAATGTGGTATATACGTACAATGGAATATTATTCAACATCTCAAAGGAATGAAGTTTTGGTTAATGGGACAACAGGGATGAATCTTGAAGACATTATGTTGAATGAAATAAACCAGACACAAAAGGACAAATATTGTATGATCTCACTGATATGAAATAATTAGAATTAGCAAATTCATAAAGTTAGAATCTATAATATGGGATATCAGAGGCTGGGTTGGGGGTAGGGAATGGGAGTTAAGGCTTAATTTGTACAGAATTTCTATTTGGGGTTGACTGTAAATTTTGGAAATGAATGGTGGTGATGACAGTACAGCATTGTGAGTGTAATGTAATTAAGTGTAATTAACAACAATGAATTATCTATGTGAATGTGGTTAAAAGGCGGAAACTTTAGGTCTATCTATGTTATTAGAATAAAAATTAAAAGATAAAACATAAGACTGTATGACACCATAAACCCTATGGTAAACAATGGACTACAGTTAATAGTACAATTTTAAAACAGTTCTTTGATGAATTATAACAAATGTACCACTCTAATGCAAGGTGTTAATAACAGGGTGGTATACTGGAAATAAAATACACCCCAATGTACACTGTGGACTATAGTTAATAGTAAAATAATATTCTTTCTTCAATTGTAACAAGGGTACTTCATTAATGCAAAGTGTTAATAATAGGGATTGGGGTGTATGGGAATACTGTGTTTTTTACAAGATTTTTCTGTAAACCTACAACTTCTCTAATTTAAAAGAAAAAAAAAGAATGCAAAAGAATTCAAGAACCCAAGAAAATGTCCTGATTTGCAGACAAGACTATACTCATTGCTTCTAAACATCTTGCCGATAATACAAAATACATATTATGATTCCCGTTTTGCAGATCTGCAAACTAAGGACTAGTAAAGTGAAATCTTCTCTGCAAGGCCACACAATACATTAACACTGAGCTTCCTCCACATCTCCCAAAGCCTCCACAGTCCTCTTATAGCCAGGTTCTGCAAAATAATTTCCTTCCATTGGCTTGTTCTTTAAATCTTCCTTTCACCTCTGGAGGTAGACAAAATGCAAGCATGTCTGGCCTCCACAAAAAAGTTCCCATCATGCAATTTCCACAGGAGTAACGGATGGTGTTTCCCACCTCATCATCTTTCTAATCTCCCTTTTATAATCCCATCACAATCAATTCCATCCAGCCCTGGACTTATCAGTGCTCTCTGAAAAAAATGAAATGCTGCTCAATTTTTCTCATTTTTTAAAGCATCTATAATGACGATAAATTATTTTTCCACTGCTACAAAAAAAAAAAAAAAAAAAAAAAAAAAAAAACAGAATTGTGATTTAAAATTCACAAATTATATAGCTGACACAGTATTATTACATGTTCGGATATTACCAAAATAGTTTTCTTTGAAATGCTGGCTCCAAACAAAATGTTAGGAAACTAAAATTAAAGATTATATTCACAGAGTCAACTCACAAGATCTGCCCTGAAGTCATACCCACTATGAAGAAATTTTCTACTTAATACACTGGCAGAAAGCAGTCAATACCAAAGCTTCCTTCTTCTTTACACAAGGTAACGTTTTAAACTGGTTTAGCATATAAGTATCATAACTGCACTAAGTCATCTGCATTAGAATTATTCTGAAGGAATTCCTTGTTCTGCCTTTATTTAAAAGTGATGCAAATACAATATAATTTTTGAATATTATATGTGCAGTTAATACTTTAAGGATTTAAAAAAATAGCCTAGTTCAACCTATACTACAGAAGGGAAATTTCGGCTGTCTGAAATTTCTGAAAAGGTCATTAGATACTTGTTCAAAAGAAACTGCATACCTGTGTGCCATCTCTATTCAATAGCAATGCTTTTACATTATCCGTGTGCCCTTTGAGCTTCATTAACTTTGCACATGTTCTTGGGTCCCATACCCTTAAAACCTGTGAAATTTTAAGAGTATTACAAAAATTGAGTATATACATGACCAAATTTAAATAGATGACTTGTATAAGTCAAATGACAACAATTAAATTCTAAGAAGCAAATACTGCCTCTGTCAATGGACACTGTCTAAGGCTCCCAACCTTTTCGAGTAGGAGGAAACCTATCTAATGTCAGAAAATGTACAGGAATACCCCCAACCCCACCCTATTCCACCTCCCCATACATGGCAGTAGCTATAGCCTTATTTGTACAAATAAAAATTTCTAGCATCCACCAGGCAAAACCACTGTCAATATACTTAATAATTGCACAGATTAAATTATTTTGGTTTCTTTGTTCTCTAGTATTCAAACACCAAATCATCTTTAAGGTCCCCCTTACCTTCTCAGTGGAGCCTGAAACAATGATTGTTCCCAGTTGATTCATTGCCAGGCTATAAATGGAATCTTTGTTCCCACTTAGAGAAGAAGCTATTAAGGATAAATGAAGCTCAATGTTAACAAAATTATCAGCTGCTGAATAGCTAGTCAGCAAAACTGCTGCTGAATAGCTAGTCAGCAAAACTGCAAGTTTAATTACCCAATTTAAAAATCTTATCTTTATGACTGCTTTAAGGAAAAAAATGTACTTCTAATAGAGATGATTCTAAGCAATAGTACTGTTATCAAAATTTACATGCTTTCTGGATGTGAGTACATACAGGAAGTGCTCAATAAGTATTTGCTAAATTGAATTACACTGCCATGTAAAAACTATCCACATAAGTAATGTACTTTTAAAGATATAGATGTGCCAATAAATATGAAAAATGTTCAATCTCATTAGAATCCAGAGAAACACATATAAAAACAAAAAGAGTATTTTTATTTTCCAAAACAAAAAATAAGGTAATACTTAATTCTTGAAAAGAGTACAGTAAAATGGCACTCTCATACATTACTTATGGGAGGATAAATTGGTACAACCCTTCTGGAAGGAAATCAGGCAATATGTAGAAAGCTTTATAATATCTTTGGTTTCAGAACTAAACATTACTGAAGTGAAAACAGTTGCATATAAAATTGTCTATACAGTATGATTTAATTTTACAGTAAAGAATAAATATAAACACACAAAGAAGTTACGAGAAGTAGAGGAGTTAATACATGTAAAGTGCTTAGAAAAGTGCCTGCTTATTTTCAGTGCTCAATAAATGTCAGCCATTATTGGTATTATTTCTATAATCACAAAAAACTTGTGTAAAATCCTCTCTCAATTCTAACAAAGATGTTTCTGTAGCAGAATTTGTAATCGCTAAGCCTGGTCTTGACATTATGGTAATCCCTGTTTTTTTCGGTTTTTGTTTTATGCTTTGATTTCTTCCATTAGTGTGTCTTTTGGGCAAGCCTTACATCTATAGAGTTAGAGCTGAATGATGTGTCACACAGGCCCCAGCAGAGACCAGCTGCTCAAGCAATGAGATAACATACATGTGAAAACTCAGGGCAAAGAACAAGGGGAGTATAGTGTTTAGTCCTCAAATATTTCCTGGCAAATAGGCCAGAACAAAATTCAAGAAATTATAAGCATCAGTCGCCCAACTTGCATACTAGGTTACACTGGCAGAACTGTTTTAGCTATGTCAATATGAGTACTTCATAGCCATGACAAACTGGACCTATAAAGTAAGAACCTAGGTAGCATGGGCCCATGTCCTGAACATATAGACTTCCAGGACAGGTTTAGCCAGAAATGTGTTCTTAAAAAAGTCCTTTAGACAACCGACCTAGAGGATTCTAGGTAGGTCCAGCCAGGCATGAGGCCAGTTTTAAGTCTAGCCTGTATCAGTCTGATCCGGGAGCCTGAGATTCCTTAGTTGATGAGGAATCCAGGCTATTAAGTGGCTGTAAAGGTCTCTGAATTGCCTCTAGAACACCTTTGTTTCCCCGGACTCTTCTCAAAGTGGCTGGATTATCTAGGGCTACTCAGAAAGGGTCCCTCAAATTAGCACTGAAAATCTTTTATTCCTTTCCTCTTGGCCATTAACTCAAAAGCTCTTAATATACAGCAACACTTTTAAAAGTCAGAAACCATCTACTTTTTCAGGTAAGCACCACCTCCATTAACAATATCTGCTGAGTCTGTGGCTTTGGGCCAGGTAATGCTGTGGCCCAGGTTACACATGATAAGTTACCATTTTTAGACTGCAGTGAGGAACTAGTTCCTTGCTGTTCAATAATACTCTTGGGGGCTAGAACGCTGTAGGTAGAAGCACTCTCAAAATACAAACCACTGTCTTGATGCAATCCTATCAAAGATGTTTTATAAACCATTCTTTATTTATGCCAACCAACTTGTATCACTTTAAAAGATAATTTTTTCAAATGACTTACTTGTGACAGTGTTATTTGATGCAGTCAATGCTGTTAGAGTATTCACATCCCAAAGAAAGATCTGTCTGTCCAATCCAGCTGATGCTACCAGTTCTTTATCCTTGGCATATGCTAAGGCTTTTACATAATCCTGTAACAAAACAGATATACCATGATGTACCCTGTAGATCAATAAGAAAATGAGCCACACAATGTACTGAAATACAAATATTATACTAAAGACACTGAAAACTATTATTAGTTGTTTTACCTTATGTGTCCTTAATGTTGACATGCAAAATCCCTTATGTGCATTCCATACTTTTACTGTCGTGTCAGAAGAAGCAGATATTACTAGAAGAGGCAAAGAATTAACAAACCCCTTAGTAGTATGATTTATAACCAATGTAAAGACATGTCTTAAAACAATGTAAATATTTCAAATTAATGTTCACACACATACATGTATATGTACTTGAATATTCACAATATTCATAACATCTTTTCAAACATCTGTTAATGTTCACAACACATCTCAAAGCTCTTTCTAGAGCCTATTATATTTTGCCTCAAATACTTTTTTGAAATAGGCAGGGTAAATTTTTTTTAATATTACAATTGAAGGCTCTACTGATATAATGGAGAAAATTTTTTTGTAACACATACTGCAAAACCAAGAAATGAATCTTACCAAAATTGGAGTAAAAAGAAATATTAACAAGGCTAAAAAAGAATACATAGTGCATGAGTCTATTTATATGTTATTCAAAAGCAGACAAAACTAATCTATAGTGTTTATGAGTCAGAAGATCAGTTACCTTGGACCAAGAGGTAGTGACTGGAAGAGGGGCACAAGGGGGCTTCTGGTAATGTTCTGTTTCTTGATTTGGGTCCTGTTACATACGAATCCTCTCTTTGTAAAAATTTATTCAGCAGTACTCAAGATTTGTGTGCTTTACTATACGTATGTTATACTTCAATTAAAAAGCTTACATAAAAAAATGACACATTATCAAATTGAATTCAAAACTTCCAGAAGCCCAATAATCCAAAGAAATACTTACATGTTTTCCCATTACAACACAGTACAATGTCGTTTACCCAATCGGTATGGTGTTCCATAGATGCTATATATGGATCTTGCTGAAAAGAAAAACGCATGAGAGACATCAGTTATATTAACAGATGAAACATATCACAAATTATAGATATGTTTATATTCTTCAATTAACGTAACACACTGCTCTAAGGACAAGTGAATTCAAGGTAGAATTTCACCAAACAGGAAATTCTTTTCCAAAACTGTTTTATTATAATGAAAGCCTAGGTTTCCAGGACAAATGCATAATGTTTTCCCTTGTGGCAGGAAGTGCTATACAAAGGAGTTTACCAGCAAGGACAGAACTTAAATCTGCAGAGGGATCGGAATCAGTGATAATGAAGGCCCACAGGAGATTGCAGGGACAGAAATAAGTCTGGTGAGTGTCCTGAGGAGCTGGGCCTGACTGCAGAGGGAAATAAACACTTGCTTTTAACTTCCTACTGTTGTTTTTTACCTTCTGAATTAAATGTCTTCCTCGTGTTATCTATGGTCCTTCAGAGAAGGAACGGAAGCCAGGGGCTGAGGGAGTGTACCATCTGTACCACCATTTCAATCCAGTAACCTGAGTGTTTCTCCACTCCTGTCACCTGGCTTAATTACCAGGAGAGGTCTTTTAAAGAAGAGTATTTAGTTATAACCCAACACCTAAGACAGGCAAGTTCAAGACACATCATAGGAAAAGAGAAAGGCTCTCCACAAGTCTGTTTGAGAAATGATGCTATTCAATCTTAGCATTAAATGAAGAATGGAATCAAGTTGTTTGAGGTCAGGAAAGGCAGCTTTCCAGATTATTCCAGGTTAGTTCTTGTGAGTAGTTTCTCTAATTTGTTTGAAATATTCTACATTTCCAGGAAGGTGATATTTCAACTCAAATATAAGTACCAAAAAACATTCCAAAGCCAAATATAAATGGCTTTCTTACTTTCTATGCTTTTGACATTAGGCCACCACTGTTACAATTGGTTAAATAATTTAAAGCCTGCTGAACCGAAGTTCGTTTAAAGAAACATTACCCAACATCTATGTAAAGTAGTGGTTCTTCTCATGGACTGAACAGCAGATTTACAGAGCTTGCTAAAAATATACAGAAAGAAACACACAAAGAAATACAAGGCCTAGCACCACAGTTTTGGTTCTAATCCCTTGTCACTCACTAGTCATTTAACCATGGGGCTCTCTCAGAGTGGTTCCTTATCTATGAAAATGGATCCTAGCAGCTGTCTTGAATGATTATTGTGAGAATTAAAATCATATTGGATACAAAAGTGCTAACAGTGTCTGGAACAGAGTAAGCGCTTGATAAATGCTTGGTTTCCTTCCTGCCATCTTTTTTCCTATGTCATACACAACACAGGCATTCAAACAAAATACTGAAAGGTTTCCTTTCCATTTGACTGCAGGTTTATCTTTACATATATTTATATCCTGTCCCCTGTTCAAAAAAAGACTTTGATGTTCCTGAAGAAGGGAAGTACATTGTCTTCATATTTTTACACCAACCCTGTATTATCTAATAAGGCCCTACAGGTTTTGTGGGGACTCTAAACTACTTTTAAATGAAGAAATCAAATATTTGCTCAAGATTAATTATAAATGTAAAAGCATATTTAACCTTTTTTAAGTAGCTCTGGAAAGGGTTGCCAAGGGTTGGAACATATTTAAAGCAGAAAAATGGACTGTTGAAAGTAAACTCCCTTAACAGACAAATCTCTTTGTTCCTTTGCAGCACAGAGCTCTTACCACAAACCCAGTTTACAGTCCTTGCCTTTCGCAAAACAACACTTCTGAAACTCCCCTATGGCTGGTTTTCTCAGAGGCTTACAGAACTTTGGTTGTAAAGTCTTTATAGAGTGTACCAAATAACTTTGCTCACAAAGATTAAATATAAAGCTGTGAAAGGTGTCATATTAGATGGTGAAAGCCAATAGTCCAAAGTTTACTCCAAGTATAGAACTAAAATGAAAACTCAGTTTCCACCTTACCTTGTGCTGATTTACACTCCATATTCTTATGATGGAGTCTCGACCGGCTGTGAAGAGTCTATTTAGTGCTGGATCTAGCTGCAGGGCATTGACTCCATTTCGATTGTACTTCTCTACTTCATCTCGAATAACATAGGAAACCTGATAAATATGCCAACACTTGCTTTTTAGGAAGTTATAAAACATGCAATAATAAAATGTAGCCCATTAGTGGCCAATCTGGAATTCAAAGTCCCATGTTTTCCAATAGAAAACTTATTTTTCAATACAAAAAAATGTAATTTTTATTTTACTCTATAAAGACTGAAGGGCTGAGGAGAAGAAACGAATGATGCTGAATTACTGCAACTGCCTCCTAACTGGACTCCTCTCTCCTACTCGTTTGTCTTTAATCCATTCTTTACCAAAGCAGCTGGAGTAATCTTTAAAAAATATAAACTGGAACGTGTCTCAGCCTTGCTCAAAAACTGGTTGCTTACTACTAGACTCATGATTTGATCTGCACTCCTTACATGGCCTAAAGGACCGTCTCTCCTACCACTCATTCAGCTTTGCTCATTGTGCTCCAGTTCCTTATACATCCTGTGCCTCCAGACCTTGATGCAATGCTGGTCCCTTCTGCTTGGAAGCTCTTCCTCCCACTCACTGTCTGGATAACTCCTACTACAGTCTTCAGGTTTCTGTTTAAATGATGCTTCCTCAAAAAGGCTTTCCCTGAGCCACCAAGCAAAATGCGGTTTTGAGTTCCTATAACACACTAAACCTTTCCTTCAGGGCACTTTCCCCTATTTATCAACTGTTGGTGACCTCTGTCTGCTCCACCTGAAAACCCAAGAGAATCAACCAAAAACAACTACAAATTAAGAAATAACATCAACACTCTGGCTGGAGCCATAAGCAAAACTTTTAAATTTAATGAAATAACCAGCTAAAAAATATAATGGGGGGGGGGGACCCATTTACAACAGCAACAAAAATAAAGACTTAGAAATATATCTCTCAAGGAAAATACGTAACTGACAGGACAAGGGACATAAAAGAAACATTGGAATAAAGAACACATGCCGTATATAGCACAGGAAGAGTAAAAATTGACAAAATAAATAGAACAGTGTTTTGGGTTTTTTTTAAATACCCAGAACATTTTTTTAATGAAGACAACTGGGAGGATATCCTTTAAAGAGCTTAAAGAAATATTACAAAATTACCAGAATTATAATGGAGTTCCACAACAGACATAAATACAAAGGTCAATAGAATAAGATAAAATTTGGAAACATATTTTCTATTATAAATTTCCCCTTTGATACAGTGTTTCAAACTAATGAGGACATGATAAATCATCTAATAAATTATCTAGGAGCATCTAGCAATTCTACTGGAAAAATTATACCCCTTATACAGGTTTTAAACCAAAATTAATTTTCATATGGATTAAAGATGGAAATTTAATAATATAATCATAAAATACTTCTAAAAGGACAGATTAATATTTAAATTGTCTCTAGAAAGAGAAGGCCCTTCTCACATGACAAGACAGCAATCTTTACAAAGGAAAAGAGCAAGGATGATCTGATGAAATACAATTCTAAAACTTCTGTCATGTACACGAAGGTTCATAACCACAGCATATTCATAGTAGCCAAAAAGTGGAAAAAAATCAACTGTCCATAGACTGATGAATGCATAAACAAAATACGGTGCAGCCATACAATGGAATATTATTCAGCCATAAAAAAGGATGACGTACTTATACACGTTACAATATGGGTGAACTTTGAAAATATTTTTCTAAGTGAAGCCAGACAAAAAAGGCCACACATTACATGAAATCTTCTAAATAGGCAAATCCAGAGAGTCAGTAAAGAGATTAGTAGTTGCCAGAGGCTCAGAGGAGAGAGGAATGAGGAATAACTGCTAATGGATGGGTTTTCTTTCTGAGGGGTTGAGTATGTTCTGGAATTAAGTGATCAAGGAATAACTTTGTGAATATACTAAAAAACAGTGAATTGTATACTTTAAAAGGGTAAACTTTATAGTATAAGAATTTTATCTTGATAAAGCTATTATTTAAAAGAAAGTCTACATGTCAAATAAAAAATATGACAAGATACAGTACATGGCAAACAGTTAACTGGGAAAATACTGAAATAAATACGAAAGGCCAAAGTTTACTATTGACAATACACAAAGAGCCCTTAAAAACAATAAGAAACTCCACAACAGAAAGAGGAACAAAGATCATGAGATTTTTTTATAAAAAAAATTATACCCAACAAGCACATAATCAAAGATATGAAAATTAATGAGATCATTTTACCTATCATACAAGAGCTTTTTTATAATAAAAATTGCCGTTTTTTTCTGAAGGTAAGTAAACACTGTCATACATCACTAACAGGAGTGTAAATCATTACCTTTTGGAAGAAAAATTTTCAAATATCTATCAAAAGCTCTAAAATGTACAAGCCCTTTGAAATTCTACTTCTAGGAATTTAAAAAGAGGCAGTGTTATACACGCAAATAGACAAGGATGTTAACTTAAGCCAATTTGTTGGGTACAAATAACTGAGATCTACTCAAACCAGCTTAACTTAAAAAAAAAAAAAGGAGAATTTAACATAAGTATACAAGGATACCTAAAAACAGAGCCCAAGAGCAGGAAACATAGTCATGAATTATAAGGCATCCTTAAAATCAAATCAGGACTCTGTTTAAACCTTCCCCTGGCTTTTCAATGAATTGAGAGTAAAGTCCAAACTCTTCACATGATTTGATTCTGCCCTGCATCTTCACAATCACACTAACTTTCCCTAGCTTCTTTCATTAGTCACACTGAACTCCCTTCCCTCCCTTCACATTCTCTGTTCCCAAAGCCGAGCCCTCCCCAACCTGCCCAAACCTCCCCCAGGAATCCTCTTCCCCCAGCTCACTCTTACCCTTCAGGTCTTAGCAAAAAAGTCAACTCCTCTGAAAAGCCATCCCTTATCCACACATACACACACACCTCATCCCCAGTATGATTGTCAGGGTCTCCATTCAAGGTAGAAAGTAATTCTCAGCAAAGTTAAGTTTGAGCCAACCACAAGGTTATCTACTACATATGTGTGATTTAAAATGGCAAAGCATTACAAGAATCCTATTTGGATAAATTTTGGCACACACATCTGTATTATATCTATATAATAATGATTGTTTAATGTTTGATATAGATCTAGACTGACAACATAGGAAGAAGGCCATCATGTATTTTTAAGTGAAATATGCATGGTCTAATACCACAGTGTACAACTGTCACTGCAAATTTTTTTCAAAATACTAAACACATAATATATTTAAAAATAAATACATAAGTCTGAAAGCAATACATAAACAAAACTAAAATCCCTGACTGATGGGATTATGGTGATTTTCATTCTCATGCCTTTTATGTGGCCTGAATATTTTACAATGGAAATATATGACTTAAACTTTAGAATTTATAATTTAACCTTTGTCCAATAATTATTGCCTGTATTTAGAAAATCAAATAGTACTGAAAGACTATAATGAAAAACAATTTTCCAGTCTTCCCCTCACTATACCCAGTCTTATTTCCTAGAGGTAACTGATTTCAACTTGTGGTTGTTTTTTCTGGATAGTTACTTGCATTTCTCTAAACACTGTGCTTATCCAACTTGTTGGTTCATCCATTATCCATAATGGTTCATCCACTATTATGGATTACCTATTTACTCAATGCTAGGATAGATAAGGATGTATTCCTCAAAATCTCTTCCATCCACTCTTCCAATGTAGAGAGATCATAAATCACAATTTATAGTGATTGTAAATCACTCTTTTTGGTTGAATAATCACTGCTTATATTGTGACCGTAATGCTGTCTACTGCCTAACCAAGTAATATATTATGAATACATTTCCTCTCTCAGCTTTTCATTTTTCCTGGAGTTTCTTTCTTTCCTTCTTCAATGTCTTCCTCTACTTTAACTTCAATATTCTTCCGTTGCTGCACCATATTAGATATTCTAGCAAGAACTCCCTATTCCCCCCTTTCTTTGAGAAGGTTTCCCCCTCAGAGCCCTCCATCTTCTCACTCCAATTTATCTGGCTGCCCTCTAGGTCTTCTGGCATGGCTGACAACTTTGGTGTGACCCTTTACTGCTTTCCTAGGTTATAGCCTGTTTCCTGAATTCCAATGCCTCCTCCTTTCTTTGCTCACCCCCGTTTTACTGAAATACAACCTCAGGAATTTAAGACAGTAACATAAGAAAAGGTACATGGGAGGTAACTTAGCCCTTGCATGTCTAGTTTTTCCTCTACCTTTACATTTGTTTTGACAGGATAAAGAAGTTTGTATCAGAAAAAAATTCCCTTAGCTTTTGAAAGCATTGCTCTAGCTTCCTCTAGCATCCCATGTAGCCTCTGAATTCAATGCCATTCTGTTTCACTCAACTTTGAAGTGAACACATTCTCTTTCTCTTCTGCAACACTACCCCTACCCCAAGCTTTCAGGATCTTTGCTTTTCTCTTGTTATGAAATTTGGCCCCTTTATCATTAATTTTGATGTGCACTTTGAAAGTCTTTAAATATACAAACTTGTACTTCAGCTGTGGGAGATTTTCTTAAATCAATTCATTAATAATTATCTCTCTTTTTTCTTCACTGCTCTTGAACTTCCATTGACCAAATGTTGCTCTATTCAAACTGATCCTTCATCTTTTATGTGTTCTATATTATTTATCTTTGTCCTTTGGGTTTACTCTTGTAAGACTTCAATAACTATTAATTTTTTTGGTAAATTTCATGTGGAAGAAAATGGGAACATAACTTCAATAAGGAAATAGTTAAATTACGGTATATCCATTCTATGTGGTCATTAAAGAATGAATATGTACTATATTCACTGATATGTTCCAAGAATATTAAAAATTTGTTAGAAAAAAAAGTCTAGCTGTAGAAAGAAGGAAAACAGGATTCAATTCTTTCAACATATATTGATTAGTCCCTGGTTGCTGGGCATTCTTTATTCTAAATGCTGAGAATAAAGTAGTGAGCACAAGTCCTTGCCCTCTTGGAGCTTACATTCTAGTGGGGGAAAGAGCATACCTAAAAGTGGTGGCAAGTCAAGTGAAGGTTCCCCCAACCCCCAAAATAGGAAATACTTTGCAGGCTGAAGAGAGGAAACTGAAAGAAAAAGTAAAAGTACGAAAGACAGAGGCAATAACTGAATGAACAAGGCACTGGAAAACTTCATTTAGCAGAGCCAAGGATACAAGTGAAGGCTGCCTTAATTTGCTTTCAAAAAAGGAAGTGAGGGGACTATACAAGCTTGGCATGGGAGTGGGAAGCCAGGCCTTCAGCAGCAGGTATGGTTTTGAAAGAGCCAATTAAAGGGATGGTAATAAAGAGAAAAATAATAAAGTAGTCCCTCAGCAGCAAGTATTCAGTTAAATTACACTATAAGAATTTGTAGCTGGCCCAGGGAGTGTTGTTTGATTAATTTCTCCAGCAATTATCTGGTATCCAAAACAAAGAAATCAGATGTGGGGATGATCCACTAATTTGTGTATCTGTCCAAAGATCTGTACATGTCTTTCAAACCTGAATACTCCAAATTATTGGCAGTGTATCAGAGGGTAAAAGAAATCATGAGAAAACCATTTCTTAGATCATTCATTTTATTTGAAGGCAATTGTATTAGTTTTCTATTACTGCGTGGCAAATTACCACAAACTTAGCAGCTTAAAAAACACTTATTTATTATTTCACAGTTCTGAGGGTTGGAAGTCCAGGCTGGGCTTGGGTGGGTCCTCTGCTTAGGGTCTCACAAGGCTAAAATCACTTGGCAGGTTTGCTTTCCTTACGGGTGCCTATGGGAAAGAAACTGCTTCCAAATTCACTCAGGTTATTGGATGAATTCAGTTCCTGCAGTTGGCCTGAAGTCCTGGTTTCCTGGCTGGCTTTCATCAAAAGCCCATTTTTGTTCCTAGAGGCTGCCTGCATTCCTTCTCACTTTCCACGTGGCTCTCTCCTGCAACAGAGTTGAGTCTTTCTCATGCCTAGAATCTCTCTAACTTCCCCTTCTGCTACATCTCTGTGATTTCTTCTTCCAACAGGAGAAAGTTCTCTGCCTTTAAAGATCATGTGATCAGACCAGACTACCAGTATAATTCAGCTAAATCTTCCCATTTTAAGGTCTGTAACCATAAGTACCTCTGCAAAATCCCTTCCAACATGTAATGTAACATATTCACAGTTTCCATGGATTAGGGCATGGATTGTGTGTATGTGTATGCATGTGTCACCTTCTGCCTACCACAGTAACTCAACAAATGAAAACAAATGTGGATCTATTACAGAGTAAATGCAAAATACACATTTTTTAATTTGTAAAGATAAAAGGGGAGAATTGAAAGACATTTTGGGCTCACAAAAGGGCCACTATTCCTCAGGCTCCTCCGGGATGTGCATTAACTTTCATCTTCACTTGGATATCTTTAACTTTCATCTTCACTTGGATATCTAACAGACATCTCAATCATCGCATGATCAAAACAGAGTTCCAAACAGTTCCCAAACAACTAGCTATTCCTGTAGGCTTTTCTATCTTAGTTAATGGCAAGTCCATTCTTCTGTTGCTCACGCCCCAAACCTTGGTGCCATCTTTATTCCTCTGTCTTACATATCACAACCCTATCAGCAAGTCCTGTCAGCAATAACTTCAAGCCTAATCCAGAATTCAACCATTTCTTACCACCCCAGTTGGAACCACCAACATACAGCATCTTATTTTTTAATAGCTTTCTACCTGGTCTCCCTGCTTCTGCCCTTGCTCTTCCGCAGTGTGTTCTTAATACAGCAGCTAGGATGATCCTGTTAAAACACTCGCCTCACCATGACATTCCTTTGCTCAAAAGCAAGCAACTGCTTCCCATCTCACCCAGAGTAAAAGCTAAAGCCCTTATTACCATCTGTTAAGACGCTACATGATCTGGCCTGGAGTTACTTCTCCAATTTGACCTTCTACTCCTCTTCCCCTCACTCACGGGTGCCAGTCAAAAAGGTATCTTTATTGTTCCATGAACAGTCAAAAGTATATTCCCAGCCTAGAACCTTTGCATTTGATACTCTCCTTGGAATGCTCTTCCCCCAGATGGCTGTGTGGCTATCTCATTTCATTCAGATTCTTACTTAAGAGTCATCTTTTCAGCAAGGCTTCCCTGGCCACTTCCCCCTCCCCTGCTGTTTATCACTTTTTAAATAATTTTTAACCATTTAAAACCTATTTCCCCCAATATTTTATTAAGAAAAATTTCAAACATACACAGAAGTTGAAAGAATCAAACAGTGAACATCCATATACCCTTCATCTATATTGTACAATTAACATTTTCTATATTTGCTTTATCAGATCTCTATCCATTCCTCTATCCACTCACTGATTTTGATGCCTTTCCAAGTTAAGATGCACATCATCAATAACACTTCTCCGTAAATACTTCACCAAGTATATCATTAGCTAGAATTCAATATTTGTTTGTTTCTTTTCTTTTCTTTTTTTTTTTCAGGTGAACTGCACAATTCTTAAGCATACCAGAGATACTTCTGACAAGTATCCCAGATCCCTACCAAGATATACAGGACATTATCACCAGCCCCTGTACTCCCCCAGAAAAGTTCCCTTATTCTCCTCCCAGACAACTTCTGCACCCCGATCCCAGGCAAACTGATCTTTTTTCACCATAGATTGGTTCTGCCTGATCTAGAGTATCATATAAATGGAATCACCCAGTATGCACTCTTTCGTGTTATGACACTTAAAGCTATCAGGCTAATTTAGTACATTTCCAAAAAAAAAATACTCCAAACATTGATAATTTCCAAATCTGGATTTTTCTGTCCAACCTTGAGGACCATGGCTTTCTGCTTCATATATATAGTTTAATAGACTGATTTTTTTTTAAGTATTCCAAAAAGTGGTATTGCAAATAAAAATAGGACACCTTTTAGCCCATATTCTCCTAAACCAGGGGTTGGGAAAACATGGTCCGTAGACCAAATATAGCCCAAAACCTGTTTTTGTAAACAAAGTTTTACAAATACATAAACTTACTTGTTTATGTATTATGTATTGTCAATGGCTGCTTTCATGCTGTGATGGAAAAGTTGAGTGGTTAGAAACAGAGACAAGATGGTTTACAAAGCCTAAAACATTTACCATCTGGACCTGCAGAGAAAAAGTTTGCCGATCCTCTCTAGAGAAAAAGTGCAGCACTGGCATAGAAAATTTTAATCACCCATCCTACATAAAAAAGTAACTCATCTTAGACTAATTTGTAAGGCTCTCTCCTTGAGAAGGCAGGATTTGGCATCATTTTACTTCCTTTAAAAAGCCTTAAGGATTAAATACTACCCCTGAGTTGGGAATCAGAATCTGGAGAAAGGACTACACTGAGCTCTGAATAGGTGTGGAATGATTTGACACTTGGCAAGAAGAGGGGTTCAGTAGTAGTAGACAATTGTTGGTTGCCTCTCCACTTCCCACTTCTGCTCCCAATATTACCTTCTAGGCAAGCAAATCCTAGGAGAAATTGTGCAGGGGCTACTTAAGGCACTCTGTTACCCCGGATGGTGTGGTGGGAGGACATGAGGTCTGCAATAGGTGCAGCTACCATGCCATCAAGGGAGGGGAGGCCTGGAGTTGCAGCGAGGACAACTTGTATGCAGCCCAATGGTAAAGCTGACTTTACATCACTTCTTAGGGTAGGGAATCACGTGAGCCTGCTGGATTAAGCTTTGCATGAAATGAGCATTACTTCTTGAGTTTTCCTTTACATGAGTCAATACATGTCTTTTATTACGTGAGCCTGGTTAAGATTTTGGGTCATTTCCAACTAAAATAACCCTCTTGTTACGGAAGGCCAAGTAGTTATATACTTGAACCGTCACTAAGTCCTAGAACACAGTTGTTGCTCCTAACCTGGGTATACTGGTTACTGTTGTCTAACTTCTCCCCAAGAATTCTGAAGCAGGTGAGAGAAGAGGCCATGGTAGAAGGAAAGATGGAGGCAGAGAAAACAACCAACAGATTCACAAAACTAAGAGAATCCTAAAACTAAGGGACTGTCAGAGAGTAAAAAAGCTTGCTTTCATATCCTTGTTACCAGGAAAGGTGATGCACCATATAGTTGAATTTGCATATTTAATTGACTGATGATGTTTGTAACAGTCACAAATCTACCCTCACCCTCATAATCAATTTCAGTCCCCTTAGATAAAGACAGGACATGTACTCATCCTTTATACTTATGTCATTATATCAGTAACGAATAAGCAGTATGTTTGCATACCTCTCCCCTGGCAGTCTGATTATTTAGCAATTATTATAAGTCTCAATGGCTCTTTTTGGTTTACAACTTGGCAAAGGAATTCAGGGCTACTGCTTCCAGGTCCAAGATGCAGACAGCCAAGAGACAAAATATATTTATACCTCTAAGTACTCATACTTGTTTCAAATGGGAAAGACTTTTTATTTATACAGAGCAGACAATATGTTTTAACAAGTTCAAAAATGTTAACAGTGCAGATATTTTAAAGTAAAAATATCCCTGAACTACCCATAATCACATAATCCAATCCCGCCAGAGATAATCACCATTAATATCCTTCCAGACTTTTAGAATACATTATTTCCTTTGTGGAAATGGAACCATACTATGTTGACTTGCTTTTTAGACTTCTGGACATCTTTCCTTTTACATACATACAGATCTAGCTTACCTTTTAAACACTGCAAATTAATCCACCATATAGATATATCATAACTTTGTCAATTTCCTATTGATGGACATTTAGATTTACTCAGTTTTTTATAATGGCAACATTCCTACAATAAACACCCCTTCCCAAATAGAAAATGACATTTGGGTATGTATTTCTGTAGAATAAATTCTTAGAGGAGGAATTGATGGGTCAAAGGGAATGTACATTTAAAATTTTGACAAATAGCAAGTCACAGAACACTGTATACCATGGCTCCACTTAGAATAAGACAAAGCAACGGAAGTCAGGTATATACACAGTGGTTCTCAACAAGGGTTGATTTGTAACACCCCCTCCACCCCCACACACCCCCGGGACATTTGAAAATGCCTGTGAATATTTTTAGTTGTCACAACTGAGAAGATGCTACAAGCATATAGTGGGTCAAGGCCAGGGATGGTGGTAAATACCCTACAATGCACAGGAAATCCACCCACAACAAAGAATTATCCAGCGCCAAGATGTCAACAGTACCCACATCAAGAAATGCTGTTCTAGGATTATTTTATCACATTGCCCACAGTAGCTTTCTTTGAAGTGTGGAGGACAACTATCATTTATACTTTTTTGTATTATTTGTAGCTTTTTTTGCAATGAACATGTACTAGTTTAAAAAACACTTCCATAAACAAACAAAAGTTCTGCCTCATGTCAAGATAAAATCAATCTCTGTGGCTTTTCACCATGGTTCCATGTCTTGGGGAAAAGTTTTGAACACAGATAACAAAGGTCCCTAAATGTTCTCTACTGAAAGCTAATCTTAGTCTTTCAAATGCTCTTCACAGAAGACAGTCTCAAGTCACTTCACCCAGTCTGGTTGCTATATTTATTAAGAACAAGGTGTTGAATTCTAAGCCAGAAACTGCTAGTTTTGTACTTCGACCAGTGAAGACTGGAACTATCACCTCCCTCATTCTACATATGCTGGCTCACATTCAGCTTATTACAACAAACTGTTTCTCCACACATACTCAGTTATTTCACATGTTCCCCATTACGTACTTTTACAATTTCTTTTAAGAGCTGATTTTCCCCCACTCTAGTGTCTAGAGTAACACCATCTATCAGCTCCTGGAGTTCTCAAAGTTATTTATTAGCGCTGCCTAAATACTTAATTACTGTATCCACCAGGAGGCAGTTACATATCATTACTTCAGGCAATCCAACTACAGTACAATTAGTTTTAAGTTACAATTTTGAGTTACATTCTACTCAAAAGGAGACATCCTCACCACCTGGTTTGGATTCTGGTGTTACTTAAATACTATCACTGATGCACTTAGAAATCACCTAACAGGGTCAACTATTTTAGATTCTTACTAGTTCCACTCCACTCAACATACATCCAATGAGTGCTCAGGATGCTGTAGTGATGAATAAGATAAAAACAAAACAAAACAAGGATGTGAACTGCCACAGAGACTTTATGGCCTACAACCTTTTCCAGAGGTTATCTTACTGAAGGAACCCTTGTCTTGACTAGGATTAAAAACTCACTGATTTTTTATCAAAAAAGCCTGGGTGTTTTACTTATTCCTATATCCTCACGATCCTTTGCACACTTTGGGGCTCAAAGTGAGTGCTCAAAAACTGCTTAATGAAATAAACTATGCCGTCACTACTACATAAAATACACTTGCAGGCAAACAGCTGTAACAGGGCTTTTGCTCCCTGCATGGCTTAAAATAATGGGTTGCAACTTTTAAATGTACACAAAAGTGAACTCATGAGAGCATAAAGCACAGAAAGTTTAGCGAACTCTTCACACTTGAACAATAAACTACAGAAACAGGAAAAAAAAAGATTCCAGAATGCAGACTGAAAATGAAGAAACGGTGACAAAATTAAATTCCAAAACAACTAAAATCATAATTTTTCCAGTTACACCAGCACACTTCCACGTCGTTTCGTCCTCACCAGGTGAAAAGCTCCCACATAAGGGGACGCCGAGGCTGTGGCGGGGGTGGGGGTGGGGGTGCTCCCACGTGCGGAATCCTTCTCAGAAACCCCGCAGGGCAGTCCGCGCTCTGCCACGCCCCCGCCTAGGCCCTCTCACTCCTCCACCACCTACCTGCCCGCCGGGAAGCGTCCAGCGAGCGACCTCTGACCCCACCTGGACAGGACAGAGTAACTTGCGGCAAGGCAGGGGGAGGGGAGGCAGGTGGGCGGGGAACAAGCCCATCTCGATCCCCCACAAACAATCCCAGCGGGCGACCGGCAAACCCGGGTACCGAACCCCACATTCCAAGGGTCCCGAGATTGGATCCAGATAGGCCAAGCCGGTCGCCTCCCGCCCCTTACTCAAGCCGTGGGCGCCACAGCCCCACCCCTCGCCGCCGGCCGCTCCCGGTTGCACTCGCCCCGAGCCGCTACCCCATCGGCCGTGACCCACGGCATCTGCTCGCAGGAGGTGGACCAGAGATTGCCAACCACGTCCGGGAGGCCGAGGAGCCGGGCTCCCATACCTGCACTTTCCTCCGCCCTGCCGTGTTCTGCCGGTGATGGGCCGCCATCTTACATGTTGACACTCCTACGTCACTTCCGGAAGTGGCTCGGTTGAGGCGGACGTTCCGTCCCTTCCCTTTCTCCAACGGCAGGTGATGGGCTGAGGGTGAGAGGTGTGGTATTCTCAGGGCGCTGTTCCTCTCTGCGGCCGTTGGCTTTGTGGTGGATTAGATGTACTTAAGAGCAAATTCGTTGTGCAAGTGTAAGGCTGGCGGAGGGAGAGTCAGCTCTGAACCGAGGATACAATTCGAATCGGCTCTGTGTGGCACTAAACCCTGGGTTACGCCACCCTCCGAGGGTGCCTCCTCCAGAGACCCAACCAGGCATAAGAAGAGAGCTGAAAGAATTAATAAGATTAGACCTGGACGGCTGGACTATCTCCCGCAAACTTTCCTTGGTAGCCAAGGGGACCGACTGCAAAAGAAGCGGACCTCATCTTCAGGAGGAGCAAAGTATCTGTTTAAATAAAGGAGATAAAAAGCTGGTGCTGGAAGGCGAAGAGGACACACCAGTTAAAATTGTTCCCAGAGACAACTTCCGCAATTCCAAACCCTGAAGGAGTTAGGCTCACTCTGGTATCTAGTTTAAATCATCCCAAACTGGGACAGTTAGACCCTTCTGGATGAGAATTTTGATTGAGGAGGTTTTCCTGACACTAATTATAGGAGCTGAGAATGGTCAGGCTCTTTCTTGTGGAAGTGAATCCTATAGAACTGCACAGTCCCTTATGATATCCGCTAGTTACATGTGGCCATTGAGTACTTGAAATATGGCTAGTTCAAATTGAGATAGGCTGCAATTATAAAATACCCACTGAATTTCAAAGATAGTGTATAAGAAAAAGGAAAAAAATATATATTGACAACATGTTAAAAAGATAATATATTTACTGGCTTAAAATATATTGTTAAAATTAATCTTTTTACTTTTCTAATGTGGCTTTTAGACACAATATTTAAAATAACATGCAGCTCATGTTTCTAGCAGGTAGTGCTAACATATAGATAATGCTTAGAAAAATGCTTGTCTTGACAAATGGCTTTTTTATTTTAAATTAGTAAGGAAATGTGAATTAAAAGGAGTAGAACCTGTGATGGCAGAAAGCTTCTTAAGCAAAACTGGCAGTGATAACTTGTAGGTAAATTATCTGGCCTTTTATTACAGACTTATTCATTCATTCATATTCATTCATTCAACAAAGTTTTGTGGGTTTTTTGTTGTTGTTGTTGTTTAGCACCTATAAGTGCCAGACACAGCATTATATGCTGGTGATCCAGGAACTGAGGGTCAAGGCTTAGAGTAGAGAGAGCAAGAGGGAGGAGTATGCAGAGGTCACACCCAGCAGGTTCTTTTAGACTGATAGAAAGTTATTGGAGGGATTTAAGCAGCAGAGGAACATCTGCATTTTTTAGAAAAATTGTTCAACAAGTATCTGTTGAGCAGCCAAGATGTACTAGGCTTTGTGCAGGCATGTTGCTCTGCACAGTATGCTGGTACCTGCCAGAAATGTATTGTTGTGTTGATGTAACCCTGGTCAGAGATGGCTCTGAGGAATATTGAAGTTGTGAAATCCTTTTAATGGGCATAATTTCCGGCAGTATATCTTGATGTTCATTTTTGCATGGAAGGAGAGATGGCCTTCATGGTCAATTCATGGTCAGAGGCTAATTGTTTAGCCAGTTGGTAAAAGACATGGAAAAAGCAAGATTGGAAAACTGTGTAATGAGAAAGACTCAGGAGTATGGTGATGGACTTCTCAAATTTATCTTAAGAATCATATGGATGAAATGAATCACCCTGTGGATGAAACTCGGCCTCCTTTTGTTAGAAAAAAGCATTATACTTTAAAAACGCTCACCCGGTTGTGGAGGAGAAAATAATTTATTTACGATCTTGCAAGAACAGATGCACAGCCAGACACATGGCAGGCATGCCAGAAAAAGAAAATGGCCATCATTGTATCCTACCCCTAAGACGCAAGTCCCTCCCGTTTCCCCATTGGCTGGGTACTCCAGAGGTTACAGCCTATCTGAGAGAGCTAACTATCCCACCTTTGAGATTTTGAATTGTGCAGCCTATCAGAGAGAATTAACTAGTGTAAATTTCCCGCCGAGAGTTCCCGCCTTTGATTATACCCCATATCCCTTTATATTCAAGTAACCCTGGTTATTTTTCCCATATAAGGAGCTGGCGCTGATTCTAGGCTTACGTCATGGCTTTCTCTCTCTCCTTCCCTTTACCACGGAGCCTGTTTAAGCCAGTTCTGCCACCATTTTCCCTATTCCATGTTGCCTTTATGTGAAAGCTAAACTTAACCCTTTCTTACACTTTCATAGGTTCAGTGTTTGCTTAGTGGAATCATGAACAAAATGGTGATTATCATAGTTTGCTATGGCTTTTATGGCAAATAACACACAATGGTTGATTTAAGCAACTGGACTTTATTGTCTCATGGTTTTGGAGGCTAGAAGTAAGAATTAAGGTCTTGACAGACCTTACTTTACCTAGAGTCTGTGGTATCCTGGTGCTGGCTTGCCACAACCCTTGGGATCCCTTGGCTTGCATCTCTGCCTTGATCACACAGAAGTCTATCTCCCTGGTCCCCTCTTGTGGCTTTTTCTGACTTCTGGCTTCTTCTGACTTCAGAGTTCTACTTCCATGTTCAATTTCTTTTGCTTATAAGGACTTGGCCATATTGGATTAAGGCTGGTTTTATTATTAACTAATAATAACATCCTCAAAATCCTATTTACAAATGGGTTCATGCCCACAGGAACACAGATTAAGACTTGTGCATGAATTTTGTCAGGAACATGATTCAGTCCCCAACAGCAGTGAGAACAGGATTGGAAACTATGCATGTGATCACCAATCCACTGCTAAGTGTTCAAGTTGCCAGCACAGTGACCAGTCCTGAATTGCTGATCTACCCCATAAGCCAGGAGGATGAGTCAACCCCTGGGAAGCAGGTTGATTCCATTGGCCCTGGCTCCTTCATGAGTGGGTAGTATTTGTCCTCTCTGAAATGTGCTTTTTCTAGATTTAGATTTGTTTATCCTCCTTTCTGTGTTTCTATGCTGCCTTTTGGGGACTTATCAAATGCTTTATACAGTCATAGTGTCTGATACAATTTTGCTTCTGGCCAAGAAATTCATTCTACAATGAAAGAAGAAATTTAATGGGCTGTATCCCATGGGACTCATTGTTTTGATTATGTACTCTGACACCAAGGTCCTGGTCTTATTAAGCTATATTGAAGATGTAGTTGTGGAAGCTTCTGGGCAATAACTTGATGCTGTCCTATAGGATGTAGTATATGCTCTGAACTAGTGTCCAATATGTGGTACTCTTTCTCCCTGTTCCCGTGATCTATAGCTGTATGTATACCACAGCTAGTATGTATACCACAGCTGGTATGTATACCACTATGTTTGGGGGTGTATACCACTATGTTTGGGTATAACATAGTGGTTTAAAACAACTACATTTTCTTTGCTTGCAAATCTGTAATTTGTTTAGGACTCTGTTCAGGGCTTGGAAAGGACAGCTTGACTCCACTCTCAATTTGATGTCATCAGGGACCACTCATCTGAAGGCACAATCTTTCACATATGTGGTGACCAATGCTGCTGAAGGAAGTCATAGATGGCTATTCTCATGATCAGCGGCAGAAATGAGAACTGTCGTCTTTACTCCTGTTTCCTTTTTTGATGTGTCATTTACCCTTTTGTGTATTTTAACTAATATGTGTTCTTCTGTATCCTTTCCTTCACTATTGCATTAGGGTGTGGTACTGTTGGTAAACTTTATTATTTAGCCCATAAATTGTAGAATGTCGATATGAGATCAGGAGAGAACTAGGGGAGGAATAGACAATATCAACTAGAGATCCTGGACTTGGAGATGAATGTGGTAACTGATGAAACATTGGCTTGACTTCCTTGGAAGTTGACAGGGTGAGTGCATCTTTGATTGTATAAAGAATAGTTGCAATATTTTAAGTGGCAATATATCTTTTGAAGTGTAAGCCTTTTTCTAGGTGGACATTTAAAGCTGTAACCTTTCAAACAGGTTGTGCTCTGCAGAAAACATGTAGCTTCTCTGACATAAAGACCTAGCTGAGTCCCTGACCCCAACAGCTGCCCATATGGTTTTTCTAATGCTTATTAATAAGGCAGAGAAGTTGGATGGGGTATATTTTATGCATTCTTATTATTATTTCTAAAATTGCCTACAATGGTCCACGTCTGAATGTCTCCAGAGCTGTATGCCTCAGATGCTCATCCAAACACTGGATGGCAAAGGGGTTGACGGCCACGTCAAACTTATTGACAAAGAAGTGGTGATTACACAGCATCCAGTTTAAGTCAACCATCCCAAAGATGCACGCAGAGCAAACATGGACCCTGCTGCAGGGTGGGTAGGGGGTGCCCTTGGAAACATTATCTTCGAAGTAGTGTCACTTGACAAATCTACCCAATGCATGCATGTCAGATATGTCATACCTTGGGCTCAAGGAGAGCATACCTGAGACTTCTTATATCCTTTGAATAGAGGCCCAGAGTTATTCATCCAGGCTGTATGTGTCTTTTGCCCATTCTGTGAACTTACGGGTTTTTTCATTCTCCAGCACATACCCCACATACTTCCTACTGACTACAAAATGGGCACTGCCTTAAAAAATGGGTGTTTCAAGAGGCGGATGTACTTACTAGGTCCCTTTGTTGGTTAGTTTACCATTAATGACTTCATAATGCTTTTTCCACTGATTCTCTTTATTGAAGGGCATCTTCTCAGTTTCACCTATTAATGACTTGAGCTTCCTGACAATTTCCATGTTGGTTTTAATAGGAAAAACGATACCACAAAGACTGATCAAGCACTTCCAGTCTGCATTCAGCCTGTAGAGATCCTTTATGCAGTTGAGATCTGCCTGAACCTGACTCCATGAAGCATAAACCACGCTCTCCAGCTGACTGGCTGCAAAGACTTACTGACACTGGATACCATGCCCACTGATGCAGCTAAAAAGAAATTGTCTGGTTTTTTTTGTCCACATGAAGGCAATAGAAATTTTGAAGCCTATAGATGGCCCTCAGGAGCCTCTCAAGTATTTCAGTTTTGTCATGAATCACTATAGTATGCAATTAGAAACTCTGCCTCTTCTTTGCTAGGGGATTCTACAATTATTTGTGCCTCCTGATGAAAGAAGCACAGTTGCTGGTCATGTTTATATAGCTGTAGGTTGTCCACTATGGGCATTTTTTACATTTTCACTATTAGCATCTGTTCTAGTTTGCTAATGCTGCCAGAATGCAAAACACCAGAAATGGATTGGCTTTTATAAAAGGAGGTTTACTTGGTTACACAGTTACAGTCTTAAGGCCATAAAGTGTCCAGGGTAGTGCATCAACAATCAGGTACCTTCACTGGAGGATGCCAATGGTGTCCAGAAAACCTCTGTTAGCTGGGAAGGCACATGGCTGGCGTCTGCTCTGGAGTTCTGGTTTCAAAATGGGTTTCTCTCAGGACGTTCCTCTCTAGGCTTCAGCTTCTCTCCAAAATGTCACTCTCAGTTGCTCTTGGGGCATTTGTCCTCTCTTAGCTTCTCTGGAGCAAAAATCTGCTTTCAACAGCCATCTTCAAACTGTCTCTCATCTGCAGCTCCTCTCTTCTCAGCTCCTGTGCATTCTTCAAAGTGTCCCTCTTGGCTATAGCTCCTCTTCAAAATGTCACTCTCACCTCCACTGTGTTCCTTCTGTTTGTCAGCTCATTTATATGGCTTCAGTGATTTAATTTAGACCCACCATGAATGGGTGGGGTAACACCTCTGTGGAAATTATCCAATCAGAGTCATCACCCACAGTTGGGTGGGGCACATCTGCACAGAAACACTCAAAGAATTACAATCTAATCAACACTGATATGTCCGCCCACACAAGACTACATCAAAGATAATGGCATTTTGGGGGACATAATACATTCAAACTGGCACAGTATCTCAAGCTTTACCTTTTCAATTTCATGTCTATCACCCTATAAAACTTTGGTGCAATTAATATCACTAATAGCATCCTCTCCAATCAACTCCAAACATCGCATGCTCACAAATCCGGGCTTTTGATGAACTCTTAAAACTAAGAAGGTGACTAGATTAAAAATAAGAACTAAAAAGTAATATTTGGTGAAATAAGAAAAAAGTCTCCTCCACAGCAACTTCCTCAGCATTTCAACCAACAATTAGGGCCTTTGCTTTGTTAAATCCTGTCTTCTAGGCTTCAAGCACCATCAGTATTCACTGTCTTATCTTTGAAAGTTGTCAGTTTGCGTTTGTTAGTAGTGCAAAGACATCTTTGAAATGGAGGACAGAACTCCACCTAGCCAGCCACTAAGCCCAGCCTGGATCTGCACAGGTGACCTCATCCACCATGAAGATGGAAAGAGATGGTGCCAGTGTTTTACTTTGTTCTGGAAGGGAAAGCACTCAAATGAGCATCTGGCCTCTGGGGTGCAGAAGGGTCTCCAGCAGCACTAAACTCGCAGGGCCACTCCAGGTCCTCTGCTCACCTGCCCACACAGCATTCGTGGTGCTCTGAAGCCATGCCTCCTGACCTTCCTACCTCCCACTTCTATTTAATTCTTTGCCTTCTCTTTTGTAACTGCCAGGAAGTTCATCCTGGCAGAATTCCTTTAACCGTCTCTTAGCATTTCCTGCATGGGAAGATTGGCATCTTTATTCAAGACATGAGAAGCTTTGACACCTATTATGCTGTTCTCAGTATTTGAGAACTCTGCCCAAATTACTAGACAACATGAAAAGTTTAACATCCTAAGGGGAAAAATCTACACACAAATTAAAATGCAATGAACAGAAAAAGTAAATAAGAGTTCTGGAAGACTTCCACTTTTAAATAAACCAGTTTGTTCTGTTAAAACATGTTCTGGAGGTTGATCCTTCTCTGCGCCAGTTACCTGAACAAGTTAATTAGCTTCTCTCATCTTTGGTTTCTCGAACCCATCTCATATGGTTCTTATGACATTAAATGATGTAATCTTAGCATAGTACATGGTATATAGGAAATACTCTATACACTTTAGATATCATTTTTAATAATCTGCTTGTTCAGGAAACATTGCTGAAGTGTTGTAAATTTCCTAGGGTGGACTGTCTCATAAATTTTATGTAATTTAGGCTCTCACTTTTTTTAATGCCATTTTACTGAGATATATTTGCACACCATACAGTCCATCTAAAGTATACTATTAATGGCTCACCATATCATCACATAGTTGTGCATTCATCACCACAATCAGTTTTAGAATATTTTCATTACTCCAAGAAGAAGGAAAAAGACTTCTGGGAAGATGGTGGAGTAGGTGAGGTGGAATGGGCTTCTCCTCTGTGAAAGAAACTAGAAAGGGGCTGGAGGATGCTCAGGACCATGGTTTCAGGGTGTGACTTCCATAGAGGGTCCCCCACAGTACATGGAGGGGACATGGACAAAAAAGCTAGAGACAGAGACTTGAGGCAAAGGGTGAGTTTGTTTGGCTGGGTCTTCCTTCTGGGCCAGCAGAAGCGAGACAACCTCTGGGCAAGAGAATGAGCAGCAGCTCTCCACCCCCATGCACCTACCTTGGTGGTTAGCTGGGGAGGTGATCCTCCACAGCCAGACAGCTGGGAACCCTTGTGACGAAATTCGGGACACAGTGTTTGCTCTCCCCCAATGGAAATCTGAGGAGTACATTGGCAAGAGGCAGGGAAAGGAGAGGGCACCATACCAGTGCATCAGGAGTCCCTCCCTTACCCCAGACACTTGTAGGCTCAAGGCAGGCAGGGAGTGGGGCATGTTGGATCTGCAGGTTGCCCTTGAGAGGACTCCCTGCCTAACTGCTCAGGGCCCATGTTGCAGCCTGAGAGCAGGCAGTTCCCAGTGCACATGGAGAACTGGTGCACTGATTGGTTCTCTACCTGGTTTGGGCTCCACTCAGCACACAAGAGAAGTTCAAGGAAGACCAGCTTAAGAACCCCACTTACTGGTAGGATCGGGAAACTGCACTCCAGTAAGCTGTAGCTCAAGAGGCCACCTGCTGATAGGATTGGGAAACTGCACTCCAGCAAGCTGTACCTCTCCCAAATTATGTATAAATGCTCAAATAATCCTGCGTTTCCCAAAATAACCTTATAAAGACAAGCAAATGTCCTGCAGCCAACAGAAAATCACAAAGCACTTGAAGAATCTAGAAGATACGGAGAAGCCAAATAAACAAATTAAAAAGCTAGAAGAGGCACAAAATTTAGAGCAATTAATTAAAGAACTCAAACAAATCTCCAAAACAACTTCAACAAGATGGCTAAAGACATAAAGGAAATCAAGAAGACTCTAGAAGAGCATAAACAAAAATTCGAAAGAGTAAATTAAAAAAAATAGCAGATCTTATGGAAAGAAAAGACACTATGGATCAAATTAAAAATATGCTAGAGACACAGCAGCAGATTTGAAGAGGCAGAAGAAAGGATAGTGAACTAGAATACAGAGCAATGGAATGCAAACACACACAAGAACAAATGGTGAAAAAAATAGAAAAAAATTGAAATGGATCTAGAGAAATGATGGACAACATGAAGCAAACAAATATAAGAATCATTGGTGTCCCAGAAGGAGAAGAGAAGGGTAAAAAGGGCTAGGAAGAATGTTTCAAGACATAGTTGGGGAAAACTTCCCAACCCTTCTAAATGACATAAATATGCAAATCAAAGATGCTCAACAAACTCCAAATAGAATTAATCCAAATAAACCTACTCTGAGACATATACTTATTAGATTGTCAAATGCTGAAGAGGAGAAAGTTCTGAAAGCAGCAAGAGAAAAGCAATTCACCACATGCAAGGAAAACAACATAAGACTAAGTTCTGACTACTCAGCAGCACCATGGAGGTGAGAAGGCAGTGGTATGACGTATTTAAATACTGAAAGAGAAAAATTGCCACCCAAGAATTCTTTATCCAGCAAAGCTCTCCTTCAAAATTGAAGGAAAGATTGATTTCTGTTTCCTGTGATACCTTGGATCAAGGTCTGAAGTGTTGAAGGTCTCTGATGTGTTAGGGGTTTCATCTCGCTTTTTGTGCTGACTCATGGTTTAGATCATGTTCTTGTAACCTGTACTGATTAATGGCTCTGGGTCAGAGTTAGATGATCACCTATTGTGGATAACCTGCAACCCCAGCATTATGAACTATTTCTGGGAAACAGATGTGGTGTAACCAAAGTGACACCTAATTATTTTGCGTTCACTTATCCTCTATCCAATTGCAGCATCAGGAAATATGATAGCATGTTCAGCATTCTCATTGAAAGTGCAGTCACATTAAGAACCAGTGTTTTTAAATTTGGAGTATCACTGCCCGATACCATGTTCTGTTCCAAGAAAGTTTCCATTTGCCCAGCTGAAAAGTGGGATAGTGATAACAGGTCATTTTGGGAAATACATACAGGGTCAGTGGGAAAGGAAAACTCATCATCATCTTAAGTGGAAAATGTGGGGATCAATCCAGGAGAGTCATTTTGGAACAGATTTTCCCTTGTTGGATTATATAATTTTCTTATCCCTTGCTCTAAGGAAGGAATTAAGTTATAATTCCAAAGTGTGAGGCAAGTTTACTAACTCTTGTATTCTGGCTACATTGAGGATTGTACTGACTCTTGGAAGTTGGACTAATGCCTATAGATATAATCTTTTATCTTTTAAAGAATATTTTAAATGAGTTTTCTCTGTAATTCATGTTGATTACTTCTTTCAATGAGGTAATAGAGAATCCCCAGATATTAAATTTGAAATGAAGATATTTTTGTTTTGTTTTGTTTTGTTTAAATTCAGTTTTATTGAAATATATTCACATACCATACAATCATCCATGGTGTACAATCAACTGTTGACAGTACCATACTATAGTTGTGCATTCATCACCCCAATCTATTTCTTGAACATTTTTCTTACACCAGAAAGAATCAGAATAAGAATAAATAATAAAAATAAAAAAGGAACACCCAAATCACCCCCCATCCTACCCTATTTTTCATTTAGGTTTTGTCCCCATTTTTCTGCTCATCCATCCATACACTGGATAAAGGGAGTGCAATCCACAAGGTTTTCACAGTCACTGTCACCCCTTGTAAGCTACATTGTTATACAACCATCTTCAAGAGTCAAGGCCACTGGATTGGAGTTTGGTGGTTTCAGGTATTTACTTCTAGCTAGTCCAATATATTAAAACCTAAAAAGTGTTATCTATATAATGCATAGGAATGTCCAACAGAGTGACCTCTTGACTCCATTTGAAATCTCTCAGCCACTGAAGCTTTATTTCATTTCATTTCACATCCCCCTTTTGGTCAAGAAGATGTTCTCAATCCCATGATGCTGGGTCTAGATTCATCCCTGGGAGTCGTATCTTGCATTGCCAGGGAGATTTATACCCCTGGGAGTCAGGGCCCACCTGGGGGGGGGCAGTGAGATCACCCACAAAGGTGGCTTAGTTAGAGAGAGGGCCACATCTGAGCCACAAAGAGGCACTCAGGGAGATTCTTAGGCACAATTATAAGCAGCTTTAGCCTCTCCTTGCAGCAACAAGCTTCATAGGGGCCATCCCCAAGACAGAGGGCTCAGCACATCAAGCCATCAGTCCCCAATGTTTGTGAGAACATCAGCAACAATTCAGGTGAGGAAGTCCAACACCTCTACATCCTCTCCCAGCTCTTCAGGTGGGCCCCGAATATATATTTTTATTCTCCACCTGAATTACTTTAGGATGTGTTGCTATTTCATTCTAATCTATACAGACCTACGATAGCTCACTTCCTATTAAAAGTTCCATGTAATTGTAGTGTTCGAACAAATTGACTGTAGAAGTTATATTGTTTAGAAAATATAGATCCTACACCAAATATAACATCTCTTCCCTTGGTCTCATATGGAAGTTGAAGTTTTAACACACAGTCAGTTTTAACCTTTACCCTTTGGCCCAATTTGCTCTAGTCTTAACCAGATCTGCTTTATTCATATCTCTAATTGAAGTCTGGGATCTATTTCAGCTTTTTTTTTTTTTTTTAAACAGTTGCTGTATGTGTTAATACTGATATTCATATCTGCCGAGCTCTTGCTCTGAGTTTCAGGTGTAACACAGATACCCAGTGTTCCAGAGAACAATCAGGTTATACATTAAGGGATCAACATCTCAGAGTTTGGAGATAGGCATTACAATTCAGGAATAGATTTGATGGCTATAAGAGCTTACAATCTAGGGACCATTACAGTAATCATTTCCCTGTTAGGCTGTGCTCTAAGATTCAGTTCTGAATTTACACGTTGTAGTTAGTCCATATTAGTGAGGCATTATAGTGTTTGCCTTTGTTTCTGGCGTACTTCACTCAACATGCTGTCTACAGGATCCATTCACCAATTTGCCTGTCTCACAGCTTCACTCCTTCTTGTAGTTGCTCAATATTCCATTGTATGCATATACCACAGTTCACCATTCGGTTCCTCAGTCAGTGTACCCTTAGGCCACCTCCACCCATTGCAAATCATGAATACTGCTTCCATAAACACCAATGTGCAAATGTCCATTTATGTTTCTATTCTTGGATCTTCCAAATACATACCTTATATTGAGGTTGTAGGACCTTATGGACCCACATACTTAGCTTCTTGTGGAGCCACCACGGTGACCTCCAGAAAGGCTACACCATTCTGCCTCCTCATCAACAGTAAATAGGTACATTCCTCTCTCCATGTTTTCTCTAGCACTTTTTTTATCTTAATTTTATTGAGATATATTCACATACCACGCAGTCATACAAAGCAAATCGTACATTCAATTGTTCACAGTACCATTACATAGTTGTACATTCATCACCTAAATCAATCCCTGACACCTTCATTAGCACACACACAGAAATAACAAGAATAATAATTAAAGTGAAAAAGAGCAATTGAAGTAAAAAAGAACACTGGGTACCTTGGTCTGTTTGTTTGTTTGTTTCCTTCCCCTATTTTTCTACTCATCCATCCATAAACTACACAAAGTGGAGTGTGGTCCTTATGGCTTTCCCAATCCCAATGTCACCCCTCATAAGCTACATTTTTATACAATTGTCTTCAAGATTCATGGGTTCTGGGTTGTAGTTTGATAGTTTCAGGTATCCACCACCAGCTACCCCAATTCTTTAGAACCTAAAAAGGGTTGTCTAAATTGTGCGTAAGAGTGCCCACCAAAGTGACCTCTCGGCTCCTTTTGGAATCTCTCTGCCACTGAGGCTTATTTCATTTCCTTTCACATCCCCCTTTTGGTCAGGAAGATGTTCTCCGTCCCACGATGCCAGGTCTACATTCCTCCCTGGGAGTCATATTCCACGTTGCAAGGGAGATTCACTCCCCTGGGTGTCTGATCCCATGTAGAGGGGAGGGCAGTGATTTCACCTTTCAAGTTGGCTTAGCTAGAGAGAGAGGGCCACATCTGAGCAACAAAGAGGTACTCGGGAGGAGGCTCTTAGGCACAATTATAGGGAGGCCTAGCCTCTCCTTTGCAGCAACCGTCTTCCCGAGGGTAAAACCTATGGTAGAGGACTCAACCCATCAAACCACCAGTCCCCTATGTCTGTGGTCATGTCAGCAACCATCGAGGTGGGGTAGGCCAACACCCCTGCATTCTCCACAGGCTCCTCAAGGGGGCACTACATATTTTTTTCCTTGTTTTTTGTGGTTTTTTTTTTTAATTTTTTTTCTTTTTTAAATCAACTGTATGGAAAAAAAATTAAAAAAAAAAAAACATACAATAAAAGAACATTTCAAAGAAACCATAACAAGGGAGTAAGAAAAAGACAACTAACCTAAGATAACTGCTTTACTTCCAACCTGTTCCTACTTTACCCCAAGAAAGTTACCTAATATAGCAACATTTCTGTGAACTTGTTCCTACTATATCCATCAGAAATTAACAAACCATAGCATTCCTGGGCATCCCCAGAACGTTAAATAGCTTATCTGTTCTTCTTGGATTATTGTTCCCCCTTCCTTAATTGCTCTCTATTGCTAGTTCCCCTACATTCTACATTATAAACCATTTGTTTTACATTTTTCAAAGTTCACATTAGTGGTAGCATATAATATTTCTCTTTTTGTGCCTGGCTTATTTCGCTCAGCATTATGTCTTCAAGGTTCATCCATGTTGTCATATGTTTCACAAGATCATTCCTTCTTACTGCCGCGTAGTATTCCATCATGTGTATATACCACATTTTATTTATCCACTCATCTGTTGAAGGACATTTGGGTTGTTTCCATCTCTTGGCAATTGTGAATAATGCTGCTATGAACATTGGCGTGCAGATATCTGTTCGTGTCACTGCTTTCCGATCTTCCGGGTATATACCGAGAAGTGCAATCGCTGGATCGAATGGTAACTCTATATCTAGTTTTCTAAGGAACTGCCAGACTGACTTCCAGAGTAGCTGAACCATTATACAGTCCCACCAACAATGAATAAGAGTTCCAATTTCTCCACATCCCCTCCAGCATTTGTAGTTTCCTGTTTGTTTAATGGCAGCCATTGTAATCAGTGTGAGATGGTATCTCATTGTGGTCTTAATTTGCATCTCTCTAATAGCTAGTGAAGCTGAACATTTTTTCATGTGTTTCTTGGCCATTTGTATTTCCTCTTCAGAGAACTGTCTTTTCATATCTTTTGCCCATTTTATAATTGGGCTGTCTGTACTATTGTCATTGAGTTGTAGGATTTCTTTACATATGCAAGATATCAGTCTTTTGTCAGATACATGATTTCCAAAAATTTTTTCCCATTGAGTTCGCTGCCCTTTACCTTTTTGAGAAATTCCTTTGAAGTGCAGAAACTTCTAAGCTTGAGGAGTTCCCATTTATCTATTTTTTCTTTTGTTGCTTGTGCTTTGGGTGTAAAGTCTAGGAAGTGGCCTCCTATTACAAGGTCTTGAAGATGTTTTCCTACATTATCTTCTAGGAGTTTTATGGTACTTTCTTTTATATTGAGATCTTTCATCCATTTTGAGTTAATTTTTGTGTAGGGTGTGAGGTAGGGGTCCTCTTTCATTCTTTTGGATGTGGATATCCAACTCTCCCAGCCCCATTTGTTGAAAAGACCATTATGACTCAGTTCAGTGACTTTGGGGGCCTTATCAAAGATCAGTCGGCCATAGATCTGAGGGTCTATCTTAGAATTCTCAATTCGATTCCATTGATCTATATGTCTATTTTTGTGCCAGTACCATGCTGTTTTGACAACTGTGGCTTTATAATAAGCTTCAAAGTCAGGGAGTGTAAGTCCTCCCACTTCATTTTTCTTTTTTAGGGTGTCTTTAGCAATTCAAGGCATCTTCCCTTTCCAAATAAATTTGATAACTAGCTTTTCCAAGTCTGCAAAGTAGGTTGTTGGAATTTTGATTGGGATTGCATTGAATCTGTAGATGAGTTTGGGTAGAATTGACATCTTAATGACATTTAGCCTTCCTATCCATGAACATGGAATATTTTTCCATCTTTTAAGGTCCCCTTCTATTTCTTTTAGTAGAGTTATGTAGTTTTCTTTGTATAGGTCTTTTACATCTTTGGTCAAGTTTATTCCTAGGTACTTGATTTTTTTAGTTGCTATTGAAAATGATATCTTTTTCTTGAGTGTCTCTTCAGTTTGTTCATTTCTAGCATATAGAAACATTACTGACTTATGTGCATTAATCTTGTATCCCACTACTTTGCTAAATTTGTTGATTAGCTCTAGTAGCTGTATCATCGATTTCTCAGGGTTTTCCAGATATGAGATCATATCATCTGCAAACAATGACAGTTTTACTTCTTTTCCAATTTGGATGCCTTTTATTTCTTTGTCTTGCTGGATTGCCCTGGCTAGCACTTCCAGCACAATGTTGAATAACAGTGGTGACAGCGGGCATCCTTGTCTTGTTCCTGATCTTAGAGGGAAGGCTTTCAGTCTCTCACCATTGAGTACTATGCTGGCCGTGGGTTTTTCATATATGCTCTTTATCATATTGAGGAAGTTTCCTTCAATTCCTACCTTTTGAAGTGTTTTATCAAAAACGGATGTTGGATTTTGTCAAATGCTTTTTCAGCATCTATTGAGATGATCATTTGATTTTTCCCTTTCGAATTTTTAACGTGTTGTAATACACTGATTGATTTTCTTATGTTGAACCATCCTTGCATGCCTGGAATGAACCCCACTTGGTCATGGTGTATGATTTTTTTAATGTGTCTTTGGATTCGATTTGCAAGTATTTTGTTGAGAATTTTTGCGTCTATATTCATTAGGGAGATTGCCCAGTAGTTTTCCTTTTTTGTAGCATCTTTGCCTGGTTTTGGTATTAGATTGATGTTAGCTTCATAAATGAGTTAGGTAGTATTCCATTTTCTTCAATGTTTTGAAGAGTTTGAGTAAGATTGGTGTCAGTTCTTTCTGGAAAGTTTGGTAGAATTCCCCTTTGACGCCATCTGGCCCTGGGCATTTATTTGTGGGAAGATTTTTGATGATTGATTGGATCTCTTTGCTTGTGATGGGTTGATTGAGGTCTTCTATTTCTTCTCTGGTCACTCTAGGTTGTTCATATGTTTCCAGGAAATTGTCCATTTCTTCTACATTATCCAGTTTGCTGCCATACAATTGTTCATAGTATCCTCTTATAATTTTTTTAATTTCTTCAGGATCTGCAGTTATGTCACCTTTTTCATTCATTATTTTGTTTATATAGGTCTTCTCTCTTTTTGATTTTGTCAGTCTAGCTAGGGGCTTGTCGATCTTGTTGATCTTCTCAAAGAACCAACTTTTGGTGATATTTATCCTCATTGTTTTTTTGTTCTCTACGTCATTTATTTCTGCTTTAATCCTTGTTATTTCTTTTCTTCTACTTGGTTTAGGATTGGTTTGCTGTTCATTTTCTAGCTTCTTCAGTTGATCCATTAGTTCTTTGATTTTGGCTCTTTCTTCCTTTTTAATATATACATTTAGTGCTATAAATTTCCCCCTCAGCACTGCTTTTGCTGCATCCCATAGGTTTTGGTATGTTGTGCTCTATATATTTAGTTATTTCTCTTGCTATTTCTTCTTTAACCCTCTGATTGTTTAGGAGTGTGTTGTGTAACCTCCAGGGATTTGTGAATTTTCTAAGTCTCTGATGGTTATTGACTTCTAATTGTATTCCACTGTGGTCAGAGAATGTGCTTTGAATAATTTCAATCTTTTTAAATTTATTGAGGCTTGTTTTATGTCCCAGCATATGATCTATTCTGGAGAAAGTTCCGTGAGCACTAGAAAAGTATGTGTATCCTGGTGATTTGGGATGTAATGTTCTGTATATGTCTGTTAAATCTAATTCATTTATCAGATTGTTTAGGTTTTCAATTTCCTTATTGGTCTTCTGTCTGGTTGATCTATCTATAGGAGAGAGTGATGTGTTGAAGTCTCCCACAATTATTGTGGAAACATCAATTGCTTCCTTTAGTTTTGCCAGTGTTTGTCTCATGTATTTTGTGGCACCTTGATTGGGTGTATAGACATTTGCAATTGTTATTTCTTCTTGTTGAATTGCTCCTTTTATTAGTATGTAGTGGCTTTCTTTGTCTCTCAAAACATCCCTGCATTTAAAGTCTATTTTATCTGACATTAATATTGCTACACCTGCTTTCTTTTGGCTGTAGCTTGCATGAAATATTTTTTCCATCCTTTCACTTTCAATTTCTTTGTGTCCCTGTGTCTAAGATGTGTCTCTTGTATGCAACATATTGATGGTTCATTTTTTTTGATCCATTCTGCAAATCTATATCTTTTAATTGGGGAGTTTAATCCATTTACATTCAATGCTATAACCGTGAAGGCATTTCTTGAATCAGCCATCTTATCCTTTGGTTTATGTTTGTCATATATATTTTTCCCCTCTCTCTATTAATATCCTTTATTGTACCCATACCGAATCTCTTTAGTATTGAACCTTTCTCCAAGTCACTCTGTCCTTTCTTTGTTTCTCTGTCTGTAGGGCTCCCTTTAGTATCTCCAGTAGGGCAGGTCTCTTGTTAGCAAATTCTCTCAGCATTTGTTTGTCTGTGAAAAATTTAAGCTCTCCCTCAAATTTGAAGGAGAGCTTTGCTGGATAAAGTATTCTTGGTTGGAAATTTTTCTCACTCAGAATTTTAAATATATCGTGCCACTGCCTTCTCGCCTCCATGGTGGCTGCTGAGTAGTCACTACTTAGTCATATGCTGTTTCCTGTGTATGTGGTGAATTGCTTTTCTCTTGCTGCTTTCAGAACTTGCTCCTTCTCTTCCGTGTTTGACAGTGTGATCACAATATGTCTTGGAGTGGGTTTATTTGGATTTATTCTATTTGGAGTTCGCTGAGCATTTATGATTTGTGTATTTATGTTGTTTAGAAGATTTGGGAAGTTTTCCCCAACAATTTCTTTGAATACTCTTCCTAGACCTTTACCCTTTTCTTCCCCTTCTGGAACACCAATGAGTCTTATATTCGGATGTTTTATATTATCTATCATATCCCTGAAGTCCGTTTCGATTTTTTCAATTTTTTTTCCCATTCTTTCTTTTATGCTTTCATTTTCCATTCTGTCATCTTCCAGGTCACTGATTTGTTGTTCAGCTTCCTCTAGTCTTGTACTATGAGTGTCCAGAATCTTTTTAATTTGGTCAACAGTTTCTTTAATTTCCATAAGATCATCTAGTTTTTTTATTTAGTTTTGCAATGTCTTCTTTATGCTCTTCTAGGGTCTTCTTGATATCCTTTGTATCCCGTACTATGGTCTCATTGTTCATCTTTAGTTCTTTGAGTAGCTGCTCTAGGTGCTGTGTCTCTTCTGTTCTTTTGATTTGGGTGCTTTGGCTTGGGTTATCCATATCGTCTGGTTTTTATAATTTTCTGTTGTTTTTGGCCTCTTGGCATTTGCTGAACTTGATAGGGTTCTTTTAGGATTTGTAGACCAATTGAATTCCTTATCTCTAATTTATCAGATCTACAGCTTTGTGGAGTACACTTTCTCTAACTAACCAGCAGGTGGCATCCACGAGCCACCTGTTCTCCACAAGCCAGTTCTCCCCTGCTTTGCCTTTGTGGTGAGTGGGGGAGTGAGTCTTGTGGGGTCCAATTGGTGTACCAAGCTTGCGTGTGTAGTTGGTGTTGCCCGCCCTGTATATGGGGCGTGTTTCTGGGCAGTCAGGGAGGTGGGGTGGCTCTAACAATCAAATCTCCCTGATGATCCTAGAGTTTTAAAGCTGCTGCAATAGTCTAATCCTTCAGTTCAGCCCTGCCACAGTTTGTCTCTGCCACTGACCCACAAGTCCTTGGTATTGGCGTATGGCTCCTGAGACTTGCAACTGAGTCCCTTTTCCAGGCTGTGCACCCCCTGGTCCTCTGTTGAGGGATGACTGTGCTATGTCACAGGTGAGTGCCATCCCCCCAGGGCGGTTCTGGGCTGCTGGGCTGTGTAGGGAGGCTCCCAGCCTGCTGAAATGATGGCTGAATGGGGCTTTGTTAATTCACACTGCTCCACCTTCCCAACTCTAGGACAACCAGCTGAGGTTGCAGGGAAGGCTAATGACCACGCCCAGTTTTGTGGTGTGTGCCTGTTATTTGAAGCACTTCCGTCACACTGTGTTGTCTGGGGCAGCTCTGGGCTATGGGGCTGGTGATGGGCAGGAGTGTTTCCTGTCCACCAGGATGATGGCTGTGAACAGACACCCCCGTTTTCTTGGGAAGTTGTGGTGTTTAGTGAATTTTCTCAGCCACTGGATTATTGCCTTTTGTCTCAGAGCTCTCTTAGTTCTGCTCTTGTCTTGACCTACCCAAATTGCAAGTCTTTGAAGCTTTCTGTATTGGGCTTCTTAGAGTAATTGTTTTAGAAAAAGAAAAAAGGATTAAAAAAAAAAAAAAAAAAAAACCAAAAAGGGCCCTCCTCACAGATCTAATGGGTTATTGAAATGCTAAGAGACAAAGCAATTAGGGCCATTAAGGAAAGGTCCCCAGGGCAGAGAGATCAGCTTTTCTTCGGGATTTGCATACGAGCCTCAGGGCCTGAGCTCTGCCCTTCCCCTTTCTATGTTCACCAGAACTCCAAAAATCCTCCGCTTTTATTTTGGAGTTTTTCGTGCTGTTTTTTTCTATGTCTGTCTCCTCTCTGCTGGGCTGGCTGCTCTCAGATTCTCTGGTGTCTGGTCTCAGTCTATCTATGGTTGGAGTTTGGATCAGTAGAATGAGTTTCCGATAAGGTCTGCCACTGCAGTTCTCCCTTCTCCTTCCGGGACTGACAGCCCCTCCTCCCACAGGACTGAGCCTGGCAGGGAGGGGTTCGGGTCCCCTGGCCACAAAACTTACAGATTTTGCTGATCTCAGCAGTTCCACATTTTCATGAGTGTTGTATGAAGTATGCCCAAAGTCAGATTGCTCTGTGGTGTCTAGTCCACGCAGTTCCTGGCTTTCTACCTACTTTCCTGGAGGAGTAACTAAAACATACATCTCACCAGTCCACCATCTTGCCCCGCCTCCCTCTCTAGCACTTTTACTATTTATATTTTTCCTACAATCTTACAGAGATATATTCACATAAATACAACCATCCACAGTGTACAATAAGTTGTTCATGGCATCATCACATAGTTGTACATTTATCACCAAAGTCACCACTTGAACATATTGATTAGTAAGAAAGAGGTTTTTGTTTTGTTTTGTTTTGTTTTATTTTGGAGAATAACAAAAAAGCTAATAGAAAGAAAAATAAAAATGTCATACAATATAATAGTAAGGACAGAAAACAACACTGCTACCAAGAATCCCATATCCCCCACTTTTATCCCCCTCTCATACACATTTAACTTTGGTATATTGCCTTTGTTACATTTCATGGAAGCATATTGGAATGTTACCGTTCACCATAGACTCCAGTTTGCTTTGATTATGTTTTTTCCCAAATACCATTCCTTTTTCAACACTCTGGATGGCTGACATTCATTTGTTCTCCCACATGTGAGAACATTTTTATATTTGTACATTTAGCAACAGTCATTGGCCACTCCAGTTTTTGCCAAGTTATACAGTCTGTCTTCATCACCTATCATTATCTCTGGTGTCATACATTCCCCTATCCCACCTCTTTCAGCTTTACTCGCAGACATTTTTGTTCCATGTACTTACAATATGGTGGTGCCATTACACAGTATTATGCTATTTATGTCTGGATCTATACAATCAATCCTGCTGAACATTTCTGTAGTCCTTCCGCATCAAATGCCTGATCTCTACCCTCTTTCTATCTCGTGGTAGCCTGTGTTATCAGCTTTTAACTCTCAAAGTTTGCTCATTAGTGTTATTTCATATTAGTGAGACCATACAGTATTTGTTCTTTCATTTCTGGCTAACTTCACTCAACATAATGTCCTCAAGGTTCTTCCATGTTATTGTATGTTCCATGTCTTTGTTCTGTCTTACAGCTGCATAATATTCCACCATGTGTATATACCACAGTTTGTTTACCCACTCTTCCATTGATGGACACTTGGGCTGCTTCCATCTCTTGGCAATAGTGAATAATGCTGCAATAAACATCGGTTTACAAGTGTCCTTTTGTGTCTTAGCTTTTAGTTCCTTTGAGTATATACCTTGCAATGCAATAGCTGGGTCATATGGCAAATCTATACTTAGCTTTCTGAGGAACCTCCACCACACTGTCTTCCAGAGTGGTTGCACCATTCTAGATTCCCACTAGCAATGAATAAGTGTGCCTCTTTCTTTGCATCCTCTCCAGGACTTGTAATTTTCTGTTTTTTGGATAATGGCTATTCTGGTAGATGTGAGATCATCTCATTGTGGTTTTGACTTGCACTTCCTAATAGCCAGTGAAGTTGAGCATTTTTTTTCCATATGTTTTTGAGCCATTTTTATTTCCTCTTCAGAAAAGTCTCTGTCCATATCTTTTGCCCATTTTAAAATTGAGTTGTTTGTCTTTCTGTTGTTGAATTGTGGGATTGTTTTATATATTCACGATATTAAACCCTTATCTGATATGTGGTTTCCAAATATTGTCTCCCATTGTGTAGGCTGTCTTTTTACTTTTCTAACAAGGTCTTTTGATGTACAAAAGTGTTTGATTTTGAGGAGATCCCATTTGTCTATTTGTTCTTTGGTTGCTTGCACTTTGGGTGTAAGGTCTGGGAAACCACCTCCTATCACAAGATCTTTAAGATAGTGCCCTACATTTTCTTCTAAGAGTCTTATGATCTTAGTGCTTATGTTTAGGTCTTTGATCCAATTAGAGTTAATTTTTGTATAAGGTATGAGGTAGGAGTCCTCTTTCATTCTTTTGGAAATGGATATCCAGCTCTCCAAACACCACTTATTGAAGAGGCTGCTCTGTCCTAGTTGATTTGGCTTGACAGCCTTATCAAAGATCAATTGTCTGTAGATGCAAGAGTCTATTTCTGAACACTCAATTCAATTCCATTGGTTGGTATCAGTATCCTTATGCTAATACCATGCTGTTTTGAGCACTGTAGCTTTGTAATATGCTTCAAAGTCAGGTAGTATGAAACCTCCCACTTTGTTCCTCTTTCTCAAGATATTTTTGGCTATTTGGGGCACCTTGCTGTTCCAAATAAATTTGATTATTGGTTTTTCTATTTCTGCAAAGTAAGTTCTTGGGATTTTAATTGGTATTGCATTGAATCTATAAATCAGTTTAGGTAGAATTGACATCTTAATTATATTTAGTCTTCCAATCCATGTACATGGTATGTTCTTCCATTTTTTTTTTTTTTTTTAGGTCCTATTCAGTTTCTTTTAGCAGTTTCCTATAATTTTCTTTGTATAGGTCTTTTGTGACCTTCATTAAATTTATTCCTAAATACTTGATTCTTTTGGTTGTTATTGTAAATGGAATTTTTTTTATTTCTTCCTCTTTTGGCACATTACTTATGTATAAGAACACTACAGATTTTTGCATGTTGAGCTTGTAGCCTGCCACTTTGCTTTATTCATTGATTAGCTCTAATAGCTTTGCTGTAGATTTTTCTGGATTTTCTACATATAGAATCATGTCATCTGCAAACAGTGAAAGTTTTACTTCTTCCTTTCCAATTTGGATGCCTTTTATTTCTTTTTCTTGCCTGATTGCTCTAGCTAGAACTTCCAGCACAATGTTGAATAACAGTGGTGACAGTGGGCATCCCTGTCTTGTTCCAGATCTCAGAGGGAAAGCTTTCAGTCTCTCCCCATTGAGAATGATATTAGCTGTGGGTTTTTCATATATTGCCTTTATCATATTGAGAAAATTTCCTTCTATTCCTATCCTTTGAAGTGTTTTCATCAAGAAAAGTAGATGAATTTTGTCAAATGCCTTTTCTGCATTGATCAAGATGATCATGTGGTTCTTTTGCTTTGATTTATTGATGTGGTGTATTACATTAATTGATTTTCTTATGTTGAAACAGCCTTGCATACCTGGAATAAACCCCACTTGGTCATGATGTATAATTCTTTTAATGTGCTACTGGATTTGACTTGCGAGTATTTTGTTGAGGATTTTTGCATCTATATTCATTAAAGAGATTGGTCTATAATTTTCTTTTTTTGTAGTACCTTTGTCTGATTTTGGTATTAGGGTGATGTTGGCTTCATATAATGAGTTGGGTAGCTTTCCCTCCTCTTCAATGTTTTTGAAGAGTTTGAGCAGGATTGGTATTAATTCTTTCTTGAATGTTTGGTAGAATTCACATGTGAAGCCTTCTGGGCTTTTCTTTTTTGGGGAGCTTTCTGATAACTGACTCAATATCTTTGCTTATGATTGGTTTGTTGAGGTCCTCTATTTCTTCTTGGGTCAATGTTGGTTGTTTATGCTTTTCTAGGAAGTTGTCCATTTCATGTACATTGTCCAGTTTATTAGCATATAGTTGCTCATAGTATCTTCCCATTATCTCCTTTATTTCTGCAGGGTCAGTAGTTATGTTTTCTTTCCCATTTCTGATTGCATTTATTTGCATCTGCTCTCTCTATCTCTCTCTCTCTCTCTCTCTTTTTTTTTTTTTTTTTTTGTTAGCATAGCTTGGGGACATCAATTTTGTTGATTTTCTCAAAGAACCAGCTTCTGGTTTTGTTGATTCTCTCTATTGCTTTCCTGTTCTCAGTTTCATTTATTTCTGCTCTGATCTTTATTTCTTTCCTTCTCTTTGCTTTGGGGTTTATTTGCTGTTCTTACTCTAATTCTTCCAGGTGGACAGTTAATTCCTCAATTTTTCCTCTCTCTTCTCTTTTAATATAGGCATTTAAGGCAATAAATTTCCCTCTCAGCACTGCCTTTGCTGCATCCCATAAGTTTTGATATGTTGTGTTTTCATTGTCATATGCCTCAAGGTACTTAGTAATTTCTCTTGTAATTTCTTCCTTTACCCACTGGTTTTCTAAGAGTGTATTCTTTAGTCTCCATATATTTGTGAATTTTACAATCTTCTGCCTGTTATTTATTTCCAACTTCATTCCATTATGATTGAAGATAGTGTTTTTAATAATATCAATATTTTGAAATTTGTTGAGGCTTGCTTTGTGACCCAGCATGTGGTCTATCCTAGAAAATGTATCATAAGCACCCAAGAAGAATGTGTATCCTGCTGTTGTGGGGTGTAGTGTTCTATAAATGTCTGTCAAGTCAGTTTATTTATCATACAATTCAACATCTCCGTTTCCTAGTTGATCCTCTGTCTAGATCTTCTATCCATTGATGAGAGTGGTGTATTGAAGTCTCCATTATTGTGGAGTTATCTACTTCTCCTTTCAGTGTTCTCAGTGTCTGCCTCATGAACTTTGGGGCACTCTGGCTTGGTGCATAAATATTTATGATTGTTATGTTTTCTTGATGAATTGACCCTTTTATTAATATATAGTGTCCTTCTTTGTCTCTTTTAACTGTTTTACTTTTGAAGTCTACTTTGTCTAATATTAATATAGCTACTCCCCCTTTTTTCTGGTTGCTTTTTTGCATGAAATATCTTTTTCCAACCTTTCACTTTCAGCCTATTTTTGTCCTTGTATCTAAGCTGAGTTTCTTGTAGATAGCACGTAGATAGGTCCTGTTTTTTAATCCATTCTGCCATCTGTGTCTTTTTATTGGGGGAGTTTAATCCATTAACATTTAGTGTTACTACTGTAAGGGCAGTACTTTCTTCTATCATTTTGTCTTTTGGATTTTATATGTCATGTCTTATTTTTTCCTCTCTCTCATTTTACCTTTCCTGATAGACTTCATTTCTACGTTCTTCTCCAAACCTCTTTCTCCTGTCTTTTCCTATCAGCCTGTAGCACTCCCTTTAGTATTTCCTGTAGCACCAGTCTTGTATTCCCAAAGTTTCTCAGTGTCTGTTTGTCTGAAAAAATTTTAATCTCTCCCTCATTTTTGAAGGATGAAAGCAGAGAAGCTGGCTTTTCAAAGGACTCTCCCTCCCTGGATTTACATATGTGTCTGATTCTGTTTGAGCCCTGCCCTTCTCTGTGTTATGTTACCTGACTCCAAAAAGTCTCTGTTTCTATTTTGTTCCCCCCCCCCCTTTTTTTTTTTTTTTTGGCTATTTTGCTAGCCCTATCTTGCAGTTTGTGTAGAATTTTTTTTCCTTTCTTTCACTTTCAGTGTTTTTTTTGTTTGTTTGTTTTGTTTTTTTTTAAATAGTGGCCATTCTAATAAGTATGAAATGATATCTCATTGTGGTTTTGAGTAGTATTTCTCTAACAGCTTTTATTACTTTTTCAAGCCAGCTCTTGCTGGCTTGAAATTTCATATCTGTTGTTCTTGCCTTCTCTTTTGTTCTCACAGTATGGCAAAAGGCTTGTGAAATGAAAAGGTCCTTTTACAGATTATCCTGGTGCTTAAGTGTTTTCTAGTTCCATGTACAAACCATGTACTGAACAGAGTGAAGATAACTAGGTCTCTATTCACACCACATCCTAGACCTACCATCTGGCCCACTGGGGGGAGACATGAATGTTTTCAGTGTTTTGATTGTTTGTTTGCCTTAATGTTTATTTGTTTGTGCAAGAGGAATTTATTTTTCAAATGTGTTTAAAAACATGAAATCATGTAGAGCCTCAGTTTGTAGCCACAGCTTTCTGTTATTGATTAATGCATTAATTTAGATATTTTAAACATGAATTTTAAAAAGAATAGCATTTTAAGCATCATGTGCATAATGCAGAAGTGCAAAATAAGCTTTTTAATGCAAGCCTATCATGGATATCAATCACATTCATGGTGAAATTAAGAAGCTGCATGATTTTCTTATAACTCTTGAATGTTCTTCTGCTAAGAGATAGGGATATTATGATACATAAATACACTGTAAGACCATAATTAAATAACAATACAAAAATAAAGCATACAGTGACTTAGAGTGTTTCAGAAGTTTATGTAAAATTGTGTGCTATTTTATGTCTTACAAGAAAGTCCTGTTTTTTTTTCTTTTTTCTTTTTTTTTATTAAATTCAGTTTTATTGAAATACATTCACACACCATACAATCATCCATGATATACAATCCACTGTCCACAGTATGATAACATAGTTATGTGTTC